>NC_133662.1:28263151-28587023 GCF_037893015.1 Macrotis lagotis | reverse complement strand
AGTAAATCCAAGTGGGCTGGCCAGTAAGGGGTGCTAGTGGCTTTGCTCAGTGAGTTTAATAATTCTATCCAGCCAGTAGGTGGTACTAAAGGCTGGAACTCACCCTTCAACCCTTCCGGTAAACTCTAATCCATCAGCCCCACCAGAGTGCTTCCCACAGCAAAAACCTCCAGGGCTGACCTCATTTTCATCTGGCTCTCACTCCACCCTCACTGGCTCTCTGTTCTCTGTACCAGGCTCACCCATGATCCCAAAGACAGATCTTGAGGTAGGTGTTCTTCTAGCTTCTCTTACTGGGTTTTGTCAATTGGATTTCTATGAACAGGTTTGTTTCATATTATATATGAGGGAAGATTAGGCGACCTTAGCACAGGACCTGTCTTCTCTCTGCCATCTTGATGGGGAGTTCCAAAATATTACATTTTAATTCTCTCATTTCTGTTACTTCATTAAACAAACATATAACATTAAGAGAAAAAGTGCCAAGCAACCAGGGGTGACACATTGTCAATTGTTTCCATTTTGGGTTATGCCCTAAATTCCCCTGAGATTTATGAGTGTGCTGGTATTCCCTGAACAATGAAACCAATAGGAAACTGGGACACAATGAACCAAAAGAAATACATATTTCAAAAATTATTTTGTCACCCATTTCAGAAACCAAGGAAGTAGAAGTAAAAGAGTTACAATAGGTAGTATTGTTTTTTGTCTGCATATGGTCCAGCATTGGTTGATGTGGTCACGTAACTGTTTTCACTTTATTAGGATATGCTTGCTTCCTGTTAGTAATAAAAGATAATCTAGTTTTGCATACCTCTTTTATTGTTCTTATTTGAGTATAAAATGCATGATATATTAAAATATATTTCAATATATCCTTTTGTATAATTAATAATTTATTTGAATCTCACTTATTTAATACATGGTCAATTTTTTTGTAGTTTCCATGTATCACATAGACAAAATCATATTCCTTTCTTTCCCCATTCAATTTTCTCTGATGGTCTCTCATATTTTTTTTTTCTAAAATTCTATTCAGTTCCTTAGCTTCTTTCTTCTATATTTTGTGGTTAGATTTATCTAGTTCTGACAGGAGGAGATTAAGTAACGCCCCCATTATTATAGTTTTGCTTTCTCATTCTTCCTGTAACTCACTTAACTTCTCATGTAATAATCTTATACCAACTACCACTTGATAATAGATGTAGAACTGATATTCATTATCTATGGTACTTTTTGGCAAGATTTAGTGTTCTTTCTTTTTTCTTTTAAGTAGATCTATTTTTTTTTTCTTTTTCTTTGTCTGAGATCAGGATTCCTAATCCTGTTTTACATTTTCTTCCACAGAAGCACAATACATTCTGTTTCAGTCTTTTAGTTATACTCTTTGTGAATGCCTCTCTTCATCATATCAATTTCTTGTAAACAACATATTGCAAGTTTCTACTTTTTAATCCATTCTACTGTACTCTTGCATTTTATGGGAGAGTTCATATATTCATTATGATTACTAACTAGTTGGTCCTGCTTATACTTTTCTGTCTCTTTCTCCTATTACCATGTCTCTCCTTAACAATGTTTTGCTTTTGACCACCACATTCTCCAATCTATTCTCCCTTTACTTTTTTGGTCTCTTCCCTTCCTACTTCCATTTTAGGGGAAGATTAATTTCTTTACCCAACTAAATATGTATGAAATTCACACTTTGTGCCAAATCCAATGAGCATAAGGTTCAAACAAAGTTCAATCCCTCCCTTCTTTCTCGGTACTGTAATAGGTCTTTCATACCTCCTCATGTGATATAATTTACCATATTTTATCTTCCACTTTTCTCATCTCCTATTATAATCCTTTTTTCACACTTTGATTATTTTTTTAATCATCAACTCAGAGTCAACTTATACCCATATCCTTTGTTTAAGTATACTCTTTAACTGCCCTAATAATGATATTACTTTTAAGACTTACAAGTATCATCTTCCCATATTGGGATGTGAAAAAGTTTTACTTTTTTTGAATTGTAAGGCTTAATTTCTCATGCTTATCATTCTATAATTCTCATGAAGCTTTTAATTGGAGATTGATTTTTCATTTCACCTCTGATCTTTTCATCAAGAACATTTGAAAGCTTCCTATTTCATTGAAGGTTCATCTTTTCCTCTAAAATATTATGCTCAATTTTGCTGGGTCATTGATTCTTGTGGCTTTAGGAATATCATATTCCAAATCCCATGATTCTTTAATACAGAAGCTGCTAAATCCTTTGTAATTCTAACTATAACTCCTTTGAATTTGAATTGTTTCTTGCTGACTGTTAGTTCAGGAATTTGGCTACAATATTCTTTCGAGTCTTCAATATGAGATTTCTTTCAAGAAATAATAAGTGTGTTGTTTCAATAGCTGTTCTTTTCTCTGGTTCTAGGATATGTGAAGTTTTCCTTTAAAATTTATTGAAATATATTATTCAGGCTATATCTATTTGCTCATCATTATCTAATAATTCTTTTTATCAAATTATCTAATAATTCTTACATTATTTCTCCTGGATCTATTTTTCAGGTCAGTGGAGTTTCAGCAGTTTTTATTTTCCATTCAGTCAATTCTATTCTTTAAGGAGTTAGTTGCATTCTTTAAATTTTGGGGCTCCCTTGGCAATCATTTGTTCTTTTTTCATAATTCTTTAAAATAAATCTCATACTTTATGCAATTTTTCTTTTTCTTCTCTTACATGATTTTGTAGATGTTTACAAGGCAAATGGGCTTAAGTGGCTTGCCCAAAGCCACACAGCTAGGTAACTATTAAGTGTCTGAGGCCATATTTGAACTCAGGTAATCCTGATTCCAGGGCTTGTGCTCTATACTGCACCACCTATCTGCCCCTCTTACATGATTTTTAAAACCATTTTTCAGCTCTTACAAGAAGATATTTTGGGTTTAAGACTAATCATAATCTTCTTTAAGGCTTCATGTGCAGGTATCTTGACATTACTGTCCACTTTAGAGTTTGCCTTTTAATCGTTCCTCTAGTAGCTTTCTATGGTTAAGTTTTCTTGTTTTTTGTTCATTTCCAAAATTGAGTTTTGCTCTTCAGGTACAGGGACAACTGACCCCAGGTTATTTCACTATGATATGGTCACTGGTTTTCTGTACCAGGGCATCTGGGGCAGGTGCCTCACTCACTGCCCTAGCATGGCCCCAACCTATAAGCCCTGAATTTTGAGGCTTTCCATTTATTTGCAGTCCTGAGACTCAAGACCTGTGTCTTTGACCTGCTAAACTCAGACCAAAGGACCTCAATTGTTCATCTGTGCTGGCTAAGAGCTTCCTACTTGCCTGTCTGAATGTCATCTGTGTTGTTTTTCATTCCCTTTTTATTCAAGTGAAATAGACATTTTCTAAAATCTTTTTAAGTTATTTTGGGTTGGAAATTGTTTCACTTAGTCTTTTTGTTGATTCTATCATTCCAACATTCTTTTGGAGGTTGTTTTAACATTGTTTCTTAGGGATATTTGTTAGAATTCTAGCACTTTCCTGACTTTTCTGTCATCTTATCTATAGTCTTTTTTTTCTTTTTTGGTTTTTGCAAGGCCGTGGGGTTAAGTGACTTGCTCAAAGTCACACAGCTAAGTAATTATTAAGTGTCTGAGGCTGGATTTGAATTCAGGTTCTCCTGACTCCAGGGCCTGTGCTCTATCCACTGTGCCTCCTAGCTGCCCCACCTATAGTCTTTTGATTTCCATAAATCATAGTTTCCTTGAAGTAAAATGAAATAACTTTTATTTCAATTCTAAATCTCTAATTTTATGATCTCTAAGTTCCATTGCAATATCAAATCCATGAGATCCTATTGCTTCAAAATTTATAAAAGTACATTTTCCCTTTAACAGTTAAATGTTTTTATTGTTATACTAGAAAGAAGTAGATAAGTGCCCTCATCCCCTCTTACATAAAAGAAAATGAAGTCAAAGAATGGGCCACAGGGTCACACCACTAGTCTGTATTGGAACTAGGATGAGAATACAGTTCTCTTATTTCTAAATGATACTATTGGTGATGTCACTCTGACCCTCTCAAATATAAGAAATGGAAAAGGGCATTTTTTTTTCATTTACGGAAGTTAATATTTTAAACTTTAAAGCATAAGTCTAGCTCTAAACACAGTGTCTCTTAAATACTCATTTACTGATACAAATATCTTAGATGTTAGAGTCTATCAATACTTTTTTTAAGGTCTTGGGATACAAAGTACTGGAACACAGACAAAATTCCAATTTTTGTAAGAAAGATGAAAATCACTAATGCATAGGAGGGATAATGTTTGATTCTTTTTCCTCTGATATAAGACAGTTCACTCAGCAATTTTCATTCTTTAAGCAAAATCAATATTTTCTCTCACTGAAAGAAGAAAAAAGCTCCATACTCAAATAAAACACCTCTGTTGATTATCTTCAGTATATTCCAGTTCAAAGCTAATTTGTTCATTTTTTCATAGTCATTTATATGTTGTCTCCTCATAAATCTGTAAACTCTTTGAGGATAAGGCCTGTTCTTTATCTTTAGCACATGGTCTGGCACACAGTAGGCTATTGATCAATACTTCTTGATTGATAGACACCAATTTCTAATTAATTAATGGAAAGAAATGAGATGATTTCCTTTTTCTGTTTAATCCTATTCAACGAAGTTATGGAGCAATCAGTTCAATTTGACAACCTAAGCTTTTGCAGAAAGAATGTGAAAGTGGCAGAAAAAGAGGCATAAGGTACTAAGAATCATAAATTTTAGTCATTCCAGAAATGAAATATTTGTCTATTAACCAATGAACAGTTATACCACTAAAGAAACTTAATCATAGCAATATTGACTGAAGTGTTTAAGGAGGACTATTCCACTGGTATGTGGGTTTGCTGAGTCCTTTTCAGGGCTACTCATTGATTTTGGGGGTCCACTTTTCACCCAACTCTCCCCTGTGGCTCCAAGAAGCTGGAGCATAATCAGAGGTCATAACCTAGTAAAACTGTCTTGCAGACAGGCTAAACCAGGTTCATAGAAATGGACAATCCACAAACCAATAGTGAATTAAGAGGTGTCTACACCAAACATGGGAAGACTTCCCAAAATAAAAAAGGAAGATGGTAATCATTTGCCTCAATAGCCATGAAGACATATAAAATTGGTACTGTGTAGTGCTTAGATCTAGATCAGGCATGAAAGTTGAGAAGGTTATCCACTCTATTCTGTACCATATCCATATATCCCCAACATTATGCAACTCATTAATAAATCAATTGCTAAATTACTAATTTAGCATTAATTTTAGCTAATTAGATAATAGTAATTTCACATTAATATCAATAAATTAATAATTTAGCAAATAAACTAATAAATCAATGACTAAAAATAATTAATTTTGTTTAGAGTTTTTCCTTAGAAAATGTAGTTGTCAGAAGATATTCCCCTAAAATTTTCTGATCTGGATTCTAACAAAAATACATCAATTAAAGTAGATCCACCATATTTTGGGTCTACCACGCCAGACATAAATGTGCAACATGATGAGATACAAATAAGATGAGATACAAATAAGACATAAGGAAACAAAGATATACTATACTATACCAAACATATACAGAAGAGATCTGAAGTGGACATTCAACATCATTGATGATTTGAAGGATTAATTCTTAAGCTAATGAAATAAAAGGAAAATATCAAATATTTTCAGGAAAAGCCAAAATTTTTTAATACTAAAAATATGATCAACAAAATATTGTTAATGATTGAAACATATTTCTGCATTTTCTTCTCTCCAAAATCTTTGCAAGAATAATCTATAAATATATAAAGGATATACTTGATAAACTTTTGATAATGGAAGGGACAAATTTTCACAAATGTAACTCAATAGCAGTTACCTTAAAGATATAGGGAAAAAAGTGTTCCAATGTGCTTATAGTATGCTATTATTAAAAAACTACAATTCCCTTTGATATGGCAAAGTAAAATGCCTTCTCAAAGCATCTCATTCCATCTAGGTGTCTCCCATTTCTTTATTACTATAGTATTATTGAAAGTTGCAACCAAAGAAATAACTTTGTGGAGGAAATATCTCAGTTTTTGGCATTCTATCCCTAGTATCTAGCAAGATGAATGAAATATTATAGACATTAAACAAATTTTATTTGATTAACTGATAATTCTTTGATAAAACAATTCAATATATGCATAAAATAGGAAAAAATAAAGGGTTTGGGGGGGGTTTAGGTTTTTGCAAGGCAAATGGGGTTAAGTGGCTTGCCCAAGGCCACACAGCTAGCTAATTATTAAGTGTCTGTGACCAGATTTGAACCCAGTTAACCCTGACTCCAAGGCCGGTGCTTTATCCACTATGCCACCTAGCCGCCCCGGGAAAAAATAAGTTTTACAAGGACATTGCTCAAGACAGTGATATTCATTTTCTTAGAGAATATACAGTAGAATATGACAAAAGTATCTCTGACTGGAGTCAAAATCCTTGAGATTCTCCTATTTGTAAATAGTATTGTAATGGTTATATCATATTTTGGAACAAAGCAGTCTCCAAATAAGAGTAATAAACTCTCAAATGCTTTTTTGTTTGTTTCGTACAGTAATTGGGTTAAGTGACTTGTCCAAAGTCAAAAAGCTAAGTAAGCATTAAGTGTCTGTTTTAAACTCAGGTCCTCTTGACTCCAGGGCTGGTGTTCTATCCATTGTGCCACCTAACTGCCACTATTAAATATCTTTGCCTTAACCACTTATAAAGGAAAAATTAAATGATGACAGTATTCCTATTGTCCAAAGTTCTGGTCTTCATTCATTATGATTGTTTCATCTATCAGTTAACAATTCATAAACATACATCCCTAATGTATATATTACATACATTTACTACTCTATTTGTAGTTATTTTAAAACTCACATAAAATCTAAATTTAAAAAGATGACATAAAGATGCAATAACATTTGATTCTCTAATCAAGAGAGAGCCAATGGACTTTATTGAGTAAAGGAGTGAGACCAAATATAGCAAAATTATTTTACCAGTTTCATGGAGAATAAATTGTTTAGAATTGAGAAACATTTACTAATGACTATTTGCAATAGTCAGAGAGAGAGAGAGAGGTGATGAAGTCCTGAACTAGGCTGATGACTGGGATATTGAAGAAAAAGGAAAAGATAAGAAAGATACTATTGAATTTTTTTAAAAATTGACATTTTTAGAATATATGGTGTGAGAGAAAGCAAAATTTATGAATCCAAATAACTGAAAGAGAGTGGTGCCCTTGTCAATAGCAGTAAATTTTAGAAGAGCAGTATTTGGGTGGGGAGGGGGAAGAGGTTATAAAAAAGCTATTTACAGATAACTATAACTAATACTAGGGGCAAAGCAGATCTTAATCCCCTGGTGCTGTCCAGATCTCAGCATGACTATGCTGGGAATGGGAATTAGTCCAGTGAGTAACTGTGTCATTGCTATTGATGGCTATCCATTAGTTAAGTTATACCTAACCTGAGGAATCATTGAAAAGTTCAAAAGGGAGAAGCTAGGGAATCTGCATAATTTGCATAAGAAAATTACAGAGTTGAAGAGTATAGGAGGATAAACAAAGATGTGAAAATATTGAAGATAATCTCCCAATTTAGCTATTTTGAGGAAAATGTAAGGCAACTTATCTTTCCACCCTTTAGCTTATGTGGCTCACAATTTGGGGTAAGGTCTGATAATGGGAAGCCATTATCCTTTTTATGTAGACCTCTAGTTATGAAAATTGAACCATAAACACAGTCCATTTATCTTGGAAAAATACTTCAAATGAACACAAAATTTGTTCCATCATTAAACAAAAGAAGATGAAAGAGTTCTTAATTGCCTGTTCAAATTTTCTCAATATTTTTGCTGGTTTGACTCTCCTCCCTTAAACAAAGATATATCTGCTTAATATACATATTTTTCCAATGATGCCATATAAATCTGAGGGGGTTTCAATCAATCAAAGTTTCAATCAATTCAAAGAGTAACAGCAAGATGCAAGACAAAATTGAGTATATCGGGATCATATTACAAACAAGGAACCATAAAGAAGAAATTAGTAAAATGTATTATCAGCAAAATCAACCCTGAAAGTTACAAGTTACAAATTCAAGTTACAAGATCAAGGAATGACCATGAACAACTGAGGTATTTTCAGATATTTTCTACAAAATTTTAAATATATATTAATAAAGGACTTTTACAGATTGGTGAATGTATTGTGAAAGAATTATGGTAAAACCTATGCCAAGGTATCAATGAATGACTCAGTGGTTTCTAAAGAGATCATTGAAAGGTTAGGAACAATATCAGTGAAGTCACAGATTGATTGAAGAATCAGATTCTCAAAGTATAGACAAAAATATCATTATAACAATAGATAGCCTTATTATGTAAAATTATGTAAAAATATCTCTCTCTTTGTCTCTGTCTGTGTCATTCTGTTTCTCTCTCTCTCCCCCTTCTTGATAAATATATATATATATGTATATATACATATACATATATATATATATATATATATATAGAGAGAGAGAGAGAGAGAGAGAGAGAGAGGGAGAGAGAGAGAGAGAGAGTGTGTGTGTGTTTGTATTTTCCTGCTCATTCTGCCCTCTGGAGCTGTCTTTTATGTAGAGACCTTCAGTGAGTTAAAGATAGTAATATCCCCTGTCCCTTTTCTAATATTCTCAAAGCTAAAAAACACTAATTCTTTCAACCAATCTCAATATTGTCTGATCTCAAAGCATTTTATGATCCTATTTGACTTCCTCCCAGAAGTCTCCAGATCAACAATGTCTGTCCTAAAATGCATCACAAATACACCAAATATGATCTGCTCCTTAGATAACCTCTAAAGTCCCTTCAATTTCTAAATTTATACTCCTGTGGATGCCACAGATGAAATACCATGAATAAAATCTCCTTTTCTAACAGATGGAAAAGTTTCCCCAGATCTATGAACAGGTGCTATATAAGAAATATGACATCTGATTTTCCATAGAAAATGAAAGATACAAATGCACACAAAATTCTGAGTTAATCCTTGTTTACAGATCTCTTTCTTCTTGTCAACTGTCCAGAATCATCGTGCAGATGACAGAGAAAAACCCTGGGGCTCCAGAGGGAAGGTGCCCAGCAGGAATTCAATTCATACACAGTTGGCTAAAGGAATCTCTACTATGTAATTATGGTCAACAGTTGAGAACCCCAAAGGGAGGGGCCATTGGTATATAACAGGAAGAGAGTAACCATGCAGGCAGCACAGCTAGAACTGTTCTCATCATGTGTCTTCCCTGCTGCGGGATGCTTACCAGAGTCAAAAAATTCTATGTCACTACTGACCTGATCATCCCCTTTCATTGTTCCTTAGCTTACTGAGGGAGATCATTGCATTTCAGCAATGCCAAGTGATTTTATATCAAAATAATTTATTGGGTCCTTCTCCTGCAAATGATTATTCTAATCTCTCCCTCATGTGCCCTTTCAGTGAATCTTTGTAATTGAGTTAGTACTTTAATATTAGCTCAGTAAGGAAGACAAGACAGTTAATCAGTGGGTGCTTGAAGATGGCACTTACAAAATACTTCTGAGGATTACATAATACTCTCTTCCATTCTGCTATTGTCTTCAGTCATTTTGCAAAAAGAACAAATGAATGGAAAAATACTAGTTACTCACCGTATACTGGGAACTATACTAGATACTTACACATACACACACACACACACACACACACACACACACACATATCATAGGAATTTTACTGTAATATGTTCAAAAAAGAGCTCATTATACATATGTGTATGTGTGTAAGTAAACATATTTAAATAGATACAAAGTTAGAAAGGAACACATGGAGACATATATGTGCATATAGAGAGGGAAAGAGAGATACAGAGATTAAGAGATAAGAAGGGAGGGAGAGATGGAGGAAGGAAAGGACAGAGGAAAGAAGAAAGAGGAAGGGAGAAAGGAAGGTAAGGAAGGCAGGAGAAGTGATCTCATAGACATCTTAAACATGTCCATATCACTAGATGATTATATATACAAAATTGAGAAAAATCTCTTTCTTTTTTATAACATATTTTCCCAATTACATGTAAATAAATTTTAACATTAATTTTAAAATTTTGAGTTTCAAATTACCTCTCCCTGAGCTAATAAGCAATTTGATATATATGTGCGAATATGTAAAACATATTTCCAGATTAGTAATGTGAAAAAAGACACATACCCCCAAAACTTTAAAAAAATAAAAAAAAATCATACGCTCTTATCTTTGTTTAAATTTCATCAGTTCTTTCTCTGGAGGTGGCTGTCATTTTGCATAAGCCCTTTGGAATTCTCTTGAATTACTGTGTGACTGAAAGTAACTAAATGATACATAGCTGATCATCATGGAATATTGTTTTTGCTATTTACAATGTTCTGGTTCTACTCACTATATTTTTCATCAATTCATGTAAGTCTTCTCAGATTTTTTTTTTCAAATAGTCCCTTTCTTCAAAGAACTTATTTAATAATAGGGAGAGATTACACCTATAGGAGAATGCTAAATTAGAAATAATAAGTTTGGATTGGAGAGTCACTGAAACTTGAGAGGAATTATAGGGCAGCTTATTGCCAAATCCTTCCAAGAAGCAACAGTAGTACTGATATGTCTATTGCTCCCAGAGCAAGAGGTAGAAATCATATTTAAGGAGAGGAGTTTCTCATTCAACAGCAGGGTAGAAAGCAAAATTACTAGGGTAGATGAATGGATGAGATATGAAGTAAACAGGGGTCTACAAAATATAGTGAATGAGATAAATTTGTACTTACACTTACCACTCAACTGAAGTCAGAATTTCAGAATTGAGTTAGAAAACTACTTTTCTACAAGGGAGGAATTAGGAAGGAAAATATTGCTATGATAAATATTAAAATGACTTCCCTTCTTTTTGTGAGAGACTAGATGGAAAAATAGAAAAAGAATATGTCCTCTCCTGTTCCTGGTGGAATACAACCAAGGGTGGAGATGGGATTTGGGAAGAATAATTTTCATTAATTATCTTTGGTATGATTTGAAGGAAATAACTCATTTAGGTTAATTAGATGGTCAGTAATAATGAATATTGATTAAATCCTAGATACAAAGCAACCTAACTAGAATCTTCTCTAATAAAAGAACTCTAAGGCTTCCCTTTCCTCTGCCATCAAAATGAAAAATAAGGAAGAAGATAGCTTTCTTTATAATTCCTCCCACAGTCCTACACTTCCAATAGGTGTAGCTTCCAAATTTAATTATATGACTCACTGCCTTTGGCCACTTCCATAATAGTAGTGAGTACATATTTATATATGTATGTCTGAAATTATCACAATATTTACCTGACTTATGTGTCTACATGGGTAATTTCTTCCCTATAAAATTGGGAGTAGCTTTGGATAAGGAGCCAGAAATATAGTTTTCTTTAAAATATGTTATAATATAGCCCTATCTATGAATATTGGAGATAATCTCAAATGAAAGATGGAAATTAGAAGAGAGATACAATTTTTTTTGCGGGGGGAGAATAGTGAGCTCACTTTTGAACATGTTCCATTTAAGTTGTCTATAGGGTGTCTATTAAGCAGTTTATAAAGTAAGATCAGATTTCAAAGGTGATGAGTACTTAACACATAGATTTAAAAGTCTTGTGCATAGAGGTGATAACTGAACATTTGAGATATGATAACATCATGGAGAGAGACTGTAGAGAGAAAAGAGAACTCATAGAACCCTGGAAAGAGAAAAGGGTCCATACAACCCTGGAGAAGATACATGTAAAACAAGAATGGAAATTCAGAAAAGGAAACTGAATAACTGTTATGAAGGTGAAAAGAGTTAGGATGGTGTAGTGCAATGAAACACAAAGCAGAGGTATTGGTCAAAAGAATCAATTGCATAGAAAGGTCAAGTATAATGAGGACTGAAAAAAAGTTATTGGATTTAAAATTAAGAAAAAAGTTATAACCTTAGAGATAATATTTTTATTCAAGGAATTCACTTGGAAGTCAGATGGAAAGGAATTAAAAAGGAAGTGGGACATAGGTAGTTTTACAAAATGAATGAAAACTTTTTTTTCCTTTAGAAGTTGGTTTTTGAAAGAGAAGAGAAAAACATGTGAAGATTTCTTTTTTAAGATAAGGATCTAAGCATGTTTGTAAGAAGCTGGAAGAATCTCATTGATTTTTTTAACAAATAATGAATATTTGAAATAGAGTGAGGATGACTGAAGGGACAAATACCTGGAGGAGATGGGAGATCAGTGAAAGAAAGAAAGAAAGAAAAAAATCAATGAATTGATTAATGAGGAAGCATTTCCAAAGTACTCTCTATGTGCCAAGTATTTGAGATAAAGAGTTAAAAATGGAATGGGCCTGTGCTCAAAGACCTTACATTTTAGAGAGATCACATTTTAAATACACACGTGTGTATGTATACATTCACTTTTATATATTGGGCTGCAGATGTTTTATACCTGTGTCATGCATATGTAAGTACATGTGATTAATCTCTGTAAATGTGTGCATACATAGACACATATTTAAACATATACATGTGTGTGAACATAGATATGTGGACATATGTTTGTGTTGTGTACACACAAATACATATATATATTAGATATTTTGATAAAATTTTTGATATGTAGCAGGTCCTCATCCACTAAAGTACCTCACACTTCACACATTGGTATCCACACACTCACCTTTTAGAGTGGATGCCTCAATCTGCTATGCAGGTCTAGTTTCCCAGAGAGGGCTCACTCTCACCACATTAGGTTTTGAGTCCCATAAGTGTTCTTCTATTTATACAACTCATTATTTAAAATGATGATGCTTTCAGATCTTATAACCATTTCATTAGCAATAAGAGAAAAGATAATAATGGTATCATAGGTTCCCAGGTATAAAAATTAATGTAGTAATAATAAGTCCAATACAATCAAACCATAAATAAAGTCACACTCTCACAACAATATACATCTTTGAAAAGAGTGGTTACCAATTGCTTACCAAATCCTGTGGGGGAAACACATTAAGAAAGAAATCTCAAATAGACAGTCCAGTTCTTATTTTCAAGGTTTACTATCATTGATCCATTCAGCAAATGGAGACATAGGTAGTTTTGCAAAATGAGTGAAGGTAACTTTTGTAGCAGAACCTCTGTATGTATATACTACATAAAACCATTTTTCTTCTAACTTGTTTTCTATCTTGTTTGACTTTTGAATATGACAAATAGTCTTCTTTATTCTCAAACTGTCATAGTACTGACAAACTCTTTTAACACAAATCATCCTTAAAAAGTCATTGGAAAAATAGTATACTTAATTTGGATACAAGTCATTTTTATTCTATAGAGTCTAAAGTTCATCAGATTGAAAAGCAGGTTATCCATAAATCACTAAATAAAATTCTTCAATCTAACCAGAGCAGACTTCATAGCAAAATGTCTCAGGTTGATTATCTGGACTAGACAAAGTGCCCATCCAGTTATTTTTTTTCAAATGATTTTTTATTTTATTTTTCCAAGTACATGTTATGAATGCTTTTCAACATTCATCCACATAAACATGAATAATTTAAGTTACATAATTTCTTTCCACCCTCCTTTCCTACTTCCTTCCCCTCAGCGGCAGTCATGAGAATATTGTACATATACATTTGTGTTTAAGCTGTTTACAGATTAGTTATTTCTAGTATGAGGAAGTAGATTTAAGGGGAAAAGAAAGAAAACCATTAGAAAAGAAACAAATATATAAGGAAAATTTTTAAAAAGTGAATTCAATATGTATTTCAGATTCTCTAGGATTTTTTTTTGTTTTTTCTTTATTTTGTTTTGTTTTTCTTCCTCTGGATAGGGATAGCATTGTCCATATCCAATCTTCTAGAGTTGTCCTAGCTCTCTATATTACTGAGAGGAACTATATCTATCAAGTTTGATAGTATATACAATATGCTCTAGGTTCTGCTAAGTTAGCTCAGCATCAGTTCCTGTAATAATATTTATCTAGAGGGCAACCATTCATGAATTCTTATTAAAAATGGTAATCCATATCATTAATATATCATATGAATCCAGTAACTCCTAAATTGATGAGCATGCCATTAATTTTAAATTTTTTGCTGCAACAAAAAGAGCTGCTATAAATATTTTGGAAAATGTGGGACTTTTCTCATTTTTTATGATTTCTTCTGGATATAGGCTTATATTGTATTTATTATGTCAAAGGATATGATCAGTTTTATTTTTCTTTGGGCATTGTTACATATTTCTTTCCAGAACAGTTGAATCAGTTCACAACTCCACTAACAATGGCTTAATGTTCCAATCTTCCCACAAACTCTTGAACATTATTTTCCCTTATTATCATCTTATCCAATCTAATAGGTGTATGTGGGAGTCTCATAGTTATTTTAATTTACCTTTCTCTTATCAGTAATTATTTGGAGCATTTTATATGAGTATATATAGTTTTAATTTCTTCATTTGAAAACTATCTCTATACCTCTTTCTCCATTTATCAACTGGGGAATGATTTGTAATCATATAAATTTCATGCAGTTCTCTATATATTTTAGAAATTAAACCTTTATCAGAATCCCTAGTTGTGAAAATTGTTATCAAGCTTTCTGTTTTCCTTCTCATTTAGGCAGCATTTGTTTCATTACTTCAAAACTTTAATTTAAAAAGTCAAAAATCATCCATTTTGCAATTTATAAAGTACTCCATTTCCTGTTTTTCATAAATTTCTCCCCTTTCAGGACTTCTGGCCAAGATGAGGGAGAGAAGACAGGCACAGTTCTAAAGTCTCCTGATCTCTTCCCCATCTATCACATGAAACAAACCTCTTAAAAGAAATTTGATCCAGAAAACCCAGAAAAAAAAGCCAGGAGAAAGAACATCTACCTCAGGATTTGTCTCCTACAGGAGGCTTGGACAAATCGAGGCAGTGAGTCTGGGAAGAGAGGGAGGATGAGTCCTGGATCAGCCAGATTAACAGTTGAATTGGAACTGGGATTCTGAGGGGCAGAGAGCAGGACCTGCTGGATCAGTGGTGGGGCTGGACAAAAGGGGCTTGGGTCCATGGGGAAGCAGAGGTGCTGGTGTTGGTGCTGTCCCCCTGGAGCTCCGGGACCAGGCTGGGGGAAGTGTTCTGGTGCAGGAGAGCTGCAGACACCATCCCTAGGCTCCTCGGGGGTCTGAGAAACTCTGAGGGCATGCCTCTATTGCATAGAGGCCTCTCCCCAAACAAAGGCAAACTACTTCTGCCTCAGACCAAGGTGTGTGAGCATAAGAACCAGCCCAGCTGAGGAATGACCTCAGGCCAGGGTAAAGCCCACCATTGATTGAAGGCAAAAGAATTCAATAATTCCAACTCCTGCCTTCAGGCAAAGGGAGAAGGCCTCCCAACCAAGGTCACAGACACTCCAGAGAGGGCAACCAGCACATCCTACTGGCCAGCCAGAGAAACTGCACTCAGTAAAGCCTTTAGTGATCTCAAGCCCAGGTGAACCAGCCCCCACCCCCAACTCAAGGTTTTAGCATAATGAAGAAGGGTCAGTGCAAAGGTGGATCCATAGTAAAATTCCTGAAAGGGAAAGACCTCAACTCAGAGAGACCTGGAACCTTTGAGGAGAATACAATCTGGTCTCCAGCACAGAAAGACTTCCTTGAAGAAATAAGGAAGGAGCTTAAAAATTTGGGAGAGACAATTAATACCTTGCAACAAGAAAACAAAACCTTAGAAAGTACAATTGGACAAACACAAAAGGAGAATAAATCTCTCAGATCATCAATTGGACAATTACACAATGAGAATAATTCTCTCAGATCCTCAAATGAGCAAATGCAAAAAGAAATTAATTCTCTCAAAACCTCAATTGGTCAAATGGAAAGCTCTTTCAAAAGTAGAATTGACCAATTGGAAAAGGAGTTGCAAAAGGTTAATGAAGAAAATTCCTCCCCCCAAAAAATAATGGAGTCTACAGAAACTTAATGACTCCATGAGACAGGAAGAGTCAGTTAAACAAAATCAAAACATAGAAAAAAATAGAAGCAAATGTAAAATACCTCATCAACAAAACCACTGACCTTGAGAATAGATCAAGGAGGGGCAACCTGAAAATTATAGGACTTCCTGAAAACATTGAAGATAAAAAAAGCTTAGACTTAATATTACAGGATCTAGTGATGTAAAACTGCCCTGATATCAAGGAATCAGAGGGCAAAGTAGTTATTGAAAGAGTACATCGATCCCCACCAGAAAAAGATCCTATAATGGCAACACCAAGGAATGTTGTGGCCAAATTGCAGAACTATTAGATAAAAGAGAAAATCCTGCAATCAGCCAGAAAGAAACAATTCAAATATCAAGGAGCCACAGTAAAGATCACGCAGGATCTGGCTGCATCAACTTTAAGGAATCAAAGGGCCTGGAACGAAATATTTTGAAGAGCACGGGAGCTTGGAATGCAGCCAAGAATCTACTTTCCTGCAAAGCTGAGCCTTCTCTTCCAGGGAAAAAAAAATGGACATTTAATGAAATGGAAGAACTCCAAATATTTCTGATGAAAAGACCAGAGCTAAACATAAACTTTGGACATCATACAGGAGATTCAAGAGACACGTGAAAAGGTTAAAAAAAAAAAACAGGGTGGCGGTAAAAGGAAAAAAAAAATCAATCCAGTAACTTAAAACTGGCTATATCCCAGCATGGGGGGAAAAAAAGATTCTCATGATCTTGAGAATTGTAAATCTAACAGAGAGAATATACCTAGCCAGAAATGATGGACATTCATGACCTATTCATGAGACTACTATCTAATGGGATATAACTGACTTTAACCCCACTTGGGAGAAAGACTCTAATAACTCTCAGGAATTCTGACTCTATTTGATAGAATATACAGAACTAGAAGGGACAGACACTCAGAATTTTCTATGACTTAGATAGAAGGATCTAAAAAAAGGAAACACTACCTCCCTAAAAAGGGGGACAGGAAAGAGACAGGAGGAGTGAGGGGATTGAATTGGGTAAATCTCATTACACTAAGAGGTACAAAAATCCTATGGAAATAGTGGGAATGAAGGGAGCAGAGGAGAAACACCTGAATCTTCTTCTCATCAGACTTAGCTTAAAGTCAACCTACACATACTCAGTTAACTTATAAAACATCTAACCTTTCAAGTATTAAAAGGGGAAAAGGGGAGAGGGACAGAGAAATGGAAGGGGCATGGGGGAAATAAGGGGAATTAAGAAAAGGGAGGGAAGGGAAAAGGGAAAAGGGGAAAGGGGAAAGAAAGGGGAGAGTGTGATATAGGAGGGAAAACACACTGAAGGGGGTGGTTTTCAGGAACAAAAGACTGGGGAATATGGATAAAAGGGGGGAAGGGGGAAAAATACAAACAGAGGGAAGATAGCACAGAGGGCAATAAAGAATTAGCAATCATAACCTTGAACGTGAATGGGATGAACTCTCCCTTAAAACATAAGAAAATAGCAGAGTGGATTAAACAAAGAATCCTACAATATGCTGCTTACAAGAAACTCATTTGAAGCAGAGAGATACCTATAGAGTAAAGGTAAAAGGTTGGAGCAAAATATATTTTGCTTCAACTGAAGTAAAAAAAGCAGGGGTAGCAATCCTTATCTCAGACAAAGCAGCAGCAAAAATAGATAGCGTTAAAAGAGATAAGGAAGGAAACTTTATCCTCCTAAAAGGTATGATAGACAATAAAGTCATTTCAATATTGAATATATATGCACCCAGTGTGACAGCACCCAAATACTTAGAGGAGAAGCTGAAAGAATTACAGGAAGACATAGACATAGACAGCAAAACTCTACTAGTGGGAGACCTCAACCTCCCACTATCAGATCTAGATAAATCGAATCATAAAACAAACAAGAAAGAAATTGGGGAGGTAAATAGATTTTTAGAAAAATTAGATATGGTAGACTTATGGAGGAAACTGAATGGATAGAAAGGAATATACTTTTTTCTCTGCAGTACATGGATCTTATACAGAAATTGACTATGTACTAGGACATAAACACCTAATAATCAATGGCAGAAAGGCAGAAATAGTGAATACATCTTTCTCAGATCACAATGCATTAAAAGTCATATGCAATACTGGGCCAAGGAAATATAGACCCAGAACAAATTAGAAACTGAACAACCTCATTTTAAAAAATGAGTGGACCAAAAAACAAATTATAGAAAGAATTAACCATTTTATCCTAGATAATGATAATAATGAAACAACATACCAAAACCTATGGAATTCATTCAAAGCAACTCTCAGGTGATATATTATAGCTCTAAATGCTTATATGAATAAATTGGAGAAAGAGGAAATCAATGAACTAGACATGCAACTAAAACAATTAGAGATAGAACAAATCAAAATTCCCCAATTAAGTACCAAATTAGAAATTCTAAAAATTAAAGGAGAAATTAATAAAATTGAAAGCAAAAAAACTATTGAATCAATAAATAAAACCAAAAGTTGGTATTATAAAAAAACAATAAAATTGATAAACCTCTGGTCAATTTGATTAAAAAAAGAAAGAAGAAAACCAAATTACTAGTATCATAAATGAAAAAGGTGAAATCACCACCAATGAGCAGGAAATTAAAGTAATAATTCAAAATTATTTTGACCAACTCTATGCCAATAAATTTGATAATCTAAGTAAAATGGATGAATATTTACAAAAATATAAGTTGCCCAGGTTAAAATGAAAAACAGATTAAATACCTAAATAACCCTATCTCAGAAAAAGAAATTCAACAAGCCATTACTGAACTCCATAAAAAAAAAAATCTCTCCAGGGCTTGGTGGATTCACAAGTGAATTCTATCAAACATTTAAGGAACAATTGGTTCCAATCCTATATAAACTCTTTGGAAAAATAGGGAAAGATAGAACGCTGCCTAACTCTTTCTGTGAAACCAATATGGCACTGTTACCTAAACCAGGAAGAGTTAAAACAGAGAAAGAAAATTATAGACCTATCTCCCTGATGAATATAGATGCAAAAATCCTAAATAAAATCTTAGCAAAACGATTACAACAAGTCATCACTAGGATAATACATTATGATCAAGTAGGATTTATTCCAGGAGTACAGGGTTGTTTCAATATTAGGAAAACTGTTAGTATACTCAAGTATATCAAAAACAAACCTATCAGAAATCATATGATCATATCAATAGATGCTGAAAAAGCTTTTGACAAAATACAGCATCCATTCCTAATAAAACACTAGAGAGTGTAGGAATAAATGGACTGTTCCTTTAAATAATTAGCAATATCTATCTGAAACCATCAACAAGCCTTATATTCAATGGGGAGAGGCTAGAGGCATTCCCAATAAGATCAAGGGTGAAACAAGGGTGCCCATTATCACCACTACTATTCAATATTGTATTAGAAATGTTAGCAGCAGCAATTAGAGAAGAAAAAGAAATTAAAGGAATTAGAATTGGGAAGGAAGAGACAAAAGTCTCACTATTTGCAGATGACATGATGGTTTACCTAGAGAATCCCAAGAAATCATCTAAAGAACTACTGGAAACAATTAGCAATTTTAGGAAAGTTGCAGGTTATAAAATAAACCCTCATAAATCCTCAACTTTTCTATATATGTCTAGCAAGAAACAGCAGGAAAAGCTAGAAAGAGAAATCCCATTCAAAGTAACCTCAGACAGTATAAAATATTTGGGAGTCTATTTGCCAAGACAGACTCAGAATCTTGTTGAAAACAATTATAACACACTTCTCACGCAAATTAAATCAGATTTAATTAACTGGGCAAGTATCAACTGCTCATGGATAGGTAGAGCTAATATAATAAAATTGACAATTCTACCAAAACTAAACTATCTGTTTAGTGCCCTACCAATCAAATTTCCAAAAAATTACTTTAACGAGTTAGAAAAAATTGTAAGTAAATTCATATGGAGAAATAAAAAGTCGACAATTGCCAGGAGCTTAATGAAAAAAAGTGCAAAGGAAGGTGGCTTAGCCCTACCCGATCTAAAATTATATTATAAAGCATCACTCATCAAAACTGTTTGGTATTGGCTAAGAAATAGAGTGGGGGACCAGTGCAATAGACTAAGTGTAAAAGCAGGAGATGACTATAATAATCTGCTGTTTGATAAACCCAAAGAGTCTGGCCACTGGGATAAAACCTCCCTCTGATAAAAAAATTGTTGGGAAAATTGGAAGTTAGTATGGAAGAAACTTAGATTAGACCAACACCTCACACCCTTTACCAAGATAAGATCCAAATGGTTACAGGACATAGACATAAAAAACAATACTATAAGCAAATTAGAAGATCAAGGACTAGCCTACCTGTCAGATCTATGGAAAGGGGAACAGTTTATGACTAAGGAAGAGTTGGAGAACATCACCAAAAACCAATTAGATGATTTCAATTATATTAAATTAAAAAGTTTTTGCACAGATAAAACCAATGTAACCAAGATCAAAAGAAATGTAGTAAACTGGGAAACAATCTTTACAACTAATGATTCTGACCAAGCACTCATTTCTAAAATATATAGAGAACTGAGTCATATTTAAAAAAAAAGCCATTCCCCAATTGACAAATGGTCAAAGGATATGCAAAGGCAATTTACAGATGAGGAGATCAAAATAATCTATAGCCATATGAAAAATTGCTCTAAATCATTAATTATTAGAGAAATGCAAATTAAAGCTTCTCTGAGGTACCACCTCACACCTCTCAGATTGGCCAGTATGACCAGGAAGGATAATCATTATTGTTGGAAGGGATGTGGGAAATCTGGGACACTATTACACTGTTGGTGGAGCTGTGAACTCATCCAACCCTTCTGGAGAGCTATTTGGAACTATGCCCAAAGGGCAACAAAAATGTGCATACCCTTTGACCTAGCAATACCACTACTGGGTCTATACCCTGTAGAGATGATGAAAAAGGGTAAAAACATTACTTGTACAAAAATATTTATAGCAGCTCTGTTTGTGGTAGCAAAGAATTGGAAATCAAGTAAATGTCCTTAAATTGGGGAATGGCTTAGCAAACTGTGGTATATGTATGTCATGGAACACTATTGTTCTATCAGAAACCAGGAGGGATGGGATTTCAGGCTAACCTGGAGGGATTTGCATGAACTGATGCTGAGGGAGATGAGCAGAACCAGAAAAACACTGTACACCCTAACAGCAACATGGGAGTGATGTTCAACCATGAAGGACTTGCTCATTCCATCAGTGCAACAATCGGGAACAATTTTGGGCTGTCTGCAAAGGAGAGTACCATCTGTATCCAGATAAGGAGCTGTGGAGTTTGAACAAAGTGCAAGGACTATTCCCTTTAATTTAGAAAAAAACAGATAGCTTATTGTATGATCTTGTTACCTCTTAGACTTCTCTTTAAGGATATGATTTCTCTCTCATCACAATCAATCTGGATCAAGGTACAACATGGAAACAAAGTAAAGACTGACAGAGTGCTTTCTGTCAGGGGAGGGGGGAGGGAAGCAAGATTGGGGGAAAAATGTAAAACTCACATAATATCTTTAATTAAAATAAATCTAAATTAAAAAAAGAAAAAAAAGAAAAAAATTTTTCCCCTTTCCATTGATCTGACAGAGTTTGCTTAGTCTGTTTATTGGTCTATGGTGTCCCACTTTATCTCTAACTCCTGTTCCCATTTTTACCTTATTTTGGTATAGGTTGTGAGATGTGAGTCCACTCCTAATTAATGCCATAGTGTTTTCTAGTTTTCCCAACAAATTTTGTCAACAAATTTTCCCAACAAATTTTGCATATTCTTATCCCAGCAACTGATGTCTTTGGGTTTCTCAAATAGTAGATTACTATAGTATTTAAAACTGCTTATTTTGTACCTAACCTAATCCACTTATCCATTACTCCATTTCTTAACCGGTACCAGACAGTTTCCATGACTACTGTTTTATAATATAGTATTAGATTTTATAGAGCAAGACCATCTTCCTTCACATTTTTTGTCAGTTCCATTGATAATCTTGATCTTTTGTTGCTCCAGATGAATTTTATGACTATTTGTACTAGCTTGGTAAAGTAGCTAATTGGGTTTGATTGGTATGGCACTGAATAAGTGATTTAATTTGAGTAGAACTGCCATATTTTATATTAGAAATTAACATTTTTCCAATTGTTTAGATCTGACCCTGAAGTGAGAAGTGTTTTGTAATTGTGTGAGATAGATTCCCAAATATTTAATGCTGTCTGCAATTGCTTTAAATGGAATTTCTCTTTATATCTCTTATTCTTAGGTTTTGTTGTTCATATATAGAAAAGCTGATGAAATGTGTGGGTTAATTTATATCTTGCTACTTTGCTGAATTTGTTTCAAGTAGTTTTTTAAGATGATTTTCTCAGGTTCTCAAAGGTTTCTCTCATAATATCATCTGTAAAGAGTGACAATTTTGCTTTCTCATTGCCAATTCTGATTCCTTCAATTTCATTTCTTTTTTTATAGCTAAAGCTAAAATTTTAATACTATGTTGAATAGTAATGGCGATAATGGACATCCTTGTTTCACCCCTGATCTTAGTGGAAATGTTCCTAGTTTATCCCCATTACATATAATATTTGCTGATGGTTTTAGATAGATACTGCATACCATTTTAAGGAGAACTCCATTTATTCCCAAACTTTCTAGTGATTTTAGTAGGAATAGATGTTATTACCAGCCAGTTCTTTACTCACTAGGATTCAACACCATCAAAATAATTCTCAGTATCTCTTTCTATATGGTAAAGAAGCTGCAGTATTGCTCTTCTTTTTCCTTTCTTCTTTTCCCTCTAAAACCAGAATAGGGAAGGGAATTCAAACAATACTTCAATGAGATTCATCTCTTATTATCTAGAAAGCACCAATTGACAATGCTTGGATTTACAGTTTTGCTTCAACTAATTATGACCTAGTAGTCAAAGCCTTCTTGTGAGTTAACTGCTCCTACTGCTAGTTTATTCTAAAGGCTCCGACAAAGCTGATTTTTCAACTTCTACAGTATTCTCCTTTCTATTTTTTTTAGGTTTTTTTTTTTGCAAGGCAAATGGGGTTAAGTGGCTTGCCCAAGGCCACACAGCTAGGTACTTATTAAGTGTCTGAGCCCAGATTTGAACCCAGGTACTCCTGACTCCAAGGCCGGTGCTTTATTTACTATGCCACCTAACTGCCCCCTCTCCTTTCTATTTTTAACCACTCCCACTATAGGTTCAGTTTTCTATGTACAGTTTAATGCAAATACTTTAAAAATAGTTTCCTGTTACTTAGTGGCATATCTTTCACTTATAAGAAATCAATATAAAAGTTCTTTCTTTGCCCCTTTTAGTCATTCCCATACAAAAACTTATGTCCTTTAAAAAGCAAGACAAGAATTTATATTGTGTGTAGTCAACTTTCTCTCTCAAATTGTTGAAATCCCATAAAACAAATGCATTTATTTACTTGTATTTTAGCAAGTTTTATTAAACCATTGTTCTTTTCCTACTTCTTTTTAAGGGTCAACTAATACATATTTGAAATAGGTAATATCTTACAATTTTTACAAGTTGAATTAACTTTTTAAGACAAAAGTAGTATTTTCTTCACCTATCAAAACTAAATTTATTTGTAAGAGACTATAGAAACTTAAAGGGACAATATTTGCATATACAAACAGGAAAAGCATAATTCATAGTGAATACAAAATAAATGTAAAGTAAAGATGATGGAAGGACATTAACAGCTAAATTGTTCAAAAATAGCTCCATGTAGAAGGAGAAATTGGGAAGAAGCCTAAAGGAACAAAAAGGATTCTAAAAGAGAAAGGTGAAAAGAGAGAGAGCACATGTAAGAACTCTCAGCAAGAGAGCACAGCAAGAACCGTCATTATGGACATTAGAGTATAGAAAGGAGGCTAATATGTAACAAAACAGGCTAAAGTCATGTATTATTATGCTACAAGTTGTCACAGTCAACCATGACTGAAGAGAGTCAATATGATCTAGTCCTACTACAATTCAGAATTCAACAACACATGTGATCTCCACACTTAGTGATGATTACATGAATTACATGCCTTCATGTTTGGCAAGATTTTGCTATTAATAAAAAAATTGCTAACTTTGGAGAAAAGACTTTTAGTCAGATATCAGAGTGTATAAAAATTGAGAAGGAAGAAAGGAGAGGGAATGGGGAAAACCTGAATAAAGGTTTTTACCTTTAATTTTGTTTTTTTTCCTTAAGGATTTGACTATTAATGTGAAGAGATGCATTTGAATATAGTTTGAGGATTATGTAGAATCTATCAAGTATTTTTTACGGAACTTACAAAACTCCTTTAATAAACCAAAATTTCTCCAAAACAGAAGCCCTTTTTCAGTTCTAATATTCTACCAGTATTATTGTCATGAAATATAACAGCCTCCAAATAACTGAAAATGAATATCATGTAAAGGGAAATGGAGATTTGAAGGGTAGGTATGAGTAAATTGCCAACATTTAAACAATGAAGAACTTTGAAGATTAATAATAGTAAAAGGCATCATCAGGAAGTATGAAGATTTTTAGATATTTTATGGTAAGAGTGAGAGTCAGCAGATAGCCAACCTCATTGTTCCACTTGTATCTTAGTTATATCAAAATAAAGCAAGACCTCTAGCCTCTATTGGAAAACTCATGACAGGATGTGGACAGCTATGCAAGTTATGTAGGCCTGTTGTGCTTTACTTGGAAACAGTGAAAATTCATATCGATAAGATCACAAATGCATTTGAGTATTAAGGAATCAATTGTAGGTTCAGCATAGAGGAACTGACCAGTGTTGAAAGCTTTTTTTTTCCTTTTTTTCTTTTTCTTTTTTAGTTATTTTTAATTTATTTTAATCCCCCCCAGCTATATGCAAAAAGAAGTTTCAATATTTACTTCTAAATGATGGAATTCCTATTTCTCTTCCTTCCTCTCTCCTCGGTGTAGGTTCAAAATGTGTAGCTATGAAAAAGCATTCCTATAATAGTCATGCTGTAAAAGTAAACATTTCCCCCTCATAAAGAAAGAGGACTTGAAGAAAAATAAAGTGACAAAAATATATACATCAGACTGTAATCAGACACCATCAGTTCTGTCTTTGGGATAGATTGTAATCCTTCACATAAATTCATCAGAAAAAAATTGCTTCAGCATTTTTATTCCACAGTTTTCCACAGATTTTATTCCACAGATTCCACAATCTAATATTAGATAATTTCCCCTCAATTCTACCCCCATTACCATTTATTCTATTCTCTCTCTCCTTTAATCCTGTCCCTCTTCAAAAGTTTGTTCCCATGGCTTCCCTCTCTTCTATCACCTACAGTACCTTTCTCCTCCCCTGTCCCTGTTTTCCCATCCCTTTCTTCTCCTATTTTACTCTAGGATAAGATAGATTTCTATAATCAATTCAATGTGTATGTTATTCCCTCTTTGAGTCACTTCCAATGAGAGTAAAGCTCACTCACTCCCCCCTTTCCCTTCTTCCACTCCACTTTTTCTTGCCTTGTTTAAGTAAAATAACTTACCCCATTCTATCTCTCCTTTCCCTTTATTCCAATGCATTTCTTTTGCCTCCATTAAATCCATCTTTTATAATGTATTATGTATATATACTCCTCCTAACTGCTCTAACAAATGAGAAGGTTCATATGAATTATCAGCATCATCTTCCCATGCAGGAATCCATGCAATTCAATATCATGGTCCCTCATGATTTGCCTTTCCCATCCACCCTCGCTGTGCTTCACCTGAATCTTGTACATAAAGATCAAATGTTCTGTTCAGTTTTGGTCATTTTATCAGGAAAGTTTGAAAATTTCCTTTTTCACTGAAGGTCCATCTTTTCCCCTGAAAGAGTATGTTTAGTATTGCCAGATAGTTGATTCTTGGCTGTAATCTAAGGTCTTTTGCCTTCCTGAATATCATATTCCAATCCCTACAACATTAATGTTGAAGCCAATAAATCCTGTGTCCCTGATTGTAACTCCACAATATTTGAATTATTTCTTTCTGGCTGCTCATGCTATTTTCTTGTTGACTTAGGAGTTCTGAAATTTGACTACAATATTTCTTGCAGTTTTCATTTTGGGATCTCTTTCAGAAGTTGATCAATAGATTCTTTCAATTTTCTATTTTACCCTCTGGTTCTAGGATATCAAAGGCAGGTTTCTTGTAAAATTTCTTGCAAAATGAAGCTAAGGTCTTTTTTGGTCATGACTTTCAGGTAGTTCAATAATTTTCAAACTATCCCTGCTTTCCCAGGTCAGTTGTTTTTCCAATGAGATATTTCATATTTTCCTTCTATTTTTTCATTCTTTTGGTTTTGTTTCATTATTTCCTAATTTATCATAAAGTCATCAGCTTCCTTGTGCTTCATTCTACATTTTAAGGGATTATTTTCTTCAAAGATCTTTTGCATCTCCTTTTCCATCTGTCTAATTCTTCATTTTAAGGCATTCTCCTCAGTGACCTTTTGGACTGCTTTTTCCCCTTGAACCAGACTGATTTTTAAGATATTATTTTATTGAGTATTCTTTTATCTCTTTCATCAAACTGCTGACTTGGTTTTCATGATTTTCCTACATTGCTTTCATTTCTCTTCTGATTTTTTTCTCTACCTCCCATACTTGATTTTCAAAATCATTTTTGGACTCTTCCATAACCTAATACCAATGTAGGAGCTTTGACTCTTTTATCTTCTGAGTGTGTATTTTGATCCTCCATAGAATCAAAGTAATTATGTATGGTAGGATATTTTTTCTTTTCTTATTTGCTCATTTCCCCAGCCTATGATTTGATTTTAGTTCTTTGTTAATGTGGGGCTCTGCTTTCAGGGTGAAGGACACACTGAATCCAAATATGGGCAAAGCTGCTCTGATCTGCCTCAGGGACAGCAAAGAGACCTCTTCAATCTACACTGTCCCCTTCTCCTTGGTGGACTAAGCACTCTGGAAGCAGATGCTCAGTGGCTCCCTGTTGGGTGACTTGCCAGGCCTGCTCCTGAGCTTCTGGTGCCAGGTCTGCACTAAGGCCTGCACCAGAGTGGGCTATGCTCTCAGAATGGTGGAGCACAGTTTTCCTGGTGATCTTCTAAGCTTTCCTTGGTAATTCCTGGACTGAGAGGTGTGGAAACTGCCAATACTACCATGAATGCAGGTATCCCACAGTCTGTTGCTGGACGGCTGGAGCTAGATTTCTCCAGCAAAGCCCATGCACTAAGGGCCATTTCTAACCCTGGTGGTAGAATAGACACTTTCCATGGATGTTCCAAGTTGTCTTGGGCTGGAAATTTGTATCAATCAATCTTTTTTCTGGGTTTTGCCACTCTAAAATTTGATTAGAATCATTATTTAAAAGTATTTGAAGTGGTTTGAGAGAGGAATGCCTTTACTCTGGCAGTATTGTTTTAAGAATTGGGAAGGACAGAGATGGGGGCAGTTGGAGGTAAGATAGTAAGAATAGACAGGGACTAATCTGAGCACTCCCTCCAAACCACTCTAAATATCTTTAAATAATGATGCTAAACAAATTCTAGAGTTGCAGAAACCACAAAAGACTAAGTAAAATAATTTTTCAGCCCAAGAAAACTTGGAAGATAAGTGGAAAGGGACTGCTGCACCAGGATATGAAAAGCACATTGCAGCATAGGCCAACCCAGTACAAATAGGCCTCAGTAATGCAGAATCAAACCACAGGATGACTGCATCAATGGTAGCAGTCGTGGTTTCCTGACCTATCAGGCCAGAGATTGCCAAAGACAATTTGGAAGATCAGCTGGAAAAGTCTGCAGCATTGGGAAAAGAGTGGAACACAGTCCAGTGCAGGCTTCAACAGTACAGACCTGGCCCAATGGACCAGGAGCAACCCTTGGGAGCCACTAAATCAGCAGAGGAATCTGCTTTCAGGACCTCTTTGTGATCACTGAGGCAGGACTCTGTTGATTTGCCCATACTCAGAACTTACTGGCAGTGTTGGACCACAGTCCCAGGAAAAGGAGAAGTAAAACAGAGCTTACTCCCTCAATAGAGCATGGAGCCTCTTCTCAGTTCCCAGGCAGAAAGGAATGCTTGTGATAACCCACAGATCAAGAACTTCTCCATATATCCTAAGCCCTTGGAACATCAGAAAACTTGTAAGTCCTTACTTGTATCTCTGGAAATAGCTGCCAAAAAACCCCAAGACTTTGAGATAGTGTACCCTCTACCCTAGTAGGAGAGGTTCACTTTAACAAGGAGCTTAAAAAGTCATTGCCTGGGAAAATGAGCAAACAACAGAAGGAAAAACTGATCAAAGAAAGTTACTATGGTAGTAAGGGAGATCAAAATGCACAGTAAGGAGAGGATAACACAGTCAAAATATCTACATCCAAAGCTTCCAAGAAAAATATGCGTTGTTCTCATGTCACAAGAGCTCAAAAAGAGTTTCGAAAATCAACTAAATAGGTAGAAGAAAAATTGGGAAGAGAAATAAGAGTATTGAGGGGAAATCATGAAAAACAAGTCAGCAGCTTAGTGAAGGAGACACAAAAAATACAGAAAATAACATCTTAAAAACTAGGCTGGATCAAATTGAAAAAGAGGTCCCAAAAGTCAATATGGAAAAAAAATACCTTAAAAAATTAGGAAGACCTGAGCACAAATGGTGATTGCAGAAAAGAACTTCATTTCACTCTATAAAAAATAAGAAAAGAAAGTAATTAATGAGATGTTGAAAGGGAAACACTGCTGGGGAGAAGCACATATATATATATATATATATATATATATATATATATATATGTATATGTATATGTATATGTATATGTATATGTATATGTATATGTATATGTATATGTGTGTATTAGATTCAACTTCTTTGGATGAATTATGATTAATGTCACCAATTGAGAGAAAAGGATGAAAAATAAGAGGAATAAGGGGTAGAGTTTGAGGGGTAAGAAGAAGGTATGAAGCTAACACTAGATAATGTAATAGGTAGTAAATAAAGGGAAAGTAAAAGGATTATTATACAGGCTAGGTTCCTTGCTTGGAGAGCCCGATTGAGATGAAATAAAATAGTTGAGGTTTAAATACTTTTGTCACTTCCTGAACAAATTAGTAATTCAACTGGACAAGTAGATACAGAGAAGAAAAATGATGGAAGAAATAAGTAGACGAAGATATGAATAACAATGAGATGATGGAGCATAAGACTCAAGGTTAGAAGGGCTCACTAAATCAAGAGAACTTCCCTGCTCTTACACATTTTTGCTTACAATTAATATACATGTTCACAAAATGACAGTAGGATACTAGGTTAGCTTTGGATGAATTGCTAAGTTTGCATTTTATCGGTGATGTCTTTGCTTAAACTCACTGCATTTTAAACTATTCAGTTGATTTCTAGGGCAGAGGAAAGATGGTAGAGCAAGGGTAACATACTCCCAGAACCTTTTCCTACCAAAGATAACTGAAGTCTCTACTTTGAAACTCATGCTACAGATTCCAGCAAGAAAAGGAGCAGACTCAAAGAAGTTTTCAACTACAGACATCATGGAGGATCTTCTGTGAAGGTCTGTCTTTTTAGGGGGAAAGGGGAAGTAAAGTCCAGGAGGTGAGAGAATGGGAAAAGCCAGAAGGAATGAAATCCAGGTCCCAACAGCTTAATAACTACAGAGATCCCAGCAGCTAGATAGTAAGCCATAATGGCAGATCCCAACCTCAAACAGTCTGAACCTGAGAGCACCAAGCTAAAAGACAGGACTGGGTCAGGAACAATACTCTGTCAAGTCAGAACCTGGACATAAAAGAGGAAAGAAACCTCTGTAAAGGCAAGACCTGGACTGCATAGGCAACATCTTGGCCCACAACAAGCAAGGGAACAAACCCCAGCCAAGCAAAATAAAAGCTTGGATATACTCCATATACCCCCAGGAGCAGAAATATAACAACAACAATAAACAAAAAATGCCAAAAGAGCTGTCACTGTAGAAAAATTCTTCACAGATAAAGATGACAGCAATGTCATGCCTGGGGAAGAAAGCAGCAAAAATTTACTCACAGGAGAAGTATCAAAACAGTCTATAAATTGAACTCAAATAGAAAAGTTCATCAAAGAGCTTAAAAAATTTAAAAACCAAAGAAGAGCAGAAGAAGAATGGAAATGAAAGTCATGCAGGAAAATTGTTAAATGTTGACCAAAGAAATCAATTCCATTAAAATTAAAAATAACCAACTAGCAAAGGAAACACAAAAGATAATTGAAGAAAATAAAATCCTAAAATCTAAAATTGAACAGTTAGAAACTAATGAATCTACAAGACTACAAGATTCCATCAAATAAAATTAAAAGGCTGAAAAATGGAAGAAAATGTAAAATACCTTCTATAATCTACAGATTATTGGACTACAAGAAATTCTGGACCAACAGAAGAACCTGGAAAACATCATGCAGGACCTTATAAGGGAAAACTGTCTCAAACTATCTGAACAAGATTACAGTATAACAATTGAAAGAATTCACAGAACCCCTCCAGAAAGACACCCAGGATGAAAATTCGAAGAGCTATAATAGTCAAATTCCAGAACACTCAAATCAATGAGAAAATATTTCAAACAGCTAAAAGAAAACAATTCAATTACAGCGGGAACACAGACTAACACAGGGCCTATCAGTCTCAATGTTGAAGGGTGGGAAGAACTAGAATAACATATTTCAGAGAGCTAAGGACACAGGATTACAACCCAGATTGTACTACCCTGCAAAATTCAGCATATACTGTCAAGGAAAGAGATGGATGTTCAATAAAATACAGGATTTCCAGAACTTCCTAACATTAACACCAGAACTGAACAGAGAATTCAATCACCAAATAGACTACTAAGTAGTTACATAAAAAGGTAAGTGAAAAAGGGCATGAAAAAACAAGATTTTTTAAAACAAATGTTGCTCCCTAAAAGGGAAGTTATAACAATTCTAATTGTTTAGAACTTTATTTCTTTAAGGAAAATTAGAGGGTAGAATATAATTGAAGAGAATGCATCTAAAGAATAGAGGTATAATTGGGACTTGTCTCTCGATTGAAGAGGTCCAAGATCACATAACTATGTTTGAGACAAAAAACCCTGACAAAAAAGCAGAAGTTTTAATATCAACTTAAGTGTCTCTTCAACTATGACTCACTTTAATCACAAGGTGCTAAGCACCTTGTCTAATGAGGGCATCATAAGCTCCAAGGACCTGAGACAGTGTCTCTGTTCCTTACAATCATTTGTAAAGTTCTCAGGGAGACCTCCAGAACTTCCCAATACTTAGAGTCCTTCAAGATTCTTGCAGTTAATGAAATCAGCATCAGGTGCTTCACTTAACAAGGGGTTAAATACCATGGGTGGGGAGGAGGAGGGGCCAGGTAAATGGGGAGAGACAATTGGCCTCAATTCACTTAACAAGGCCTTAAATACCTGGGTAGGGAAGGAGAGGTAAAGTGTGAAAGAAAATAGGTCTGGGGGAAGAGGAACACAAATAATTCGAGAAATGATATGGCTTTGGATGATATTTTGGCTCATGAAGAGGATTGTGTGTACTTAAAAGATACTTGAAAAAGGGGTAAGGGAAAATGATTATAATTGCAATTTGAGTCAGTGTTGCTAATCAAGTAAACAAGTAAACAATCTGTGATGATATCTTGATAACAATAGGAGCTTATCAAGCAATCAAATAAACTGTGTTTGATAATATCTGATTAATAATATTAGAGCAACAAAGGAAGAGGCACAAAGATTTATAATTTTAGAAGGAAAGAAGGGAAAATATGAATTCTGAGTAAATTCTATTAAACAGATTTAGCCAAGTGAAGAAATAAGATACATTTCCAAATGGGTTTAAAAATCTAACTTAATCTACAGGGAAGTGGGAGGGCGGGGACAGGAAAGATAAAGGAAGAGGGAATGATAAAAAGGAAGGGAAGATATAAGTGAAAATAAACTACAGTTAACTTCCTAAAAGAAAATTCAAAGGGGAAAGGTAGTAAAATTTTAGTGAAGAGAAATAAGAGAAAAGCAAAGAGATAAATTTAAGTAGAGAAAGATAGCATGGAGGGAAATACAGAATTAGAAATCTTAGCAAAAAAATGTTAATGGGATGAAATGTCTCATGAAATGGAAACATAGCAGAATGGATTAAAAACAAGAGTCCTAGAATATATTGTTTACAAAAAATGCACTTGAAACACAGAGATACACACAGTGTGAAGGTAAAAGGTTGGAATGAAATATATTATGCCTCGGTGGAAGTAAAAAAATCTAGTATAACCATCTTAATCTCAGAAAAAGTAAAAGCAATAATAAATCTCATTAAAAAGGATAAGGAAGGAAACTACATCTTAAAAGGCATCATTGGTAATGAAACTATAGCATTACTAAACATGTATGCACCTAGTGGTATAGCATCCAGATTCCTAGAGGAAAAGCTAAGTGAATTACAAGGAAAAATAGGCAGCAAAACTTTAATAATGGTAGACCTCAATCTCCCTCTCTCAGTGCTAGATAAATCTACCAACAAAAGAAACAAGCAGGAAATTCAGAAGATGAATGAAATCTTAGAAAACATAGGTACCATAGATGCCTAGAGAAAACTCAATGAGGATAGAAAACAATATAAATTTTTCTTGGCAGTACATGGCACCTATACCAAAATTGACCATATACTAGGGCACAAAAACCTTAAAATCAAATGCAAAAAGGCAGAAATAATAAATATACACTTCTCAGACCATGAGGGAATAAAAATATAATGTACATGTACATGTATTAAAGGATCAGGGAAAGATAAACCAAGAACTAATTAGAAAGTAAATAACTCTCTTAAATAATGAGTGGATTAAAGAGCAATTAATAGAAATAATCAATAATTATAACCAAGAAAATGATAATAATGAGACATCATACTTAAATTTATGGCATGCAGCCAAGGCAGTTTTGAGGGGGAACTTTGTATCTCTAAATGCCTATATGAATAAGATAAAGAGGAGATCAATGAATTGGATATTCAACTTAAAAAGTTAGTAAAAGAACAAATTAAACAAAATTAAATACCAAATTAGAAATTCTGAAAATCAAGGGAGAAATTAATTAAATGGAAAGCAAGAAAACAATTGATCTCATAAATAAGCCTGAGTTGGTTTTATGAAAAAATGTAATAAAATAAACAAACCTCTGGTTAATCTGATTTAAAAAAAGAATGAAGATAACCAAATTGCCATATCAAAAATGAAAAAGTTGAACTAGCTATCAATAGAAAGGAAATTAAAGATATAATTTGGAGCTACTTTGCTGAACTATATATCAATAAATTGGACAAGTGAAAAGAATGAATATTTATAAAAATAAAACTGTCCAGATTAACAGAAGAGGAATTAAATTACTTAAATAATCTCATTTTAGAAAAAGAATTTGAAGAAACCATCAATAAACTCCCTAAGAAAAAGTCTCCAGGTCCAGATGGATTTACAGGTGAATTCTAAACATTTATGCAATCATTAATTCCTATTCTACAAAAACTATTTTAAAAATAGGAGATGAAGGAGTCCTGCCAAACCTCTTTCATGATACCAACATGGCACTGATACCTAAACGAGGAAAAACCAAAACAGACAAAGAAAATTATGGACCAATCTCCCTAATGTATATTGATACAAAAATATTAAATAAAATTTTAGCAATGAGACTACAGCAGATTATTACCAGGATAATATGCCATGATCAGGTTTTCTTTATACCAGGCAGGCAAGGATGGTTCAAAATTAGAAAAACACTCATCATAATTAAGCATATCAATTAGTAAAACCAACAGAAATCATATGATTAGCTCAATAGATCCTGAAAAGGCTTTTGATAAAATACAACATCAATTCCTATAAAAACCCTTAAAAAGTTTAGTGATAAATGAAGTTTTCCTTAAAATAATAAATAATTTCTATCTAAAAGCATCAAGAAATATTATATTTAATGGGAATAAACTCAAGAGCATTTTTAATCAATTCAGGAGTGAAACAAAGATGCCCATTATCACCATTACTATTCACTATACTACTGGAAATCCTAGCAGTAGCAATAAAAAGAAAAAGAAATAGAATGAATCAGAATTGTCAAAAAGGAAGCAAAATTTTCACTCTTTGCAGATGATATGATGGTATACCTAAAGAACCCAAGAAAATCATCTAAAACCTCTAACAAATTCAGCAAAGTAGTAGAATATAAAATATACCCACATAAATCATCAGCATGTCTATATATGAACAACAAAGCCCAAGAATAAGAGATAGAGAAATTACATTTAAAATTGTTGAGTTCTCCTGTCCACCAGGTTACCCATTCTACTCAGAAAAGAAAAAAAAAAACATGTGTACACGTGGATTACACTTGGGTGGGGGTGCCAACATGACAACTAGCAGAGCTGTTTATTGAAAGTATCAGGGCAGCTAGGTGGTGCAGCGGATAGAGCACTGGCTCTAGAGTCAGGAAGTACCTGAGTTCAAATCCAGCCTCAGACACTTAAGAATTACCTGGCTATGTGGCTTTAGGTATGCCACTTAACCCCATTGCCTTGGAAAAAAAACTAAAAAAGAAAAAAGTATCAAACAGTTCTTATAGCAGAAAACCACAAAATTAGCATACAATGATGTAATTCTAATTTGGACAGGATGTATCCTGGAAGGATGTAACCCAAGGCAAAAAGTTCGGGAACAGGACTATCAAGAAGTGAGGCCACAAATGACGCAGTTTTGTTATCAAATCCGAGGGTCACCAGAGCTTAGGTTTTTTAGTCATAACTTACCTTCTAACCCAAACTTGTTCAAGCAGCCCTCAACACTTCCCCCTTTTCTGTTTACACAACAAGCTCACAATTGCCCAACTTGATGCTGAATCTGGGCTATACAATTCTGAATTCTATTGATAGCATATGTAGTAGCTTTGGTTATAGAAAAAAAACATTTTGATTAAACTTGGAAAACATCAAAAGAGAAACATAAAACTAATAAATATAATATATATAATAAATATAAGACATAATTGCATAATACTCTATAAGCATTGCTTATAGAGGGTGGGATGTTGAAACCATTTAATTATCTTATCGGATTTCAGGAATCAAGTCTCATTGAGAGGCTTCTTGGATGTCTTTAGCCAACTTATGCCAATCATCAGTACCAAAAGACAGAGTAGAATTCCCAAAGAATCCACTCGTAACGTTTTTCCCTAACCTTTTTTCCATTCCCATTGAGTACCATTATACATCCTAAACTTTTTCCATTCCCATTGAGTATCATTATACTACATGCTGGTCACACAAATTCACATGTATCAATATTCACAACTAATTCAGTATCTGTCTAAATTCTATCATATCCAGTTCATCTCCTGTAGAAACTATTGTCTTCTTCAAATCCTCTAACATTTGCAAAAAACTGCTTATCAGTATCTGACTGTTTTTGGAAGCTCAAATTTACAATTTGTGCATTAAATACAGACATAGCAAGTGATACAGAGGAATCTAGGAAAGATACAAACATGATTACTCCAACTACAAAACAACTAATACATCTCTTAAACCTTCCAGATACGAGGTTTTCCTCTCATTGAATTAATTCACCAAAAAACATGATCAGCACTGGATTGCTACCCTCCTTTGGTTTTTAACAATTTGAATGTGAAACTAACTCTCTTACTTAGAGCAAAGATAGTCTTTAAAGTGAGAGACAAACAACAAATGATCAATATCATAATTACAACAAAGCTGAAAACAGAAATAATACCATGTAACCATGTACCCATTAAAGGTGGAGAAGTCAACCAATTATACAATTTCTTGCTCAAACCTATATTTTCTTCCCTAATATAAATTGTTCATTACAAAAGTTTGTAGTGCATTAATCAAATGATAAAGATTTTCATAAAGTTTTCTTCTGAGCCTATAATGCTCTAGTAACATTTTTTGACAATTCTTGAGTACATTTTGCTTCTATCTTTTCCTTATACGTCACTTCTTTACATACACATACTCAAATAAAGCAATTGTAAAAGTTAACATTATTTCCCCTCCTTTTCTCAGTAATGATAATAAAAATTATGCCTAACTCATCAGCATCTCTTCTTTGGTATTTCCAATAACTTTGTTATATCCCAAATAATTTGCAGCTTACCATTATCGAAACAACTTCAATCATACTTTACTCTCCATAGTATAGTTGTGAATATAAGTCCAATATTCAGTTCCTTTGCAGTCCCCAAATTGTTCATGATTAATAGAAACATAACAAGTTGTTCTATAGGTCCATGTTGTGCTTTCCTTTTGCATGCTCTGTCCCTCTCCTCATATGCCTTCTTTTTCAATTTCTTAAGTGTAAGTTATTCATTAACTGCATTACTTGATCATCTGGTCCGCATGGGCTGATGTTGCTTTGTGGCATACAGACAGTTTCTCCATCTGTGTACAAAACAAAAGCATACCCTTGACCTCAGGTTAGAAATTGATCAAGTCCTTTCCAATGTCCATCTTTTGTATCCTTTCATGTTACTCTGTGAGTACTATTAAGGGTATTTATTATGTTACCTATGATGATTTTATAACCAAACTGTTTTTCAGTCACAGTTTTAACATCCAAAGTCAAATAATTAATGAATACAAAGCTTTATTTAGGTATGCTCAGTATTTACTTCCCCACATTCCCCCTTTTCTGTTTATTTGGGAACATTTTTAACTTCTTCTTCCTCTCAATTATAGCTTGACCCATGGGATTGTAAGGGATGCCTGTAATATGTTTTATATTGTAATATAGACAGAATTGTTTAACTGCCATAGAAGTATATCCAGGACATTATCTGTTTTTATAGATTTTGGTATCCCTGCAAAACAATATAATAAATGATCAATCACACCTTGAGTAGCCTCTGAACTTTGTGCTTTTGCCATTGTGCATAACCAATTGTATCTAGAAACATGAATAGATTTCATTTTTCCAAAAGTCCATGATGAGTAACATCCATCTGTCATAAGTCATTAGGAGCCTGGCATGTAGGATTCTTAAAATAATTTGGAGGAGTAGGTAAATACCCCGTTGTGGACAGGATTTTACTATATTTCAAGCTTGCTCTCTGGTGATTTTAAATTCTTTCCTTAGTAAAGAGGCATTCTGATGGGGGTTTTTTGTGAGACAGTTTAGTATACACTTCTACTAAGCTTATAAAGAGTGGAAGGGTGAATAGATTGGTTATATGATTACTTTCAGATAGATAGATAGATAGATAGATAGATAGATAGATAGATAGATAGACAGATAAATAGATATAGGTCCAGGAAATCCAGGGTGGGAAGTATATGTTCAATAAAAAAGGAATTGCATCTATTTCTAATCACTTCTACTAATTCCTTAATTGATATAGGACAGAAGAGTCTCTCTTAGGTGCTCTCTCTCAAAACTCATAAAATAAGTACTCTAAATAAATTTTCAAGACACAGAACCAACAGAAATATCCAGTGAGGCAATTCTCCAGGCCAAGGTTGCAGGGGAGTGGAGAGAGATTTCTGAGGTTGGCTCTCTGTACCTGGAAAAGGACTATGGGGCTATGACCACATTCAGAACATGATCACAATCTATGACCACATAGAACACCAGCCCCCCCCACCTCAGCCCCATGGCAGAGGGGCATGGTTGTGGTCATTCACAGAACAGGAGGGAAGACAGAGCCTCACACAGAGAGATCCTTGTGGGAGGGGGTGTCTCAATAATACTCAAAAGCTCAGGAAGCACCCCAAGACCAGGTACAGGCTGGGGAAATGAGTAAACCAAGAAAAAAGAGGAACACAATTGAGAAATACTTTCTCTATGATCTCAAGAAGGATCAAAAATACACAATCTGAAGATGAGGAAGTACAAACTCGTACATCTAAAGACTGCAAGAAAAACAGAAATTGGGCTTATGTTATGACAGATCTCAAAAAAGATTTTGAAAATCAAATGAGGGAGACAGGAGAAAAATTGAGAAAAGAAATGAGAGAGATGCAGGAAAAACACGAAAAAGAAATCAGCAACTTAGTTAAGGAGATCCAAAAAAATTCTGAAGAGAATAGCACGTTAAAAACCAGCATAGGTCAAATAAATAAAACAGTTCAAAAAGTTATTGAGGAGAAGAATGCTTTAAAAAGCAGAACTGGCCAGATGGAAAAAGAAATCAAGACACAATACTTCAAAACCAAAACAATTAAAAATTAGAAGAAAATTTGAAACATCTCATTGAAAAAACAACTGATCTGGAAAACAGATTCAGGAGAGATAATTTAAAAATTATTGGGATACCTGAAAGTCATTATCAGGAAAAGAACATTGACATCATTTTTAAAGAATTCCTACTGGAAAATTGCACAGATATCCTAGAAGCAGAGGGCAAAATAGAAATTGAGAGAATCCACCGATCTCCCCCAGAAAAAGTTTTTAAAAAATACAAATGCAGAGGAATATTATAGCCAAGTTCCAGGACTCCCAAGTCAAAGAAAAAATATTACAAGCAGCCAGAAGAACACAATTCAAATATCATGGAGCTGCACTCAGAATCATACATGACTTAGCAGCAGCTACATTAAGGGCTTGTAGGGCTAAGAATATAATATTCTTGAATGCAATAGAGCTCAGAATGCAACCAAGAATCAACTACCCAGCAAAACTGAACATCCTCTTCCAGGGAAAAAGATGGACTTTCAATGAACCAGGGGAATTTCAAATGTTTCTGTTGAAATGGCCAGAGCTGAACAGAATGTTTGATCTTCAAATACAGGACTTAGGAGAAGCATAGAGAGTGGAGAAGAAGGGTAAAATATGAGGGACTCAATGATGATGAACTACATATATTCCTGCATAGAAAAATGATACTGATAATACTCATGAGAAAGTACTCATTTAATAGAGCAGGTAGAAGGAGCTTTTATATATGAAGCACAGGATAGAGCTGAATTTGAAGATATAATATATTGTAAAAATGGAGTCAATGGCTAAAAGGGAAATGTAATGGGAATAAGAGAAAGGAGAGGTGGAATAATCTAAGATACTTCATATAAGATTTTCTTTTCATTACAATAAGCCATTGTAATGATATGGAAGGGGAGAAGGCAAGGGGAAATGAGGGAACCTTTGCTCTCATCAGAGGTGGCTAGAAGAGGAAACAGCATATATATATATATATATATATATATATATATATATATATATATATACTCAATGTGGCATAGACATCTAGAATAAGAAAGAGAGTTGGGGGACAGGGGGAAAGGGGGATGTGAGTAATGGAGAAGAGGGTAGACCATGGGTGGGAGTGGTGATATAACAAATTTTCTTTTATAATTCTTGCAAGGGGCTGGGATTGGATGGCCTGTCCAGGACCACAGGGTTGTGTGGTTGCTGGACATAATGGGTGGCATATGGGCTTTGGGATCTCTTGGCCCCAGGGCTGGTGATCTCTCTGCTGTGCCACTCAGCTACCATATAGCACATTTAAGAAGAGGACAGAGTGAAAGGAGAGAAAATATAGTATATGGCTGTGGGGAAGTATGAATGGAGGGAGTTGCCATTGGCAATGGCAATGCTGGAAAAATATGGAAGTAGCTTTTGTGATGGACTTATCATAAAGAATGTGATCCAGAGGGGCAGAGCCAAGATGGTGACAAGAGAGGACCATCTCTTAGGTGCTCTCACTCAAAATTTATAAAATAAAGACTCTAACTAAATTTTCAAGAGACAGAACCCACAAAGTGATCCAGTGAGGCAGTTCTTCAACCCAAGGTAACATGGAAAGGAGCAGAAAGGCTCCACTTCATGGGGTTGAGGGGGTAGCCACCAGAGTGAAGGAACTTCAGCCTCCTGGAGGCAGTCCCAGGGCACGGGGAGCCACAGTTCACAGCAGCAAGGGCAATTTCCTGACCTATACACCAGGGATCACCAGGCACAACTTGATGGATCAGTGGGGGTACCTATGCCAAAGCAAGCACATGAAGCCCCTCAGGGCACACAACAAGCAGCATGGTCGGCAGCCCAGATCTAGAAACGAGAAGCATAAGCTGGTAAGCAGGAGCCCCCCCAGGGCATGAGTGCTGAGCCTAGGGAGGGGGAGGGAAGAGAGACTGTTGACCTCTGTTCTCTATCCCTGGAACAGGACTCTGGGGTTCTGACCACATTCAGATCTTGATCACAGTCTAGGCCACCCATAGAACAGCTGGGGCCCCCCTCACCTCAGCCCGGTGGCAGAGGGGTGCACTTGTGGTCATTAACAGACCAGGAGGGAAGACAGAGCCTCACACATGCAGATCCTTGGGTGGGGGGGTGTCCCACTAATAATAAAAAGCTCAGGAAACACCTCAAAACCAGGCACAGGCTGGAGAAATGAATAAGCAGAGAAAAAATAGGAGCACCATTGAGAAATACTTTGCCTATGATCCCAATATGTATCAAGACACACAATCTGAAGATGAGGAAGTCCAAGCTCCTGCATCTAAAGACTCCAAGAAAAACAGAAATTGGGCTCAGGCTGTGACAGAGATCAAAAATTACTCTGAAAATCAAGTGAGGAAAATAAAATTAAATTTGGAGAAGAAATGAGAGAGATGCAGGAAAAACATGAAAAAGAAGTCAGCAGCTTAGTCAAGGATGTCCAAAAACATGCTGAAGAAAATAACATGTTAAAAACCAGCATAGGTCAAATTGATATAACAGTTCAAAAAAGTTACTGAGGAGAAGTAGGCTTTGAAAAGCAGTATTGTCCAGCTGGAAAAATATATAAGAAAGCTCTCTGAGGAAAACAAATCCTTCAGACAAAGAATGGAATTGAGGGAGCTTGCTGATTTTATGAGAAATCAGGACACAATACTTCAAAACCAAAAGAATAAAAATTAGAAGAAAATGTGAAACATCTCATTGAAAAAAACAACAGATATGGAAAACAGATTTAGGAAACATAATTTAAAAATTATTGGAATACCTGGAAGTCATGATCAGGAAAAGAGCTTTGATATCATTTTCAAAGTATTACTACAGGAAAATTGCACTGATAGCCTAGAGGCAGAGGGCAAAATAGAAATGGAGATAATTCACCAATCTCCCCAAGAAAGAGATCCAAAAAAACCAACAAGGAATATTATAGCCAAGTTCCAGAACTCCACAAGTCAAAGAGAAAATATTACAAGCAGTCAGAAGGACACAATTCAAATGTCATGGAGCTGCAGTCAGGATAACACAATACTTAGCAGCAACTACATTAAAAGCTTGTAGGGCTTGGAATATAATATTCCAGAAGGCAAAAGTGCATAGAATGCAACCAAGAATCAACTACGCAACAAAACTGAACATCTTCTTCCAGGGAAAAAGATGGACTTTCAATGAACCAGGGGAATTTCAAATGTTCCTGCTGGAATGGCCAGAGTTGAACAGAAGGTTTGATCTTTAAATACAGGACTCAGGTGAAGCATAGACAGTGGAGGAGAAGGGTAAAATACGAGGGACTTAATGATGATGAACTACATGTATTCCTGTATAGAAAAATGATATACTGATAATACTCATATGAACCTTCTCATTTAATAGAGCAGGTAGAAGGAGCTTTTATAGATGAAGCACAGGAGAGAGCTGAATTTGAAGATATAATGTGTCAATAGATAAAAGGGAAATGTAATGGGAGAAAGAAAAAGGAGAGGAGGAATAGGCTAAGATATTTCATATGATAAGATTTTTCTTTATTACAATGAGCTATTGCCATGATATGGAAGGGGGAAAGGCAAGGGGGAATGAGGGAATCTTCACTCTCATCAGAGGTGTCTAGGAGAGGAAACAGCATATATATTCAGTGGGTTATAGACATCTGGAGTAAGAAGAAGAGAAGGGGGACAGGGGGAAGGGGGGATGTAAGTGATGGAGGAGAAAATAGACTATGGGGGAGAGTGGTAAGATATAACACATTTTCTTTTTTAATTCTTGCAAGGGGCTGGGATTGGATGGCCTGTCTGGGACCATAAGGCCAGATGGATGCTAGGCCTAAGAACACCTTGGCCCCAGGGCTGGGGATCGGTCTGCTGCACCACTCAACTACCCTACAGGAGAGACAGAGTGAAAGGAGAGAGAATATATAGTAAATGGTAGTAGAGAAGGACAAATGGAGGAAGTTGCAATCAGCAATGGCAACGGTGGAAAAATATGCAAGTAACTTTTGTGATGGATTTATCACAAAGAATGTGATCCACCTGCGACAGAGCTGGTGGTTCTGGAGCATAGACTGAAGCATCATTATTTTATTTATTATTATTTTATTATTATTGTTGTTGTTGTTGTTATTTTATTTAATTTGGTTTTTTGGTTTTTGTGGGGCAATGAGGTTGGGGTGGCTTGCCCAGGGTCACATAGCTGGGTGATTTTTGGGTGTCAGGGGCCAGATTTGGGCTGGGATATTCCTGGCTCCAGGGCTGGTGCTCTGTCTACTGTGTCACCTGGCTGCCCCATTATTATTTCTTTTCATTTTCATTTTAATTTTTTTCTCTTTCCTTTACTGTATTGCTCATGGGGGTCTATATTTTGGGGGGTATTATGTTTACTCCTATAAAAATTCATTTGTACAATAAAACAAAAATAAATGAATAAATAAAAATTCAAAAAATAAACAAACAATTAAAAGAGTTGATATAATGCTACATCCATGCTATGATTAATAAAGTCTGTTGCTATGCATCTGGCGACGTGATAATTATAAGTACTATGTGTAAAAATGTTAAGGAATTGTGGCCATTCTCTTAATACCAATAATATGTCATATAATTTTATTGCTATTATTACCATGCTTTGACTTAAGGTTTTGAATAAGTTCCATTAAAATAATTAAAAATTTCCCAGAAGCTTAAAACTTCTGAGTTTCACTCATTATTTCTACAAAGCAGTCAATCATTAATTCTAGGCTTAGGTATTATTATTACAGTAAAATGGCTTATATAGACAAAACTAGATCATCTAATTTTTTCATCACCTTGCTCATCAGCAAGTCACCTAACTATGGGTTACATAATTTTCAATTTCCCAATCATCTTTCAAAGTCCCTCACATATACTCAATATTAATGGAAATAATTGCAGTTAAGTAATACTTACCCATCTCTTATATACTCTTCTTCTGAGTTTACCATATTGCTTCTTTAAAAGTGAACATTTGGGACAGCTAAGTGGAGCAGTGGGTAGAGAACTAGCCCTAGAGTCAGGAGTACCTGAGTTTTTCCTTGCAAAAAGTAAAAAAATAAAGTGAACATTTAATTCTTAACCTACGAGGAACATATCTTCAATCTGACATCTCATTCTTCTAAAGCAAAAATTAAACAAGTTCTCTTAATGTTAACCTTAGGCTTGCATATCTTTCACATGCAATTTCTTTCATATCTTGGTTTTATAAGCTAATTTTCCTCTTATTCCAAATACACTCCTATTTTCCAAAAGCAAATATGATTCTTAGGAATTAAGTTTTATATATATATATATATATATATATATATATATATATATATATATATATACATACATATATATATGTATATATATATATATATATTTGTGTGTTTGTGTACACAAATTTCAAAAAATCCAATATAATTTTTTCCCAAATCAAGTGTTACAAGATACATATAAATTTCTAATGTATATATATATATACACACATATATATATATATAAAATTTCATAAACATGAGATGAAAAAACCAAAGTTTTTCAAAAACTCTCTGGGCCAAAAAAAAGATCTTGAGAGCTATAACCTCTTGGCAAGGTATTCTTTAATTTTCTTATAACAAATTTTTACAAATGTTATGGATGACACTTTAAGTCATTCATATTTTGTCATAACACAATTTTAAATTTTCAATAAATTGTTTGAATCTGTTTTTATACAAAGTTTACTAATTATACATAATACATTTTCAATTTAAAATATATTCCCTTTACTCACCAAAACTTTGCAATAAAAAATTTCTTAAGACCAGATGTTTCCAAAAATTTTTATTACAAGATTTTCTTTATAGTACTCTTAATAATCTTATAAATTCCAAAACTCATATTCAAAATTGCCTTAAATTATTTTCCTTTTCAAAATATAAAAGTATGCAAATTCTTTTTATCTTTATCAGTACAGTTCTAACTTCTCAATACTCTAGTGTTTTCTATCCTCACTAACAAAATGATGTTCGGGGAATTGGAGATTCCCCACATATTGAGATATCAAAGTAGTATGTACTAATTCTTTACTTATACATTTTATCCTTCCTCTGTCACCCCAAGTTTTTCGAATACATGAAATATACTCCCTCCCCCCCTTTTTTTTTTTTAGCAATTTTTAAAGCCTGATTTAAAGCACATAACTCAGACGTCTGTGCTAACAAAGGTTTTGACAAACTCCCAGCCTCTATCGAGGCCATTCTGACCCGATCTACTTTAGCATTTCCATTAGTTCTTTTTCCTCCTATGACTCTGGAGGAACCACAAAACATTATAAGCAAACAAAATCAATATTATTTTCTACAAACCCCTTAATTTAGTTACATGCAATTTTCAGATAACTTTGTACACAGGATTGCATATTATAGATTTACCAAATTTGAAGAAACAGTTAACATTTACATAGCAATTGCTTTCATATCAAACTTTTCACTTTATGGCATATATTACTTTCCTAATCAATTCACTGCTAGATATTGCAAAAGTGGCAGTTGAATGCAATTTTCAGATTATCCCAACCTCATTTAAATATATATATTTCCATATAGAGTTATAGCTCTTTATACTTTATTCCCTTACTACATTGATTTGTAAAATCAATTGTGTAAAATCAATTTTTTAAACTTTTCAAAGTTCCCAAAATCCATCCTTCATTTATAAAAAGTCAAACCTTTCATATTTATTTTCTACATACTTAAACCAACTTCCATACTTCACAAATGATTCAAAAACCCCAGTAGTCTCTATATGCCTTTTCATATCTCCTTGAAACCCTTTTTTATTTATCCAAATCCTTTCAGAACCCATTACCCAGACTACATTTTGCCTTAATATTCTGTTCCATTATTTTTTTCCATAAACTAATTTATCAAGATCAGTCAAGAAAAAATAAATTTAGGGACAATTTCTATTACATCTCTTATAAGTATAATTTGCCAAATCAGAAAGTAAAACTCTGTTAGAAAATCATATCAAAAAATAAACAATAGAAAATAAGAGAAAATAAATAGAACCCTTTCTTTCCCCAAAACAACATGTTTCTCAGGAAAACCTCCTAAGGCAATGATCGTGAGTTTTTTGAAAAAGAAAAATATCCAATTTTGAAAAAAGAGAAAGGAAAGAGGATTGGGCAATTAAAATATAAAGAAGTGACAGCTTTACTCTGCCTGTATTACAAAACAAACCCATATAAAACACAACAAACAGAATAAGAACATTTTGAACCAGAGAGGCTCCCGAACTCTGGGGAAAACCCCACCTTGCTCTCATACTGGAGAAAATACAGAGAACTTTCCATTTATCACAATATATTTTTCCACATGAGGTATTACTATATTTAACACTTCCAGATGTTCATTGGTGTAACTTTTGAGAAGGCAAACAATCACTTAAATATCTCTCAGCCTAATTGGAATGTACCTTGTTCCCCTTCTTCAAATAACTTCTTTTTTAAGGAGACAGTCCTAAGTCTTTTCTGGCAGGGGATAGGGGTGGGGTTAGAATCATCTGTTTTTGAATCCTCAGTAGACCCATAATTTTCTGTAATAACTAATATTTTCATAATCTATATTGATAAACTCTTGAAGTTATAATATTATGATATCATTATGGTAAAAGATTAACTAATTAGTTTCCCCTTATTTCTTTTATTTATTTATTTCTGGCATTACTTAGTACCCAAATTATATACTTTAGAATTAACCTGACTCTCTTGTCATTTTGGAATTTATTTCCCCAAAACTTTTTCAAATTAATAATAGCATTTCTTTTTTATTATTTCTTTATATAACATATTTGATAATATATACTGTCTCTTTCCTGATTCTTTTAACTCCAAATAAATTTCCCTTTTAACATTTGTTTATCCAAATCTTCATGAAGTAATTCTCTCTCTCTCTCTCTCTCTCTCTCTCTCTCTCTCTCTCTCTCTCTCTGGCTAGCCCTTTTTCTAATGGACAAGCTGCAGAGAGGGAGAAGGAGGGAAGAAGGCATTTTTGGCAGAATCACAGTGAAGTTGTGGGCAAGAGTAAAAGTGAACATCATTTTATCATCTTAATATTCATTTATCTGTTCACACACTGTTCTCCCATCAGTGTAGATTCAAAGTGGCTTCTGAGTTCAATTCTGCTTTCCTTGGGAACCATGGAGAACATCATAAACAGTCTGTAAAGACTTATCTATTGATTTTTTGTAATTTCTAAGCCCTTTTCTTTAGCCAATTTCTTCAAAATATTTAAGTCCTTCCCTGACTTCTTTAGTTCTATGAATAGTTTGTTCCCTATTACACCCACTATACCTGCTTGGAAAAAGAAAATAAAAAGCTGGCAGCACTTATCAGCTCTCATCAAGCCATCCCCTCACCTGAATCATCCTGGGATTACTATGGCCTTACCAAGGGATTTTCTTCTCCTGAAAGACTATCTCAGCCTCCAGATGACTTCAAGTCCCCCATGCCTGCCCCACATTGGGCACCAAATGTTGAATTCACCTATCTATGAAGGGATTCATTCAGCTCAGGAGAGAAACAGCAAGAGCTATACACTCGGGTTGGAGGTGCTAGCAGGACAACTAGAAGAGCCCTTTATTCAAAGTATCAAACAGTTCTTATAGCAGAAAACCACAAAATTAGCATACAGGATAAAAACAATGATGTAACTCTAATTTGGGCCTTCAGCTTGAGGGTCAGCAGAGCTTGAGTTTTTAGTCATAACTGACTTTCTAACCCAAATTCACTCAAGCAGCTATCAACAAAAAATAAATATAGACAACATTAAATACCTGGAAATCTACCTCCCAAGACAAACCCAGAAACTATGAACACAATTAAAAGCTCTTCTTACCCAAATAAAGTCACATCTAAATAATTGGAAAAATGTCAAATGTTCATGGTTAGTTCAAACTGATATAATAAAAATGACAATTCTACCCAAATTAAATTACTTATTCAGTTCCATACCAAACTACCAGATAACTACTTTATCAAGCTAAAATAAATAGTAACAAAATTTATCTGGATCAACAAAAGGTCAAGAATATCAAGGGAACTGATGAAAAAAATGTAAAAGAAAGGTGTCCCAGCTCTATCAAATCTAAAACTATACTATAAAGCAGCGGTCATCAAAGTTGTCTGGTACTGATTAAGAAATAAAGTATTGGATCATTGGATTAGGATAGGTTCAAAAGAAGCTGCAGCAAATGACTACAGCAATCTGCTATTTGACAAACACAAAGACAGAATTGGATAGAAAGTGTTAGGAAAACTGGAAAATAATATGCCAAAAACTAGCCATAAATCTACATCTCTCATCCTAAACCAAAAAAAAGTTCAAAATGTGTAAAGAATTTAGACATAAAGAGCAATACCAGAGATAAATTAATAGATCAAAAAATACTCTATCTGATCTATGAAAAAGTGATAAATTTATGACCAAACAAGAATTAGAGCACACTATAAACTGCAAAATGAATGATTTTGACTATATTAAAATTAAAAGGGTTTGCATTAATAAAATCAATGCTGTCAAAATTAGAAGAAAAGCAGAAACCTTGGAAACAATCTTCCCAACCAAGAGTTCTGATAAAGGTCTGTTTCTAAAATATAGAGAGAATTGCATGGAATTTATAAAATCATAAGTCATTCCCCATTTGATAAATGCTCAAAGGTCATGACCAGCCAGGTTTCAAATGAAGAAATTAAAGATGTATATAGACATATGAAAAATGCTCCATTTCACTATTTATTAGAGAAATGCTAATTTAAAAAAATTGAGGTATCATTTCACACCTATTAGATTAGCCCAGATGAGAAAAAAGGGAAGATGAATAATGTTGGAGAGGTTGTCGGAGGACTGGGACATTGATGTATTGCTGGTGGAGTTGTGAATGCATCCAACCTTTCTGGAGAGTAATATGGAACTATGCCCATAAAGCAATAAAACTGTTTATACCCTTTGACTCAGAAATTCCAATTCTAGTCTATGCCCAGAAGAAACTGCAAAAAATGGGAAAATCTACATGCCCCAATATATTTATAGCATCTCATTTTGTAGTGGCAAAGAACTGGAAATTGAAGGGATGCCCATCAATTGGGGAATGGCAAAAGAATTTATGGAACATGAATACTATGGAATATTATTGTTCTATTAGAAACCTCAAATGGTTGAACTCTAAAGAAACATGGAATGACTTATGGGATCTGATGCTAAGTGAAAGGAATAGAGCCAAGAGAGCAATGCACATATCAACAACATTATGAGGTGAACAACCTTAATGGAAGCAACTGCTCTTGACAGTTATACTTGATTTGGGACAATTATACTTGACTGGTTATGGATTATATTATCCCCAACCAAAGGAAGAAAAGGAAAGCAAAAGAAATCACAGAAAAAACCCTTCTGAATCTGATGAACACTATATAAAAATTATCTCTTATGTATCTCTTTCTTTCCCTTAATCCTAATTCCTCATGCCAAAATTATTCTTTTTTGATGGTTGCAGTATAACTTCTCTGAATCTCAAATATACATATAAATAATCTAGTCTTTTTCCTTTCATTTAATTTTCCCCTCAAAAAGTTCATTTCCCCTATGAGAAAAATCTTTTGTATATTAAGTCTATGATACTTCTCAGACATCATAACATTCTTTTTTTAAAAAAATCTGGTTTTTTATTATGAAATCCGGAATCATCCTGAATAAAAATCACTGCCAGTTTTAAGGATCAAAATTATTTTGGAAAAGCAAATGGGTCTTAAAGATTTTTTCCAACTTGAAACTTAAAATAATCTCCATTATCTTCCTAAGATGACCATATTGCTGTATTTTTCAAAAGGTTTTGGCAGTTCTCTACCTCTTCTAAGTAAAATATAAATTTTTCCTTGCAGTCAAAATTTCTCTGATTCTGAATTCAACTTATTTTCTATCTTTTTCTCATGTTTCTTCCTTTCAAACAATCTATATTACTCTCAAACTGGACAATGAGATATTCCACAAACTTTACATTCAGTTTCCTGAGTCTTCATTTGCACACATCATCTATCCTCTATGCCCCTTATTCCCATCAAGGGGTAGCTCAAGTGCCAACCCTCCCACAAAACCTTGCCATGATCACATGGTTGAATATTGCCCTCTCCACAAGTATTTATCCTATCCAGCCCTATTGAAAGTAGGATTTGCTTCATTAATATTTTTACTTCCTGGTTGTATATACTGTAATGACTACTCAGATAGTATGCACTTTATAGTTTTCTTTAATTAAAATGAATATAGTCCTATGATATTTGGTGGGTCAGAACCATATCACTTTAAATCACAGTGACAGCTATCAGGCACAAGAGACCATGGCATATTCAAAATGACAATTTACCAGATGTTTCATTTCTCTTGACCCTCTCCAAGTCTAATAACTATTTCTGTATCATTGTTCCTGTTGCTGGTCAAGCAAGAAAATATTGCTGTTTGTTGTTGTCTCCTTTAATGATTTTAATCTTAAAGAACGATAACTATAGTAAATTTGGATCTCAGACAAGAGGACATATCCCATTGCTTACCCATAAAAATAGTCCTTTTTCTGTCATTCTAATCCCTGATGCAGCTCAGTAAATGGCTTAATAAAATTCTATATTTTGTCAGCTTTCAGCAAAAGAAGTTCCTTGACAGGGAAGATGGTGCATTTCATGATTAGTTGTGAACAGAATGATGGCTTAATCTCTACTGGGCTATTTGAATTCTCCTTGGTCCAGGAGTAGTCTTGGAATGCTCAACTGAATGCCCTGACAACTCTTCATGCTAAGAAAAGCAAGAGTCTTGGAAAGTTTTCATCATTCTGGAACTGTAATATCCTACATCAAGAGTCTAGAAGGATGAGGATTAATTTGACAAATAATAAGAGGGCCCAGCCAAGAAAAATTGATTGTAGGATTACAAGACAGGGGGAAATTATTTTTCTTGAAAGAAAGTTTAGATTTTGAAGCTTAAAAAATGTTCACTAATATAATCACAGCACTTTTTATTCTGATTTATGAACACCTCCTTCCTCTACCCCAACCATCTTAAACCAAAAATAATTTATATTTGGCATTGAATTTGATAAGTGAACCCAAAGACTCCATGAATCAGAATATCACAGATCTTTATCATAATAGATTTGATAATATCATTAGAGATCAACTAGTCTAATTCCTTAATTTTCTAGAGGATGCTAAGTTAATAATAAAAAATAAATTTAAATTAAAAGACATTTCATTCTTGGTAACTTCCCATTTCTCTTTGGCCAGTTTCCACTATAAGACTGTATGAATGCTACATTTGACTTGAAATTTTAATTGTAAAAGTAATTTCATGTAATATTAAAATGATTTTATTAATATTTTAAATTAGCAACAACAAAAAGGTATATACATATATATTATACATATATTATATATATATGAATATATATCCAGGAAAACTAAGTCATAACTATGTTCTTACATTTGATTTAATGTAGAATCATATCTAGAACTCATTTGTTCTATCTTCTTTAATAATCTTTTCCCTTTTTTCCTGTAAGAACAGGAAATATATATATATATATATATATATATACATATATATGTATAAAATAGAAACTGTCTTTTAAAGATGCCTTCTACCATTTATTTTAATATTTTAAGTAACTGTGATTTCATCCATGTGGGTACTAGGGACTACCTGCAAGAACAATATTTCTTTTTTCTTTTTCCATTTTTAAAATTTGTTTTCATCCATATGCATATGTACATTTTTAAGCTACAAAATTTCCTTTCACCCTCCCTTGCCACCCCACTCCTCTCAGCAGTGAACAATCAGATTAGCATTGTACATACATATTTTTGATAATCATGTTTAAAATTAATTATTTTCAGTATGAGAAATTAGGATTAAGGGAAGAGATACAAAAGAGATAATTTTTATAAAGTATTCATGCATGTGTGCGTGTGTGTGTGTGTGTGTGTGCACGTGCATGCAAGTACTATGTTTTGTTTTATTTTGTTTTTCTTCCTCTGGATGGGGATAACATTGTCCATAGATGGTCTAATATGATTGTCCTAGCTTTTTGAACTACTGAGAGGAGCTGCTTCCATCAAGGTTATTCATCTCACAATGTTGTTAATGTGTCCATTGTTTTCTTGGTTCTGCTCCCTTTGCTCAGCATCAGATCCTGTAACTCATTCCATGCTTCTCTAGAGTTCAACCATTTATGGTTTCTTATAGGGCAATAATATTCCATAGTATTCATGTACCATAACTTGTTTAGCCATTCCACAATTGATGGGCATTCTCTGCAATTCCAATTCTGTGTCAGTACAAAAAGAATTGCTATGAATATTTTGGAACATGTAGGACTTTTCCCTTTTTATTATAATTTCTTCTAGATATAGATCTAGAATTGGAATTTCTGGGTCAAAGAGTATGAACAGTTAGATTGCTGTTGAGGCATAATTTCATATTGCTTTCCAGAAAGATTGGATTCAGTCACAAGGAAAAATATTTCCACCCTCCTATTAGATGAATGAATCTAGTAGATGCTTCCCATAACTTTCTGTGGCCAATTCACCTCCATTCTCTTGATTTTTCTGTAACCTTGACAATGTCAAGCGACTTCTAATCCTTATTATTTCCTTTTCAGTACGTTTTAGTGACACCCACCTCTCTCAGGTCTTTTCTTTTCTACCTGACGACTCCTAAGTCTCCTATGCTGTATTTAAAAAAAATCAGGACTGTTATCCTTGAACATTCTCTAAGGTTTCCTCCTGGACTCTCTGCTATCCCCTCCTTTATACTATTTTATATGGTAATCCCAAAAGCTTTCATGAACTCAATTATCATTTCTATACAAATAATTCTGATATTTATTTTTTTAGTACAACTTTTATCCAGATCTCCAGTGTTGCATTTCCAACTATAAGATACTATAGATGTGTAAAATTTAAAATATTCCAAACTGAATTATTTTCTTCACCAGCCCCTCTATAATTCCCCCCCTTTTAACTTCCCAATTACTGACAAGGGCAGCAGGCTCATAATCTTCACATCATTCTCAGCTCTTCACTGTCTCTCACTACCTCTATCCAATTACTTGCCAAGCCTTGTCATTTCTATTTTCTCATGATCTTGGATATGTGTCTTTCTTCTTACACTGCCATACTGGTGAAGAATCTCACCATTTCCTGGACTATTGCAATAGTCTTCTATTTGGTCTCTATTCCTCAAATCTCTCCAGTTCCAATCCTTGTTGTATGCAGCTATCAGTGAGTTTCCTGAAGTACAGACATGACTACATCACTGACCTACCCAATAAACTTCTATGATCCCCAATACCTTTAGAGTTAAAATAAAATTCTATTTGGTATTCAAAGTCTTGTTAACTTTATGTGACACCTTTCTATTTTTGCATTTTTTTCTATATCCTATTTTCCTAAATGTACTCTATGATTCAGTGGTACTAGCCTCCTTGTGTTTCTCTTGTTTTCCAACACCAACATGAGTCTTTTTATTTAAAAGCATTTTAATTCCCCCCTCCCCTTTACATATCAAGACAGTTTTAACATTCATTTTGCAACTACTTACAAAGATAGTTGTCAACATTCATTTTTGTAAGGTTTTGAGTTTCACATTTCTCCCCCCTTCCTCCCATCTCCCTGACAGAAAATAATCTAAAATAGGTTATACATGAATAGTTATCTTAAACATATATAAATATTAATCATGTTGTGAAATAAGAATCAAATAAAAAAATCAGGAATAAAGCATTAGAAAGGAAAAATTTTAATGAATAAAAAATTGAAAAATTGAAAATAGTAAAACTCTGGTCTGAATTCAGACTGGCTGTGGATAATATTCTCCATCACAAATCCATTTCAATTCTCTTTGATTATGGTACAGATGCAATAAGCAAGTCATTACAGTCTACCATCACGCTTATATCTTTACTGTGATTCAGATAGAATTATTTAAAAACAATACCTCCTTACAAAGGAGGACAGTAAAGAGATGGGAGGATGGAGGAGAATGAATGGGGTAAATCTCTCATTACGTTAAGACTTATTGCAATAGAGGGGAAGAAGGGAGGAGGTGAGAAACACCTCAATCTTACTCTCATCAGATTTGTCTTAAAGTTAACATAAATACAATCAGTTAAAATAAGCTTATCTTACCTTTCAAGTATTAAAAAGGGGACAGGTGAAGGGAACAGAAAAGGGGAACCAAAGGAGGGAAGAGAAGGAAGAAGGGGCAAAGGGAAAGGGAACAAAAAGGGAGGGCGTTTTGGATATAGGAGGGCAAACACACTGAAGGTGGTAGTAATCAGAAACAAAATATTGGGGAATATGGATAAAGGGAAAAAAGGGGGAAATACAAACAGAAGGAAGTTAACATGAAGGACAATAAAGGATTAGTTATTATAACTCTGAATGTGAATGGGATGAACTCTCCATTAAAATGTATGTGAATAGCAAAATGGATTAAAAACCAGAATCCTACCATACGCTGCTTACAAGAAACTCATTTGAAGCAGAGAGATACATGTACAATAAAGGGAAAAAAAGGTTGGAGGAAAAATATATTTTGCTTCAGTTGAAGTGAAAAAAAGCAGGAGTATCAATCATTATCTCTCAGACAAATCAGCTGCAAAAGTAAATAGCATTAAAAGAGATGAATAAGGAAACTATATATCCTCCTAAAAGGTACCATAGACAATAAAGTAATTTCAATACTAATTATGCATGCACCCAATGATGTAGCATCCAAATTCTTAGAGGAAAAGTTGAAGGAGTTAGACATAGATAGCAAAACTCTATTAGTGGGAGACCTCAAATTCCCATTCTCAGATTTAGATAAATCTAACCATAAAATAAACAAGAGGGAAGTTAAGGAGATAAATAGATTGTTAGAAAATCTAGGCATGATAGTCCTATGGAGGAAATTCAATGTGGATAGAAAGGAAAATACTTTCTTTTGTGTAGTACATGGCACTTAAACAAAAATTGACCATTTACTAGGACATAAAAACCTAATAATCAATTGCAGAAAGGCAGAAATAATGAATACATCTTTCTCAGATCATACTGCAATAAAAATTGCATACAATATTGGACCAGGGAGATATAGAACCAAAACCAATTAGAAACTAAATAACTTCATTTTAAAGAATGAGTGGATCAAACAACAAATTAAAGAAATAATTAATTATTTCCATTCTAGACAATGACTAATGAAACAATACACCAAAACATATGCGATACACTCAAGGCAGTTGTCAGGGAGTATATGATATGTTTAAATACTTACATGAATAAATTAGAGAAATAGGAAATCAGTGAACTCAATATGCAACTAAAAACATTAGGGAAAGAACAAACTAAAAACCCCCAATTAAATACCAAATTAGAAATCCTAAAAATTAAAAGAGAATTTAATAACATTGAAAGTAAAAAAACTATTGAACTAATAAATAAAACCAAGGGTTGGTTTTATGAAAAAACCAATAAAACTCCTAAAACTCTGGTCAATTTGATTAAAAAAAGAAAGGAGAAAATCAAATTGCTAGTATCACAAATGATAAAGGGGGAGTTACCACCGATGTGGAGGAAATTAATGTAATAATTCTGAATTATTTTGCCCAACTCTATGCCAATAAATATGACAATCTAAGTGAAATGGATGAATATTTACAAAAAAACATAAGTTGCCCAGATTAAATGAAGAGGAAATTAAATACCTAAATAACCCTATCTCAGCAAAAGAAATTCAACAAGCCATTATTGAATTCCCCATGAAAAAAACTCCAGGGCCAGATGGATTCACAAGTGAATTCTATTAAACATTTAAGGAATAATTGGTTTCAATTCTATAAAAACTCTGTGGAAAAATAGGTGAAGATGGAACTCTGCCTAACTCTTTCTATGACATCAATATGTTGCTGATACCTAAACCAAAAAGTGCTAAAACAGAGAAAGAAAATTATAGACCTATCTCTTTGATGAATATAGATGCAAAAATCATAAATGAATTCTTAGCAAAGTGATTACAGCAAGTTATCACTAGGACAATACACTATGACCAAGAAGGATTTATCCCAGAAAAGTAGGGTTGGTTCAATATTAGGAAAACTGTTACTATAATTATTTATATCAATAACAAACCTACCAAAAATCATATGGTTATCTTAATAGATGCTGAAAAAAATTCTGACAAAATACAGCATCTGTTCATATTAAAAAAAAAAAAAAACCAGAGAATGTAGGAATGAATTGTTCCTTAGAATGAGTAGCAGTAACTATCTGAAACCATCAACAAGTGTTATATGTAATGGGTTTAAGCTAGAGGCATTCCCAGTAAGGTCAGGAGTGAAACAAGGATGCCTGTTATCACCGCTACTATTCAATATTGCTTTAGAAATGTTAACTTCAGCAATAAGAGAAGAAAAAGAAATTGAAGAAATCAGAATTGGGAAGGAAGAAACAAAACTCTCACTTTTTGCATATGACATGATAGTATACCCAGAGAATCTTAAAAATCATGTAAAAACTACTAGAAACTATTAGCAACTTTAGCAAAGTTGCAGGATATAAAATGAACCCTCATAAATCCTCAGTTTTTCTATATATTAATAGCGACATTACAACAGCAAGAGCTAGAAACAGAAATCCCATTCAAAGTAACTTCAGATAATATAAAATACTACCTGCCAAGACAGATTCAGAAACACTGAAAACAGGTACAAAATACTTCTCACAGAAATTAAATCAGATTTAAATAACTGGACAAAAAGCAACTGCTCATGGATAGGTTGAGCTAATATAATACAAATAACAATTCTACCTAAATTAAACTACTTATTTAGTGCCTTAACAATCAAAATTCCAAAAACATTACATTAATTAACTATAAACAATTTGCAAGTAAATTCATATGGAGTAATAAAAAGTCAAGAATTTCCAGGATTTACTAAAAAAAAGTTCAAAAGAAGGGGACTAAGCCCTACCAGATCTATAATTATATTATAAAGCAATAGTCATCAAAATTGTCTGGTATTGGCTAAGAAATAGAGTGGTAGGTCAGTGGAATAGATTAGGGGCAGAAGAGATAGCAAGAAAATGATTATAGTAACCTGCTGTTTTATATACCCAAAGAGTGCAGCTTCCCTGATAAAAATTATCTCTTTGATAAAAACTGTTGGGAAAATTGGAAATCAGTATGGCAGAATCTTGTATTAGACCAATGTCTCACACTCTAAACCAAGATAAGATCAAAATAGGTACAGCATCTAGACATAAAAGACAATATTATAAGCAAACTAGGAGATCAAAGAATAGTTTACGTGTCAGATCTATGGAATGGGAAGGTTATTACCAAGGAAGAGATGAAGAACATCATAAAAAAACAAACTATACAATTTTAAGTACATTAAATTAAAAGGCCTTTGCACAGAGAAAACCACTGTAACCAAGATCAAAAGAAATGTAGTAAATTTGGAAATATTAATTAATATTTGATATTAATGTATTAATATTAATTAATCACATTAATCATGTTAATATTAATAATTAATATTAAATTAAAGCTTCTCTGAGGTGCCACCTCACATGTTTCAGATTTGCCAATATGACCAGAAAGAACAATGAGCAATGTTGGAATGATTATAGGAAATCTCGAACACTAATGCATTGCTGGTGGAGCTGTAAACTCATCCAGCCTTTCTGGAGAGCAATTTGGAAATTTTTCCCAAAGGGCAACAAAAATGTGTATACTCTTTGATCTAGTAATACCACTACTGGGTCTGTACCCTGAAGAGATCATGAAAAAGGGTAAAAACATCACTTGTACAAAAAATATTCATAGCAGCCCTATTTGTGGTCGCAAAGAATTAGAAATCAAGCAACTGTCCATCAATTGGGGAATGGCTGAACAAATTGTGGTATATATATATATGTTATACAACACTATTTTTATTAGCAACCAGGAGGGATGGTAATTCATAGAAGCCTGAAAGGATTTGCATAAACTAATGCTGAGTGAGATCAGAAGAACCAGAACATTACACACCGTAACAGCAACATGGGGTTCATGTTCAATTTTAGTGAACTTGTTCATTTCATCAGTGCAATAATCAGGGATAATTTTGAGTTATCTGTGATGAAGAATACCATTTGTATCCAGAGAAAGAACTGTGGAGTTTGAACAAAGACCAAAGACCTTCAATTTAAAAAAAACCTTTATATTATTTTGCAATCTTGCTGTTTCTTATATTTTCCTTTTTCCTTAAGGATATGATTTCTCTCTCAACACATTCAGTTTTTATCAATGTATAGCATGGAAACAATGTAAACACTATCAGACTGTAGGTAGTGGGGGGAGGGAAGCAAGATTAAAGGGGAAAGTGTAAAATTCAAAAATAAACAAATAAATTAGAAAAAAGCATAGTTGAATTCACTTACGAATCCATCGTTTCCTAGAGATTTTTCTTAGGGTGTTCATTGATAGTTTAATTTCTTTTTCTTAAATGGAGTTATTTAGTATTTAATTTCCTCTTCTACTAATCTGGGAAATTTATGTTTTTAAGAAACATTCATCCATTTCACTAAGATTGGCAAATCTATTGGCATATGGTTGGGTAAAAATCCAAATTATTACTTTAGCTTCCTCCTCATTGTTGGGGAAATCACACTTTTTATTTTTGAAACTGATCATTTTGTTTACTCCTCTCTTTTTCTTCAGATTAATCAAAAGTTTATCTACTTTATTGTTTTTCTTTAAACCAGTCCTGGTTTTATTAATTAGTTCCATAATTTTCTTACTTTAGACTTTATTAATATCTCCTATGATTTTTGGAATTTCCAATTTGTTATTTCATTTCCATTTTGTTTTCTCTAACTTTCTAATTGCATGCACAATTCATTGATTTTTCTCTTTATTTATTTAAAGATATAAAATTTCCCCTAATAACTACTTTGACATTATCCACAAGTACTGGTATTTTGTCTGGTTTTTGTTATTGTCTTGGATAAAATTTTAATTATTTTTTGTTTCATTATTTGATCCACTTATTGTTTAAACATTGCTTATTATTTCCAATTGATTTTCAGTTTATAATTCCATGGTCCTTTATTAAAAATTGTTTTTATTGCATCATGATCTAAAAAGAATTCATTTACTGTTCCTGTATTTCTGCATTTACAACATGGTCAATTTTTGTGTGTCATCCACCACTGAGAAAAAGATGCATTCCTTTCTATCCAGAGGTCTAAATTCTCCAGAAATCTATCAAATCTGACTTAACTGGCATTTTTTCACTCTTTCTAAAGTGATAGGCAATTTGATATAGACGTTACACATATGCTATCATATAAAATCTACATCCATATTAGTAAAAATTGTGAAAAAAGAAATAGATAAAAAGGGAAACAGTATAAAAAAAGTATAAAGTAATTTAAAAATTGTCCTTTAATTTGCATTCAGATTCCCTCACTTCCTCACTTCTTTCTTTGTTTTCTTTTATGAATCCTTTGTAATTGTCAGGCTCATAATACTGCTGAGAAGAACTGAGGCATTCAGAGATAATTCTCATACAATGTTGCTGATACTGTGTATAATGTTTTCTTGATTTTGCTCATTTCATTTTGCATCAGTCTTTCCAGGTATTTCCTAAAATTTCCATGTTCATCATTTCATATTGCATAATAGTATTCTATTACATTTATATACATTCCCCAACTGATGGTAGGCATCCTTTCAATTTCCAGTATTTTATCACCATGAAAAGGCTCAGTGTTTTAGTACATGTAGGAGGATCTTTTTATGATCTCTTACCTAGTAGTGGCATTGCTGGATCAAAATCAAAAGGGTATGCACAGTTTGGTTCCTTGGAGCATAGTTACAAATTGCTCTCCAGAATGGTTAGATTAGCTTACAGCTCCATTGAAAAATGTATCAATTTCCTTATAAATCATATACTAACCCATATTTTCCATTTTCTTTTTTAATCATATTTACTAATCTGATGGGTATGAGTTGTACCTCATAGAAGTTTTAATTAGCATTTCTCTAATCAAAAATAATTCAGTGTACTTCTTTAAATAGCTATAGACAGCTTTTGATTTCTTCATCTGAAGAATCCTTTGACCTTGATATCCTTTGACCATTTATCAGTTGGGTAATGTCTAGTATTATAAATTTGATCCAGTTATCTACATACTTGATAAATGAAGTCTTTATCAGAGATACTTGCTACAAAGATTGTTTCCTGGAATTGTGCTTTCATTCTAAAGTTGGTTGCATTGGTTTTGTTTGGGCAAAGGCTTTTTAAAAATATTTTTTATTGTTGTCTTCTGAATTTGTGTCTTGGTATTCTTTTTTTTTCTTTTTTTAAAATATATTTATTTTTTCATTTTTGTACAAATGATGTTTTATGTACATTATTAAAATATACTTGTTTAAGAGTAAACATAATAACCCCTCGACCAAAGAAATATAGACCCTTATGAGCAATAAAGGAAAGAGAAAAGATAAAAATAAAAGAAATAAATGTGCTTCAATCTGTGTTCAACACTACCAACTCTGTTATGGGTGGATCACATTCTTTATGATAAGTCCATCACAAAAACTACTTCCATATTTTTCCACCATTGCCATTGCTGATCGCAACTCCTTCCATTCATACATACCCACTACCATATACTATATTTTCTCTCTCCTTTCACTCTGTCCCTCTTCCTAAATGTGCTGTAGGGTAGCTGAGGGGCACAGCAGACTGATCACCAGCCCTGAGGCCAAGAGGCCCCGAGCCCACATACCACCCCTTAAGCCCAGCAACCACCAAGCCCTGTGGTCCCAGAAAGGCCACATAATAATCATTTTTTACCATACCCCTTTTCCAAGTACCGTGCAAGGACATACAGTCCTCCTCATGAGTCAAAATATCATCCAAAGTCAAATAATTTCTTGAACTACTTTCCCCCTCACCACACCAGGTCTATATTCTCTCATATTTTACGCTCCCCCCAACATAGCTTACTTAAACCTTTGTTAAGTGAAGCAAAGATTAAGTCAAAACCTGATGCAATTAGCTACAAGAATCTTAAAGGGCTCTAAGTACTGGGAGTCTCTGGAGGTCTAACTTGAGAACTTTCTACATGATTTTAAGTTATGGGAGACACTGACTCAGGATCACCCAATTAACAATGCCCTCATCAGAGTAAGTGCTAAGCACAGAAGAATTAAAGTGGGTCAAAGGATAATGAGACACAAGTTTAAAGTTAATATCCCTATCTCAGAGTGAAGTTATCTTAGACCTTTTTAACTGAGAGACAAAACCCAACTATATCCATATCCTTTAAGTCCAATCTTTCTATGTGATATTTCAAGTCTTCCAATACTTCAATGTTGAGGCTGATAGGCCCTGTGTGAGACCTATTGCATTTCCTGTGTCTTTGAATTGGGTTTTTTTTTCTGCTTGCTATATTCTTTTCTTTATTTGAGAGTTCTGGAATTTGGCTATTTTACAGCCCTTGGAGTTTTTACCCTGTGGTCTCTTTTTGGAGGGGGATTCTGTGTATTCTTTCACTGGCTATATTGTCTTCTTGTTCTAGCAGATTTAGAGAGATTTCTCTAAAACATTTCCTGTCTGTTGTTATCAAGGGGTTTTTTTTTTGATATAGACTTTCTAGTAGTCGAATGATTCATAAATTATTTCTCCTGGATCTATTTCCAGATCTTTTGGTTTCCCTGAAAGGTATATTACATTTGCTTCAGTTTTTTCAACCTTTTAATTTTGTTTGACAGAATCTTGTTGTCTCCTAGATTCATTGGATTCTACTTGTTCAATTTGAAATTTTAGAGTTTTATTTTCTTCAATTACCATTTGTGTTCCCTTTTTAAAGGTGTTGAATGCTATGATCAATTTTCATGATTTTCCTTCATAACTCTCTTTTGTTTTTTTTCCATTTTTCTTCTTCCTCTCTCCTCTAGTTTTTAAATTCTTTTTGAACCTCTTTGATAAGCTTTTGGATTTGATTCCAATTCATAAATTATGTTGATATAATAAATAAAACTAAGAGTTGGTTTTATAAAAAAGGAAATAAAATAGACAAACATCTGATTAATATGATTTTAAAAAAAGAAAGAAGATACCCAAATTACCAGTATCAAAAATGAAAAGGGTCAACTAACTACCAATGAGAAGGAAATTTTAGAGATAATTTGGAGCTACTTTGCCAAAATATATGCCAATAAATTTGACAAGTGAAATGGGTGAATATTTACAAAAATAAACACTGCCCAGATTAATGGAAGAGGAATGAATTTACTTATCCCCATTTTCAGAAAAAGAAATTGAAGAAACCATCAATAAACTCTCCAAGAAAATGTCTACAAGTCTAGATGGATTTACAAGTGAATTCTACCAAACATTTAAGGAACAATTAATTCCAGTTCTACATAAACTATTTTGAAAAATAGGACAAGGAGAAGTTCTGCAAAATTCCTTTTATGACACCTACATGGTGCTGATACCTAAACCAGAAAGAACTGTGACAAAGAAAATTACAGACCAGTATCCCTAATGAATATTGATACAAAAATCTTAAATTAAATTTTGGCAATGAGAATACAGCAAATTATTACCAGGATAATATATCATGATCAGGTTGGCTTTATACCAGACAGGCAGGGATGGTTCAACATTAGAAAAACACTCAGCATAAGTAAATATATCAATAGCAAAACCAGCAGAAATTATATGATTATCTCAATAGATGCTGAAAAAGATCCATTTTTATTAAAAGCACTAGAAAGTTTAGGAATAAATGGAGTATTCCTTAAAATAATAAATAGTATCTATCTAAAACCATCAGCAAATATTATATTTAATGGGAATAAACTCAGAGTATTTCCAATAAATTCAGGGTTGAAACAAGGTTACCTAGTATCACCATTACTATTCAATTGGTAATGCTAACAGTGACAATAAGAGAAGAAAAAGAAATTGAAGAATGAGAATTGGCAAAGAGGAAGCAAAACTTTATTTCTTTGAAGAGGATATGTTGGTATATATGGAGAACCTGAAAAAATCATCTAAAAAGCTCCTTGAAACAATTAAATTCAACATAGTAGCAGGATATAAAATAAATTCATGTAAATCATCAACATTTCTATATGTGAACAACAAAGCCCAAGAACAAGAGACAGAAAGAGAAATTCCATTTAAAATAATTATGAACAACATTAAATACTTGGGAATCTACTTCCCAAGACAAACCCAGAAATTGCATGAACACAATTATAAAGCACTTCTCATCCAAATAAAGTCACATCTAAATAATTGGAAAAATGTCAAATGTTCATGGTTATGTTGAGCTGATATAATAAAAATGACAATCCTACACAAATTAAATTACTTATTCAGTGCCATACCAATCAAATTACCAAATAACTACTTTACCGAGCTAAAAAAAATAGTAATAAAACTCATCTGGAGCAACAAAAGGTCAAGAATAGCAAGGGAGCTGATGAAAAAGAAATGTAAAGGAAGGTATTCTAGCTCTATCAGATCTAAAACTATACTATAAAGCAGGAGTCATCAAAACTACCTGGTTCTAGTTAACAAAAAGAGTAATGTAGTAGTGGTTTAAGATAGGTACAAGATAAAATGCAATAAATGACTACAACAATCTACTATTTGACAAACCCAAAGATATCAGTTTCTGGGATAAAAAGTCATGATTTGACAAAAATTGTTGGGAAAACTGGAAAATATTTTGGCAAAAAACTAGACATAGATCCACATGTCACACCATATACCAAAATGAGGTCAAAATGGGTACAGAATTTAGACATAGTGATACCATAGATAAATTAATAGGCCAAGAAATATGCTTTCTATCAGACATATGCAAAGGAGATAAATTTATGACTAAACAGGAGTTAGAGAACATTATAAACTGCAAAATGAATTATTTTGACTATATTAAAGTAAAAAGTTTTTGTACTAATAAAAATCAATGCTGCCAGGATTAGAAGGAATTCAGAAAGCTAGGAAACAATCTTCACAAATAAAAGTTCTGATAATGGTCTCATTTCTAAAATGCATAGAGAATTGCACCAAATTTATAAGGTCACAAGGCATTTCCCCAAATGAAAAATTATCAAAGGATATGAACAGACAATTTTCAAATGAAGCAATTAAATCTATATATAATCATCTAAAAATGCTCCAAATCATTATTGATTAGAGAAATGCAAATTAAAACAACAATGAGATATCATCTCATACCTATCAAATTTATCAGATTGGCCAAGATGAGAAAAATGTAAAATGATCAATGTTGGAGAGGATGTGGGAGGACTGAGACACTGATGTGCAGATGATGGAGTTGTGAATGGATGCAACCTTTCTGGAGAGCCATATGGAACGATGCCCAAAGAACAATAAAAGTGATCATGCTCTGTGACCCAGAAATTCCAATTCCAGGTCTATATCCAAAAGAAATTAAAGAAAAAGGGAAAAGTCCTACATGTTCCAAAATGTCCATAGCAGTTCTTTTTGTAGTGGCAAAGAATTGGAAATTGAGGGGGTTCTCATTAATTGGGGAATGGCTAAGCAAGTTATGGTTCATGAATACTATGGAATATTATTGGTTTATATGAATCCATGAGTGCTCAGACTCTAGAGAAACATGGAATGATTTATGGAGTCTGATGCTGAACGAAGTGATTAGAACCAAGAAAACATTATACACATCAACAACAGTATTGTGAGATAAACAACCTTGATTGAAGCAACTCCTCTCTACAATACAGAAAGCTAGGATAACTTCATTAGACTGACTATGAACTATATTTTTTTCCCATCCAGAGGGAGAAAAAACAAAACAAAACACACACACACACACACACACACACACACACACACACACACACACACACACTTCAGAATCTGATGAACACTTTGTAAAAATTATCTCTTATGTATCTCTTTCCCTTAATCCTAATTCCTCATACTGAAAATTACTAATATCTAAACATATTTATCAAAATATGTATGTACAATGCTAACCTGAGTTTTTGCTAATGAGAGTGGGGGATGGGAAGGGAGGATGGAAAGAAATGTTGTAACAAGAATAAACATATGAGTATTGAAAATAAATAAATAAATTTTTTAAGAAAGGAGAAAAAGAAAAATACATACATTTGAAAACTAAGTAAAGCCCCCCTCAAAAGAAAAATATTTTAACATCAATTTTCATTAGAGAGATTGCTGTCTAACTTTCTTTATCTCTTTTGACTCTTCCTGATTTAGGGATCAATATCATATTAACCTCATAAAAGGAATTTGGCAGAACTTCTCCCATTTTAAAAAATAATTTATAAAGAATTAGAATTAATTGTTCCTTAAATTTTTGCACAATTCGCCTTTAAATACATATGAACCTGGAGACTTTTTCTTAAGGATTTTTAACAGTTTCTTCAATTTCTTTTTATGAAATCAGGTTAGTTAAGTATTTTATTTTCTCTTCCATTAATCTGACTAGTTTGTATAATTGTACGTATTCATCCAATTTACTCAGGTTGTCAAATTTATTGGTATACTATTGGGCAAAATAGTTTTGAATGATCTCTTTATTTCCTCCTCATTGGTGGTGAGTTCATCCTTTTCAATTTTGAAACTGGTAATTTGCTTGTCTTCTTTCTTTTTTAAAAAAATCAGATCAATCCAAAGTATATCTATTTTATTATATTTTTCCATAAAACCAATACTTAGTTTTATTTACTACATTATTGGATTTCTTTCTTTAATTGGATCAATCTTTCTTTTGATTTTGAGAATTTATTATTTGATTTTTAATTGGGCAGCTTTAATTGGTCTATTTTCTTTTAGCTTTTTTAATTACATATCCAAATCTCTGATCTTCCCTTTTTTAATTTTAATTTAATTAAGGATTTAGTGTTATAAAATTTCCTCTGAAAACTGCTTTAGCTGCAGGCCTTAAATTTTAGTGTCCCATTGCTCTCATTTTTTGGATGAAATGGTTGGTTATTTCTATGATTTGTTGTTTGATTCACTCATTCTTTAAAATTGTTATTTAGTTTCCAATAAATTTTTGGTTTATATTTCCAAGGCCCCGTATTACATATATTTTTATTGCATCATGATGTGAAAAGCATGCATTTATTTTTTCTGCCTTTCTGCCTTTGTTTGTAAGGTTTTTATACCCTAATATATGGTCCATTTTGGTATAAGTACTGAGTACTGCAGAGAAAAAGATATATTATTTTCTATCCCCATTTAGTTTGTTCCATAGGTCTATCATATCTAAGTTTTCAGAGATGTTATTCCCTTTCTCAACTTCCTTCTTGTTTATTTTGTGGTTAGATTTATCTTTTTATGAGAAAGGGAGCTTGGGGGTCCCCCCATTATTATAGTTTTCCTAAATCTCCTTGTAATTCATTCAGCTTCTCCTCTCAGTATTTGATGCTATAACAGTTGTTGCTATAACTTCTATTGCTATGCTATAACTTCATTGTCATAAGAAAATGTGGTTTCTTTCCTTATCCCTTTTAATACGTATTTTTTTTTTAGTTTTTGCAAGGCAATGGGGTTAAGTGGCTGGCCCAAGGCCACACAACTAGGTAATTATTAAGTGTCTGAGGCCGGATTTGAACTCAGGTACTCCCGACTCCAGGGCTGGTGCTCTATCCACTGCGCCACCTAGCTGCCCCTTAATATGTATTTTTGCTTTTGCTTTTACTGAGATCAGGATTTTATTTACTTCCACTGAAGCATAATATATTTTGTTCCAATGTTTTACCTTTACACTTGTTTATCTCTCTGCTTCATATGTGTTTCTTTTAACAACATATTGCTGTATTCTGATTTTTAATCTATTGTGATATCTGATTAAGTTTTATGGGAAAATCTCTTTTATCTATTTCACATTTACAGTTAAGATTAATAATTCTGTTTTTCCTTTCAAGTTACCTTTCCCTGTTTATACTTTCCTCTTTCCTTTCCTCTTATTCCTACTCACCAATGTTTTGTTCCCTGTACCCTTTTCTTTGAAATTTTAACTTAAGCTTTACTTTTACTTTTACCTTCACCTTCTCATTTATCAGTCCTTTCTTACCCTTTCTTTCCCTTCCCTCTCCCTTAATTCCATGTATGGCTGGATAGATTTTGAACTTCAATTGGGAATGTATGTTATACCCTCTCTGGACTAAATATATGGAGAGGAGGATTTACTCAGTGTCCACATACCTCCCAGCTTTCCCTCAACTATAATAATTCTTTGTACCTCCTCACCAGGTGTTATTTAACCATTAATGCCTAGCCTTATTTTTATGTCTTAATTGTTTAAATCCTGTCCTGTACCTACAACCTCTTTCTTAAAATAATATTCCTATTATCTATCCTGATAGAAATACCATTACAAAAAGTTTGTTGATATATTGCTTATCTCTATTTTTGAAAAGAGGAATAATTTTACTTGAAATTATAAAATTAAACTGCACTGATCACAATGGAGATTGACTAGCATTCAAATATACAATTTAATGAATTAAAAAGGAATATATCTCAATTATGTATTTACTTTGCATAGTTCCATCAAAGTAAATATATGAATTGATATCTTCTGATTTTATATCATCCATATTTCCTAATATATTCATCTGCCACTTTTACTCAAAAGATCAGTTCCTTTTTTATCGATATTTTATTTTTCCAAATACATATTATGAAGGTTTTTCAATATTCAACCATATGTAAATGTGCATTTTTAAATTACAAAATTTTCTTTCACCCTTCCTTCCCAAACCCCCTCCTTTTAGTGGCATCAGGTTAATATTGTATATACATATTTGCCTTAAGCATGTTTACAGATTAGTCATTTTCAGTATGACAAATTAAGATTAAAGGGAGGAAATCTATAAGAGATTTTAATAAACAGTGAATGTAGGGGGCAACTAAATAGTGCAGTGAATAGAGCTCCAGCCCTGGAGTCGGGAGTACCTGAGTTCAATTCCAGCCTTAGACACTTAATAACTGCCTAGCTGTGTGACCTTGGGCAGGTCACTCTTAACCTCTTGCCTTAAATAAAAAAAAAATTTAAAAAACAGAATGCAGTGTGAATCAGATTCTAAAGAATTTTTCTTTTGTTTTGTTTTGCTTTGTTTTTCTTCCTCTGGATGGAAATAGCATTGTCCTAAGCCAGTCTAATAGGATTATCCTAACTCTCTGAACTGCTGAAAGCAGCTGCACTATTGGTTGATTATCTAGTGATTCAAATCATTGCTTCACATCCACTAAGTATACTTCCCTCTTCTGTACCATTAGAAATACACTTCTAAAGATTCATAAATCATATGAAATTATAATCGATTTATACTGCTCCCTCTTTTCAAGTATCCTTCATGAATATACAATTCTCATGAGTCAAACCATCATGAAAAGCTAAATCATTTCATGAACTATTTCTACATTCCATCCATCCTAAACATACTCCCTACCATTGTAGTCAAAGCATCAAGCAAAGCAAAATCACTTCATTATCTTTTCATGTCCATGTACAACTCTCTAAGTAGACTCTATTTCTCTAAATCTACAGTACTCCAAGCATGGACCTATAATCCTCCTCAACCAAATCTAAAGATGCCTTTAGTTCTTCAACCACAGCTTTGTAACCCTTGTATACAAAAATATGCATTAATAAAAAATCATTTCCAATGGATATAAATTATACTACAACTCTCCTAAACTTATATATCCAGTTTAATGTTCTTGACTAGTGTTTCCCTTCCCCACCCCTTCTATTCACCTTTTAATGCATCTCTTGAGTCTTATATTTGAAGATCAAATTTTCTGTTCAGTTTTGTTCTTTTAATCAGAAAATGTTGGAAGTCCTCTATTCATCTATCATCCTCTATTCAATCTATCTTTCCCCTGACAAAATATGCTGAATTTTGCAGGGTAATAATTTTTGGTTGTAATCCAAGATCCTTTTCCCTCCAAAATATCACATTCCATATCTTCTGATCCTTTAATACTGAAGCTGATAAATACTATGTCATTCTGATTGTGCTTCTTTTGTATTTAAGTTACTGCTTTTTGACTCCAATATTTTCTCCATTAGTTTAGAATTCTGGAATTTGGCTGTGATATTCCTTTGAGTTTTTATCATGGAGTCTCTTTCTCTATGTATTCTGTATATTCTTTCAAGAACTATTTTGTCTAATTGTTCTAGTATAAAGGACAATTTTCCATGATAATGTCTCAAAAGATGTTTTCAAGGTTTTTAAAATTTACTTATTTATTTTCATTTATTTGCACATGCATATTTTTCAAGTAACAAAATTTCCTTCCACCCTCCCTTCCCACTCCCTTCCCCTCTGTGGCAGTCAGGTTAGCCTTGTACATACATATTTTGATAAACATGTTTACAGATTAATATTAATTATTTTCAGTATGAGAAATTGGATTAAGGGGAAGAGATACATTAGAGATATTTTATATAAAGTGTTCATCAGATCCTGGAGGGCTGCTTTATTTTGTGTGTGTGTGTGTGTGTGTGTGTGTGTGTGTGTGTGTGTGTGTTTTGTTTGATTTTATTTTTATTCCTTTGGATGGGCATAACATAGTCCATAGCCAATCTAATACAGTTGTCCTGGTTCTCTGAGCTGCTGAAAGGAGTTGCTTCCTCTCACATTGTTGTTGATGATGTGTATGTTATTCTCTTGGTTCTACTACCTTCATTCAACATCAGATCCTGTAAGCTATTCCATGCTTCTCTAGAATCTGACATTTATGGTTTCTTATAGAACAATAGTATACCATAGTATTCATGTACCATAACTTTTTAATCCATTCCCCAATTGATGGGCATCCCTTCAATTTCCAATTCTTTGCCACTACAAAAAGGGCTGCTATGAATATTTTGGAACATGTAGGACTTTTCTCATAATTTTTTCTTATAATTTCTTCTGGATATAGTCTTAGGATTGGAATTGCTGGGTCAATTTATTGCTCTTTGGGCATAGAACCATATAGCTCTCCAGAAAGTTTGGATCTGTTCACAATTCCACCAGCAATGCATCAGTGTCCCAATCCTCCCACAACCTCTCCAGCATTACTCATTTTCCTTTTTCCTCATCTTGGCTAGTCTGACACATGCTACCTCATTGTTGTTTTAATTTGCACTGCTCTAATTAATAATGATTTGGAATCTTTTATATGATTTTATATATATAGCTTTAATTTTTTCATTTGAAAACTGTTCATATCCTTTTTTATCTAAACTTTCAGGTAGATAAGTAATTTGCATATTATCTTTTCTGGATCTATTTTCCAGATTATTTATTTTTCCAAAAAGGTACTTTACATTTTCTTCAATTTTTTTAGCCCTTTGATTATGTTTGGTGGTATTTTTTTTCTCATAGTTTCATTACTTTCTATTTGTCCAATTCTAAGTTTTGGAGTTTTAATTTCTTCAGGTAGCTTTTTTTATGTCTTTTTCCAGTTGGTCAATTTTACTTTTGCATGAAATGTTTTTCCTTTTCCAGTTGTCTAATATTCCTTTTTGCTGAGTTGCATTCACTTTCAGTTGGTCATTTGACATTTAGATGAGTTGCTTTCAGGGGCAGCTAGGTGGTGCAGTGAATGGAGCACTGGCCCTGGAGTCAGAGGGTCCTGAATTCAAATATGAATTCAGACACTTAATAATTACCTAGCTATGTGACCTTGGGAAAGTCACTTAACTCCACTGCCTTATCAAGAACAAAAACAAAATACCTAGATAAGTTGCTTTCTTTTTCCAGCTGGTCAATTTTATTTTTGATGACTTATTTTTCATACTTTTCCTGAATGGCTCTCATTTCTTTTTCTTTCATTTTTCTTCTTCCTGTTTCCTTTGGTATTTGAAATTTTTAAAAGATCTTTCTTGACATTTTGGATTTTAGTACAACTCATAAACTCCTTTGAGACTCCTTGTGTAAGTAGCTTATCACTGCTTTCTTCTTCTGAGTTGATATTTTTATGCCCTCTATCTGAATAGCACATTTCTATGGTTAGTGCTCATTTTGTTTTATTTTTAATCATTCTGATAGTTGAGTTCTGTTCCTGGGGTGTAGGGAGTATAGTATTAAGCTTTTTGGATTGGGACTGGGATTTGATACCTGACTTATCACTTACCAAGATGTTGCCTCTGCAGAATTTGTTACAAACTAGTCCTGTCTATTGTCCCAATCTTCCTAGGCTCAGACTTTTCCAGTGGTTAGTATACTGCCTGTTGGGTTGCCATATAGCTACTAGGTTCAGGGCCACTGTCTAGCTGCCAGGATCTGGGTTGCACTGTGGCTAGAAGCTTCCTGTTGTCTTCCCCCCACCTCCCACTTAGTGGGGTATACTTCCCCTTTTCCCCTGAGGAGACAAACCTTCACTTAAGATACTTCACAAAGTCAACAACTGAGAACTTATCTTATCCTTTGGGGGGGGGGTGGAACCTATGACTTTAATGCCTATGTAGAGGCTTCATTTAATAGGGAACATTTAGCATGGAAAAATCCCTGCTAGCTTCCATCTTGGCTCCACCCCATAAATTTCAGTACTCTTTTCCAGCATTTTATTGTAATTTTCAAGTAGTACAATGCTTCTGACATTATTTCTCCTGGATCTGTTTCCAGATTAGATTTATTTTCTCATTGAAAGTATTTTAAATTATTTCCTCTTTTTTCATTCTTTCAATTTTGTTTTATTCTTGATGTCTCATAAAGTCATTAACTTCCTCTTGCCCAAATCTAACTTTTAAGGAATGGTTTTTCTCAACTATTTTCTATTCTTCCTTTTTCTATTCGGTCAATTGTACTTTATAAGGAGTTATTTTCTTCAGTGAATGTTTTTTTTTCCCTTTTCCATTTGGCCAATTCTACTTTTATAAGCAGTTGTTTTCTTTTTCCAAGCTAGTGATATATAGATATATAGATAGAAAGATAGATAGATAGAAAGATAGATAGATAAATAGATAGATAGATAGATAGATAGATAGATAGATAGATAGATATGGATACAACTACAGCTACAGCTACAGCTATGGATACGGATACAGATATGGATATGGATACGGATGTAGATGTAGATGTAGACGTAGACGTAGACATAGACGATATAGATATAGGTATAGATATAGATATAGATATAGACATAGACATAGACATAGACATAGACGTAGACGTAGACATAGACGTAGACATAGACGTAGACGTAGATATAGATATAGATATAGATATAGATATAGATATAGATATAGATATAGATATAGATATAGATATAGATATAGATATAGATATAGATATAGACATACATTGTTTCTAGAATATTTGGTTGAATTCACTTGTGGATCCATCTGAGCCTGGAGATTTTTTTCCTAGGGAGCTCAATGATGGCTTGTTTTCAGTTTCTGTGATAAGGTTATTTAAATATGTAATTTCCTCTTCTTTTAGCCAGAGCAATTTATATTTTTGCAAATTTTTGTTTCATTTAAATTATCAATTTATTGTCATACAGTTGGGCAAAATAGTTCCAAATTACTGCTTTAATCTCCTTCTGATTGGAAGTGAGTTCAATTTTTTTCATTTTTTATATTTGTAATTTGCTTTTCTTCTTTGCTTTTTTAAAAAACAAATTAACAAAAGGTTTACCTATTTTTTTCATAAAGGCAAGCTTTAGTTTTATTTATAAGTTCAATAGTTTTTCACTTTTCAATTTTATTAATTTTACCTTTATTTCTCAGAATTTCTAATTTGGTATTTGAGGATTTTTGATTTGTTGTTTCTCTAACTTTTATAGCTGCATGCTCAGTTTATTGATATCCTTTTTCTCTATTTTAATCATGTAAACATTTTGAAATATAATTTATCTCCCAAAACTGCTTTGGCTATATTCCATAAGTTTTGTTATATCGTCTCATCATTATCATTGTCTTGGATGAAAACATTAATTCTTTCTATGATTAATTGTTTGATCCATTCATTCATTTTTTTGGGTTTTTTTAGTTGATTAAGGCAATAGGGTTAAATGACTTGCTCAAGGTCACACAGCTAGGTAAGTGTCTGAGGCTGGATTTGAACTCAGGTCCTTCTAACTCCAGGGCTGGTGCTCTATCCACTGTGCCACCTAGCTGCCCCTGATCTATTCATTCTTCAAAATTAGGTTATTTTGTTTCCAATTGGTTTTTAGTCTATCTCTCCATGGCCCTTCATTCCACATGATTTTTATTACATCATGGTCTGAGAAGAATACATTCAATTGTTCTTCCTTTCTGAATTTGATTATGAAGTTTTTATGCCCTAAGAATGGTCAATTTTGTGTAGTTTCCATATAGTGCAGAAATTTTTTTAAAAAAGGTTTATTCCTTCTATCCTCATTCAATTCTCTTCAGAGTTCTATCATAGATAAGTTTTCTAACTTTCTATTCAACTCCTTAACTTCCTTCTTATTTATTTATTTTCTGTTTAGATTTATCTAATACTGAGACGAGAAGTTTGAGGTATTCCACCAATGGAGTTTTACTGTCTGTGTTTTCCTGTAACTCATTTAGCTTCTTCTCTAAGAATTTGGATGTTATTCTGTTTTTTACATGTTAAGTATTGAAATTACTTCAGTGTCTATAGTACCTTTTAGGAGGATATGGTTTGTTCCTTTATCTCTTTTAATGATATCTATTTATTCAACTTCTTTGTCTGAAATAAGGATTCCCATCCCTGTTTTTTTCACTTTCCTTGAAGCATAATATATTCTGCTTCAGCCTTTTACCTTTACTCTATGCTTTTCTCTCTCTGTTTCAAATGTGTTTATTGAAAGCAGCAGTAGGATTCTAGATTTTAATCCACTCTAATATCTGCTTTTGTTTTATGGGAGAGTACATCCCAGTTATATTCACAATTGTTTAACTAATTTTTTATTGTCCTTCATGCTATTTCCCCTCCATTTGTATGTTCCCCTTCTTTCATCTTATCCTTCCTCCCCAGTGTACTGCTTCTTAATACCACCTCCCTGAATGTGTTTCCCCTTCTATCCACCACCCTCCCTTTTCTTTCCCCTTTCTCTTTCCCAGGTCTTCTTCCTTCTGAGATAGATCTTTCTTGCTGATCTTCCAATTTTCATCAGTTAAAAGATCATTTCACCCCAACACTTCACTGTTTCTTCTATTTTAGAACTAATTTTAAGGCACAATTTTAAGGTTGTTTGAAGGTGAATATGCAAAAGTTATGGCAATTTTCTGCTTACTCCACCATCTTGGCTCCCAGGAGTTGTTCAGATTACTTGCTATCCCTATTCTTCACATCTGGAATTCATGTCCCTATTCATCTCCCATTACCATTTCTCTCTTTGTGTTTTGGTCATAAATAATCCCACCAATGACAAGAATTTTAATTAAATTTCCTTTCTTTTGATACTACCTACAATTTAGCCTGTATATATCATATTTGCACACAATTGTATGCACATTGGCATCCCTATTAGATTAGGAATTCCTTAAGGGCAGGGACTGTTTTCATCGAGTCCCCCCCCCCCCAGCACTTAGGTTAGAACCTGCCATATGTGAATACATGTTTATTTGACTTTATTAGAAATTTTTTTTAAATGATAACTATTTAATGTCTCACCTGTTTCCCTTCTTGTCCTAATTTCTTCCCTTTCCATTTCTCTCTGTCTCTCTGTGTCTCTGATTTTTTTTGGAAAATTTAATTTGTTTCCAGGGGTTCAATTATCATTTTTGTACTGATGAATGAAAAATCTCTAAATATTTTTCATGAATATATCTTACTGACTATGACTACTGAATACATCCCTCTAGTTATTCATTGTCATGCCAAACTCAACATTTTAAAAACAGAAGTCATAACATTTCATCCAAAATTTGTTTCTCATCCAAACTTTTCTTTTCTTTCAAGACTTGTCTTTCTTTCTAAATACACATCATCATTATTTCTTCCCTTCCAACTTCCTTCATCCAATTTGCTACCTAAGCTTGTCAATTATATTTTCATAATGTATTCATATATGACACTTCTCTACCACATAGGTTATTGCCATCAGTTATAGCCTTTTGACTGAACTATTATAATAGTATCCTAACTGTTTGCTCCGTTGTCAAATTTATTTATAAAATTTAAAATTTTAAAGGAAGGAAGGAAGGAAAGAAAGAAGGAATGAAAAAAAAGACTTCCAAGGATTCCTGTTGCCTGGAGAATAATTGACAAACTCCTTGACTTGGCATCAAAGATTCTCAACAATTTTGTGCACATTTCTCCTTATACCTCTCTCCTCTCTCTCTCTCTCTCTCTCTCTCTCTCTCTCTCTCTGTGTGTGTGTGTGTGTGTGTGTGTGTGTGTGTTGTGTGTTCAAGGTTCTGTAAAACTCATTTCAACTCTAAATCTATAGTCTGTTTTGTTTTTGTTTTTTTCTTTGTATCCTCTGTAACTGGACCTTATACTGCATATAATAAGGAATTAATAAACATTTATTGAAATTAATTGAAGTGATCTGTGGTCTTCACCTTATTTCTTTTTATTTAAACTGATAGAAGATAGTAGAAAAATGTATTAGAGAATTGTAGAATAAGAATAATGTTTATCCTTAGCATATTTATATATGAAAATAATCATAAAGAAATGGCTATAAATCAGCAAAGATAAATCCATGAGCCACAAATGCTAAGTAGTTGTAGGTGTTCTCCATAATTAATCTAAAATGTGGTCCTTGGCTCTAATTGCTTTCAATCTATTATGAAAAAAGATATTTGCCTGGACTGCTTAGCTCAGTTGGTTTGATTCCAGATAGGCCAATCAGTTCTACACAGAGAAAAATGTTGTCCAAGGGCCAGGAGCAGAACTCCCAATCCTATCCCATAAGAGGCTTATCAGAAGCATCTGGGGAAAGAATGTGCTTGACTCAATGTCAGCAGATCAACTCCACTGGGGGGGGGGTGTTTCCATGCAGCATCCTAAGTATAGCCTATTTTTCTATATTAATTCAGTTTAATAACTAGCAATTATATTGCACATTAAGGTTTTAAAAGCATTTTACATGTGATATATCTCATTTGGTTTATATAGATACTATCATTTTACTCATTTTACATAAGCAAGAATTAAGACTGGGATAAGTGACTTGCCACAGGTTATTCAGGTAATAAATGTTAAGGCAGTATTTGAACTCATATCTTCCTGAGTCGAGATTCCATACTCCACTCACTAAGCCAACTACCTACATAGGTTGCAAAGTAATTCCTTTCACAATTACCCTGTAAAATACATTGTGAAATATTATTATGCCTTTTTTATATCTAAGGAAACAGTTTCAGGAAGGATGTTTAGGTAAAGACCACACTGCTCACTAATGGCATAACTAGCATTCTAATCAGTAACATGTCTTCAATTCAGTACTAGGGTTCTTTATTCTTTGCCATAACTTCTTTTTTTTTTTTTTTTAGTTTTTGCAAGGCAATGGGGTTAAGTGGCTTGCCCAAGGCCACCCAGCTACTTAATTATTAAGTGTCTGAGGTCATATTTGAACTCAGGCACTCCTGTCTCCAGGGCCGGTGTTCTATCCACTGTGCCACCCAGCCTCCCCTGTACCATAACCTCTTAAGAGTTAAGATCAGTACTTCATAATACCTTATCCCTTAATGTGAGGAAGAACTGGGTACACAATGATTTGCCCTGGTTCATCTGAGCCACAGTTTTGTAATGAACAAGGCAGAAGAATTTGTACAAGTTCCAGATTCATGATCTGTTGTGGTAAAGGGCAAAACACTATTCCAAAATCTGACTAAATTACTAAGATAAAAACTTCAGGTGCTTAATTTGGAAATATTGCTAATTTCTGGAAACTGGAAACTAGAAAAATCATAGTTTTGGGGGAAAAGTTTTGTGAAGCTCTTTACAAGTGTTCTGTGAGTTACTGTGCAGGACTATAAGGAATTCTATACTTCATTCTGTGAAAGTTCTGTAATTTTATCAATGGCTGCCTCCTTTTCACTCTCACCATAAACTCCAACTCAACCAATGGTTCATAGATAGTCTTAAGCATTTGTGTAGCCAAAACAATTGACCTCCTGTAGTCAAGGTGGATTGGGCTTATGTTCAAAACTTTTCTTGTTTGGTTGAATCATTAATAGCTTACTCAAAAACTCAAAATTGTTCTATAATCTCATCTATGTGGATATGCCCTTCAATGAGGCAGATAACAGCTAATTCATACCTGTTCATCTTGTTTTCCCTAACCCATATTCTCCCCTCAATTCCCCTTAGGGAGTCAATTCATGTTTTTATTTTATCATGCCACCAGCAAAATAACAAAAAACCTTATTCCTATTAGAATAGATTGTAAGACTCTAGCACCACCTCCACACAAAAAAATAAGGAATTGGAGCAAAACTATAGTGGATTAAGGAATTCTATTTTGCAAGCAATTGCAGGTTTCCAGAATTTAGAAAAAATCACTCTTAATCTCTATATTTTTACATTGACTGTCCCATAGGATTAGGATATACTCTCTCTCTCTCCCTTTCCCAAATAGAATCCTTCTCTTCCTTCAAGGCAAAGTTCAAATATCACCTTTTACCTGAAGCCTTTCCTGGTCCTATTGTCTTTCCTTTCAAACTACCTTGTATTAACTTATATTCAAGAGAGAGACAGTGACCAAGACAGAGATAGAGAGTCTTATTGTATTCCAGGTTAGAATGTAAGTTCCTTGAGAGCAGAAATTATTTCATTTATTATATTTGAGTTTACAGTGCATGGTATACATAGTAGATATGATAATTAGTAATTTTTGACTGTAGTATATCCTTTTTGGCATAAAGAATGAAATAATAAATTTATTTCCCTTTCTCTGAAAGTTTTAAAAAATATCTATCCCTGGGTATCAGTAGACTATTTTCCCAAGAGAAAATATGAATCTCCATGTCATGTGGAAAATGGATTAAGTTTTCTCTATCTTACTCAGGAACAAGGGTCAATCAGTTGATGGAAATTAGAAAGATGCAATTTGGATCAAAATAAGGAAAAACCTTCTACCAGAGTTGCTTCATTAAGTAATAAAGCTGCCAAATTTCTGTCAAACTGATATTCTTAAAATACAGACATGACCCATCTCTCCACTACTTAAAATTATCCAGTAGTTCCTATTGCATTTAAGATAATGCTAAAACTTCCATTTGATATTTGAAGTCCACACTATTCTGACTCCTACCAACCTTTCCAGAATTCTTTCATATTATTCCTTTCACAGACTTTTCTTCCAAGCAAATCGATCTACTGGCTGTTAACCACTTGGGAGATTCTTTCTTCCATCTCTCTGCTATGTTTGCACTCTGTTCTCACCTGGGACTCTTAGAATTCCTAGGTACTTTCAAAGCAGAGAAGGTGACATCTTCTTACATGAAACCTTTCATGATCCCACTGATGCTATTTTCCTCTTGAAATTTATTCCTATAGTTTTGTATGTAAACTGTTCTTTTTTTTATTTAAGGCAATAGGTTTAAGTGACTTGTCCAAGGTCACACAGCTAGGCAAATATTAAGTGTTAAGAGGCCATATTTGAACTGAGGTCCTCCTGCCTCCAGGGTCCCCACTCTATCCACTGCACCACCTAGCTGCCCTGTAACCTGTTCTTACTTGTTTTTGTATATAACCACCAAATTCAATAAAATGTAAGCTCCTTGAAAGCAGGGACTAATTAAATTTTTTGTTTGTTTGCTTGTTTTTTCTTTGTGTAACTCTACTGCCCATTATGGTGATATGAACAAATGTTTGTTGAATAGAATGAAATTGAAGTAATAAGTATCCTTTCACTGGTAGTGTTCAAGCAGTCAGATTGACAATGTGAATGATCTTGTGTTAAATATCCTACATTGGGAAGATCACCGGATGACTTTTATGATCCTTTCTCAAACTCTAAAACTTTAATTTTGTGTTTCTCTCATAACTATCACATCCACTTTGACAACTTCCAAACTCTTCATAGTATAATTCATCTCTTAAGGGAAGACTAAATTCTGCTGAAGGAAAGGAAAGTTATTTCTTTTTTTTTTGCTAGTGGAATAATAGACTTCTGCTGTGCTATTAAAGATCTCACAGTGAACCTCTTGTAATGATCACCCTACTTAGTATATTCTTTGCTCACTCATTATTGTGTGCTTATTAAACAGATTTTGTAGAATTGCTAAACTGAAAAAAAAATGTGATAAGAAAACAGAAAGAAGTTCTTGAAGGGATTCACATGTTAAGTTGCTCTTCAAGCCACTCAGATTTTACTCCCAGATTTCTCCATATTCTTTCTTGGGATATACACTTATCACATGAGTGATGTATGTTAATTATTTTAGTTGCTTTGGAATATGCATTTTGTCCACACACCAAGACTTCTAGAGCAGCACCCTTTTGTCTGTAGATGAATTTTTTACAAGATAACAAGTTATAGTCACTCCTATCTAGAGGGGAGGGAATCAAAAGTGGAGACTGAACTGTATCAACAACAATGGTAGAAAAAGACCAAGTATATTTCTTTTTGATGAAATGACCTGCTTCCACTTTTCACACATCAGATGACTACAGTTGTGAGCCTGTTTCCCACCTCCCTGATCTATCTTACAACCAAAGGATGTGTGTGTCCCAACTGCTGATTGCTCGATTTCCAATTGACCAAGAAACCAACTCAGCTCCAACTCATAGCTCTCCTAGAAGCAACTTTATGATTCAACTAGGTGTGAGTGGGGGTAGCAGAATGGGACCTAAAAACCTGAGCAACCTGGAGCGGGCTGTTGCCTTTAAGGGGAGCTTTGAGAACTTCTGATTTTTAAACCTCAGTTGCAAGAACACTTGACTTTCAGTCTGGAACACATCCATATTATCATATACATCACATGCATTGGTAGGTTCCTTACCTCCCCCCACACCCACCTCCATGCCTCAGACTTCTACTACCGCGAAATATCTCTTCTCAAAACATCTAAGGGTCAAAAAAAGTTCAAAGGATCTGGCATCCAAGAGTCCCCAGGAAGACCAGGGTCTTCAGGTAGCCCCATAAGCTGTCGCAGGTATCGCTTTGAGAAAGGCAGCTCCAGGAGGTGTTGCGCGGAAATCCTTCGCACGCTTTGTGATATGTTGAAAATGCAGCATCATCCTCATCTCTCTTTTGCCCTGGAGCTGAATCGCGAAATTCGCGGGCCATAGAAAACTAGAGAGGAAAGCAGGCTTCTGGAGGCAGCGATGGATTAACCTGCTTTCCCAGGCTCCTATTACCTCTCCCTCTCCAAGGGCCCCCAGTCTAAATGAGCCTTCGCACCTTCACTTGTTTCCTCTTCCACTAGCTTAGATGACCCTGGGCTGGGAGTTTAAAAAAAAGAAAGAAAGAAAGAAAAGAAAGAAAACTAAATAAAAAGAAAGAAAACAAAACAAAAACTCTAAAAATAACTATCGGCACTTAATTTTTTTAAAGCATTTCTCTGCCCCCCCCTTCCCTCTCCCTCCTCTATCCTCCCCTTTCCTCCCCCCTCCCCTCCCATCCTGGGGCACATGCCTGCCTCTTACAACACCGAGGCACATGGTTCTAGTTAAGTACATAAATCCAGCCGAACTGATAGGATAGCCCTGGGACAGCTCCACACCGAACCACCTCCTCCGAGGGAGGTCGGGGGACTGCAGCAGAGAGATGAAGGGATAGCGAGGCAGAAAGAGAAAGCTGTCCACACGGTGAGCTCGGCATCCAAGGAGAAGCGGCGAGGGGCGCCAGGGAGGAGCTTGGTGATGGGGTCTCTGGCGCCGAGGCGTCCAGCCTGAGTCCCCTAGTCTCCATCGCCTGACCAGGTCCCTGCCTGCTTCCCCACCCCCCCGCCCCCACGCCCGCGATCCATTTGTGCCCGCCTTGCTGCAACTTGCTGCAGTGTTTGAAAGAGTAGTAGGAGTGCATGGAGGTGGGGATGGGGAAAGACGAGCGGCGTGGTTAGGGAGGTGAAAAGGAAGGGGGGAGGAGGTTCCTCAGTTGCAGTGGTGGTGGTGGTGACCGGAGGGGAGGGGGCATTATATGGGGGGGGTGAGGGAATCCAGGGTGAAGGGGGGGACAGCCCGGCGCTTACACATGTCACATGTGCTTTTTAAGACGGCCGGGAGCGTCTGCGAGCTGGATCGGGTGGAGGATGCTGCGGCAGGTCATTCGCAGAGGGCTCCAGTCGTTCTGCCACAGGCTGGGCTTGTGCGTGAGCCGGCACCCCGTCTTCTTTCTCACCGTGCCTGCAGTCCTGACCATCATCTTCGGCTTCAGCGTGCTCAACCGCTTCCAGCCCGAGAGCGACCTGGAGCGGTTGGTCGCTCCCAGCCACAGCTTGGCGAAGATCGAGCGGAGCCTGGCGGGGAGCCTCTTCCCCCTGGACCAGTCCAAAAGCCAGCTGTATTCGGACTTGCATACCCCTGGGAGGTATGGCAGGGTGATCCTCCTTTCCCCACCCGGACACAATATTTTGCTCCAGGCTGAGGGGATCCTGCAGACCCACCGAGCCGTGCTGGAAATGAAGGTGAACCACAAGGGCTATAATTATACTTTTTCCCATCTGTGTGCGTTGAGAAATCAGGATAAGAAATGCGTGCTGGATGATATAATTTCAGTGCTAGAGGATCTCAGGCAGGCTGCCGTCTCCAATAAGACAACAGCCAGGGTGCAAGTGAGGTATCCCAACACTAAATTGAAGGTATGCTCCTCCTGCATGCTTCTGCCAATTAAAGAGGAAGCTCTTCATTTCTTGCCCTAAACAAGCAAAGAAAATGCAGAGGTCTCATCCTGAAGGCGATTTGGGGGGATGTGGGGGGAGTCAAAGATGGGAAGTGTCGAATGAAGGAAACAATGGATTTTACACATGGACATTAAGTAATGAAATGAGAAAAGGAAAAAATCCAAAACATTTTGAAATTTTAAAAAAGCTGCTTCTGAGACCCTGCAATAAAAATCTTTGTTAAGGGTTAAAAAAAAAAATCAGTGAATAGAAGTGGGAGAGGGAATCCTTAATAGTTTGGGGAATGTCTTTTGCAACCTGGAGGGGGGAGGGTAATATATATGTATAGATACACATATATGTATATTCATATGTACATATTATTAATTACAAGTCCAATTGGTAACGTATCTATATATATAATGGGTTTAGTGAAGGCTGCCTTCAAATGTTTCCCAAGGTATTTGTATCTGTGTCTGTGTGTCTGTCAGTGGTGAGTTATGAATGTAGTGGGGATTCCAGGAATTGTGGGAGTGTGTATTTGCATGCCAAAAAAAAAAAGGTTGGGAATTTTCTGTCCATGGGCAAAGTAATGGTCTGCTTCTAACTGATCTACTGGTAGGCTGGGTGGCATCAAAAACCTGTTATCTTTTCCCTCCCACAAAACCTCAAATTGAAACAAGGTGATTGTAATGTCTTGAGTTAAAAAGAAATAAAACAAAATACACTTGTCCAGCCAATACAGCAAAGTTACAATCCTTAGTAATAAATAAGCAGTAAGATGAAATGTGTTTTCTGACCCACTTCCTCCAATTTCTATAACTTTAAAAAAAAATTCGAGGCCCTTTCTGGATTGTCAGTTTGTCTGCTATAGGTAATGAGGCATGCAGCCTTCAGATTACTGAAGTTCCAGGGACAAATGTGACTTTCCAAATTACATTGCACCATTTGTGAGCTTAAAGTAGTAAATTATCTGAAATTGTGCAATTATCAAAGTAATTTATGATTACAGATGTAATGTCCTGAAAAAAAAGTCGTTTTTTTTTAATTGGCATGTAAACGTTCTACAAATGCATGATCCCAACATCCCTGGATAGAAGTGGGGAGGGGGGAAATATGGAATTCATTCAAAAATCACAGGTGGTTCATCCATTCTGATAAATGAAGAGCCAACAGAAAAATAGGATTTTATTCATTTACTTATCACATTAATATAGTGATGGTATCCAGTTTGAAAGTTAGAAGTAAGAAAATGAGTTTGAAAATAAATAAATAAATGAACAAATGAATGAATGAATGAATAAATGAATGAATAAATAAATAAAATATTCTCTTGAAGTGCGGTTGGTTGCATTAGGCATGATATTCTGACATTTGGAATTCCTTAGAGAGGACTTAACCCGCTTTCCTGAAGTGTTGTGCCCTGGTAAAAAAAAAGATCGAGAGACTGACCATGGTGTCAGCTTTTCAAAGCTGAGGAGGCCCATGAGATTTAGTGATACAAGAAAAAGTGATTCATCAGTGTAAAAATCTAGGTAAATGCTTTGTGTGCTCTCTAGTCACTAAAGGGAGAGTAAGGAATATGCACAAATGAATGTGTAGAATAACTTTAAAATTCCTGAATTCCCTTGTATCAACATTATCACTTGCAAAATAAATAGTTGATAATGGGAAATAATTGTCTGAACTTGCAAAAAGGTATGTGTATATTTACACGTATATATATGTATATACATATAAAGTATATACACATATATATGAGTGTGTGTGTGATTCTTAAATAAACTATATAATGTGAAATATATATTGAAACTACTTTTTACTTTAATCTCAAATCTTCCTTACTAACTCAAATTTGAACTCCACTAGTTCTCATTATTAATTAACTTAGACTTATTTCTACTTTAATTAGAATAAGGTAATATTACCTATTCTGAATATTGTGTTTATATGTGCAAATCATAATATGAAGTGGCACATTGTCTTAGCACATAGTATATGCTATATAAATATTTATTCCCTTACCCCTACCACCAACTCCCCAGAAAAGAAGGCAGAAAATAATCATTTATTAAACAATATTGTCACACATATTGCATATTGTCTCATCTGATTCTTATAACAACCCTAGGTGCTATTATTATCAATGTTTTACAATTGAGGAAACTGATACTACCTGACTTGCCCATAATCACAGGACAAATAAGTGTCTAATATTGGATCTGAATATAGGTATCCCTGACTCTATACCCTGTGTTCTATCCATAATGTCATATAGTTGTCTCCCAAATCCACTGTACATATTAGTTAGATTACAGTGTTAACTGAAGTACTCAGTGAATAGTAGTAAGTTACTACCTGGTCAAAGCTTTTTTGTACAAAGACATGGCTTACACATTTTTATACCCATACTATGCCTCCTTAATTCTAAAAAGAATTGTGCTAGGGTGAAATAACTGGGGTTTTTTTTCTTAAGGTGTTAAATTTTAGAGGTTTCTGATAGCATTTTCAGTCTTTTAGTAATGTAGAAATGATTGACCTTGGTACTTATTTATCAGGAATTATTAGTTTTAAAAAACAAGATACAGTGACAGCACAGCAGGTGAATTCCTTCTTATGCTGGCAAACGTCTCCCACAACATAAAAAACCTCCCCAGATGAGTTTGAGAGAGCATATAACATCTTCATTGGGCATATTCTTTACATTTGACCCTGATAATAATGGCTATGGCTTAACCTACAGTTGACTCTCAATAAATACCTATTAACTAATATGCACCTGAATAGGAATATATTGATATTTTTGAAAAAGTGTAACAATCAGTTATACCCCAACTATCTATGTCACCTTGGGTAAGTCATTCCATCTCAGTTTTCTCATCTTTAAAATCAAGGGTTGGACTTGATAGTCCAGATGTCCCTTTTAACTTCAGATGCTAATACTGTGATATGCATCCAGATGGAAATGAATTTTAGCAATAAAAAAGTGATATAAATGGACCTTGTAAACTTGGACATTACTTCCAGTGAATTTATATTGCAATCTTCTAAGACCTATTTCATATCATCCTTCTCAGGATAATAAAGAGCAAATTATGCTTGTTATCAATTTCTTTGGAATGATTTCAACTTTATAATCTATTTCACTTTTCTCCTTCAAATTTAGTTATTTCCAGTAATTGTAATGTTGTTCTAATATGATTCCATAGGAGACTATCAGAAATAAAAAAAAATGCTACTTCTGAGTGGAAAATATATATTTATTAAGTTTCTTCTATATACAAAGAGATATTCAGAGATATAGCAATTGTAGAGAAGACATGGTCTGGACTTCTAAATAATTTAGTGGATAGAAAGCATGACCTAGAGTCAGGAAGGCCTGAGTTCAAATCCAAATCAGACATTTATTATATGACTCTGGGCAAGTTACTTAGCCTTGTTTGCCTCAGTTTCCTCATTTATAAAAGGAATTAGAAAAAGAAATGGTAAGCTACTCTATTCTATGCCAAGAAAACCCCAAATAGGATCAAGAAGGGTTATATATTACTGAACAATAGCAAAACAACAAGTAAAGAATAAAAGCCAAGTCTTCATATATAAGATGTTGCAAATTAAGTCAGAAAGTTCTGAAATTAAATTCTTTTTTGAAACTTAATGCTGTTACCATGAGTATGAAACTTAATCTTTTCCACTCAGGCAATTTTCTAAGTCTTTGTGTTTCAGTTTAGCTTTGATTTAGACTGGAGAGTCATTCTACACAAAGTACTAGAATGGAGACAGAGAAGGAAAGTCCTTTACCATTGGGGAGGCTTCATAAAGGAAATAACATTTGAGTTGGATTTTAAATAATAGGTAAGAATTCAACAGGCAAGGTAGAGAAAGGAGATCCTCCCAGATATAGAGAATAGGTTCAGTAGTGTACTTCTATATCATTTTCAGGTTTACAAAGAACTTTATAAACTTTATATTGATATCTTCATTTTATAGATGATCATAAACATCATGGAAGGAAACTAGGAATTCTAAAACTTGGAAGCCATTTGATGAAGTAGGGTAGGGATAAGGAGAAAGAAGACATTTGCAGATGTTCTGAAGGTAAAATAACATTCATATAGGAAAGTGAAAAATGTAAAAACCTTTTAAGAGGTAAAGTAACATTCATATAGGAAAGTGAAAAATGTAAAAAAACTTTTAAGTGAAAAAAATACTTACAGGAATCTACCAAAAATACTCTGATTCCTAAATTGTTCATAGTAGAAACTTCTGATAACTTGGTTATTCTATCAATGTTAGTCAAGCTAGAGGAGGCAGAATTGTATAAAATTGCATGTTGACCTTGAAGCAATCAAATTAAAACTGATATGAAGTCAGCACAATCCTGTTGGAGGAAAGCTGTTTGTGAAATGAAAGGCATATGGGAATAGACTCAGACCTGAACTATATATCAGCTTTATGTCTGCATCACATAATTTTATTATTTTGTCTGATTTTTTTGCATGACAGACTTGTCTCCTCAAATGAATCTCAGTCACTTTGATGGTAGGTACAGTGTCCTGTCCTTTCTTTATTTATCCCACAATGTCTCTAATATTGGGAGTTATTGAATTATGGTATTAAGAACTAGAGGGGATCTGTGTGATTAGTTTAATTCTCTCATTTTGTAGTTCAATTCTCTCATTATATAGCTTCTATAGAAATTGAGGACCAGAGAGATAAAGTCACTGACTGAATACCATAATGTATGATAGAGTAAGAATTCAAATCCAGGTTATCTGACATTAAATTTAATAATTGTTTCATTAAATTATATTATATAACTGCTCAAGAAAAACTTAATTATTAGCTAATTGCTTGAAAATTTTACCCAAAATCAAAGAAGAAATTTTATAGCCTTTATTACTATTATTTTCAAACTTCTATAAGAAGAATGCCTTATTCTTTTCACATATCTTTATTGTGTACATTATGCAGTAATAAGGCATACATGCCTTCCAACCTTGAAAGTGCAAAAAAAAAATATTAACTGAGAAGATATGACTTTGAACAAATCTCCTGTCCTCCATGGGCCTCAATTGTTTAAACTTTGTAGTTGAAAGGAAGGAAGAGTTTGGATTAGATTTTATTTCAGGCAAGCTTTAAATAATATGCTTAAAATTGTATATAACCCTCACACTTTTACTAAGATCAGAATGGTACCCTGAAAACCCAAATAGGTTTTCCCCAGAATTTTAATATGTATTTTAATTTTTGCTCAAATTGTACCTGTCTTTCTCACTACCTGTCTTTTAAAATGGCAATAATCCTAACAATGGCTCACATTTTATGGTATTTTACAGTAGCTCTTTGAAATCAGCAGCAACAATATGATCAAAATCATTTTTCAGATAAGTAGACAGTTTCACACTTATGAAGTGTCTTCTACTCAGTCACATGAACACTTTTTTACAGGACAAATTTATAATTTATGTTTATTAACCATAACCATAGGATTAGAGAATGGATTGGTAATATTGATATAGAGGAGGAAACCAGATCTTTAGACTGGCGAGTCATTCTACACCAAGTGCTAGATGGAAACAGAAGGAACGTCCTTTACCATCAGGGAGGCTTCACAAAGGAAATAGCAGTTGAGTTGGACTTTAAATAATAGGTAAGAATTCAACAGGCAAAGTAGAGAAAGAAGATCCTTCCAGATATAGAGAACAGGTTCTGTAATGCCCTCAGTTTGTGAAATGAAAGGAATGTGGGAAAAGACTCAGACCTGAACTATATATCAGCTTTATGTCTGCATCACACAATTTTATTATTTTGTCTGATTTTTTGTGTGACAGACTTGTCTCCTCAAGTGAATCTTAAGCACTCTGATGATAGGTACAGTATCCTGTCCTTTCTTTGTTTCTCCCATAATGTCTCTAATATTAGGAGTCATTGAATTATAGTATTAAGAACTAGAGGAGAACTGTATGATTACTTAGTTCAATTCTCTCATTCTGCAACTTAAAATCTTAGAAAGTTGCCTAGAACCCTGAGAAGGGTTAAACATCTATTATCTGTCAAAGGTGGGTTTTGAGTCGAGGTTTAGCTCTCTTCACTAAATTTTGCTACCTCCTCTGCCCTTGTACATTGTTATGGGATAATCAATTTTTATTAAAGTGCATTCTGGTCCAGTAAAATTTCCACTTCACCAAGCTGCTTTTCAAGTTCTTAGAATAGTGTTTTAGGCAGACAATCTTGTATGACTTTCCACCCATTTGTGCCTCAAAACAGGGTATTTGGCAATAAAATTCAGAGTATAAACAGTGCTGAAGTCCTGAATCCTAATAACAATAGAAGAGAGTTAGTGAAGTCCCAGAAAAGCATGACCCAAAGTAATTGATTTTATTACAATTCTAGATTAAAACTTTGACCAACAAAGTGATAAAGTACATTTGATTTCAGCACAGCTCAACCTTCTGCTGAATTCAGTTACAAAACCACATTTCAGTGTCAATGTTTTGATGAAGTCAGTTTGTACTGTGCTCAGGAATCATTGCAAAGATAGAATTTCCCATTACTTAACAGAAGACAGAATATCCCCAGGCATATTTTTAGAATCTTAGATTTGGAAGAGACCTCCAGAAATCATTTATTATAGCTTTCTAGTTTAAAATGGAATGATGAGTGTCTTTCATACTCTTAGACATTGAAAAGGGAAAGTGATTCCATAGCTTTTTTGTGGCAATACACAACAAAACTTGTACATTGGAAACTTTCTAAGGCTCCACTTTAAGCCCATTTTATCTTTTTCCCTTGGTAGAGATAAAGAAGAGTTGTTGCCATTTTATATATAATAACCCTTCATTCTAAGAGAGAGCTATTACAATAATTTTTAAGTCAGATAGATCCAAATTAAATGCAATGGGACCTCATTATGAAGGTATCCTCTGTGCCTATTTTGTGACTGACTTTTCAATTCAATTAAATTGAATTCAGTAATCATTTAATCATTTATCAAAGACTACTATGGTCTAGGTGTTTTAATGGAAAGTGGGCAGGCCCTAAATTCAGGAAAACTTGAGTTTATATAATAACTATAAAATATACTAACTGTGTGATTCTGGGCAAGTCATTTAAACTTTGAATGTTCAATGAACCTCTCTGAGATTGGCACAGTGAGTTTCTAAGCAGCATCAATAGGAGAAGTTTCCACTCTTTAAATTTCTTACAATAATGAATCCAAGATCTAGATCAAAAAGAAAAAAGAGAATTCTTTAAATTTCCTATAATGAAACCCCAGATCTAGATCAAAAAGAAAAAAAGAAAAAAAGATAGAAAGGAAGAAGGAAGGAAGGAAGGAAGGAAGGAAGGAAGGAAGGAAGGAAGGAAGGAAGGAAGGAAGGGAGGGAGGGAGGGAGGGAGGGAGGGAGGGAAGGAAGGAAGGAAGGAAGGAAGGAAGGAAGGAAGGAAGGAAGGAAGGAAGGAAAGAAAGAAGGAAGGAATAAAGGAAGGGAGGGAGGGAGAGAGAGAGAGAGAGAGAGAGAAAAGATTGGGAAGGATATAAATCAGATCATAGGAATTAAAGCTGAAAGGGACCATTGAACCTCCAATTTTTGCACATGAAAAAAGAGATGTGAAATAATTTGCCAAAGATCATACAAGTAGTAAGTTGCAAATCTGGGATTTGAACCCAGGTCATTTGATTTCAGATCCAATTTTTTCCCACTACATTTTTATTATATAAGGGCCTTCTCTGAGACTAGTCCATCAACAAATAAGGTCTTACTATGTACCAGACACTATAAACTGAATTCTCTTCAATAAAGGTCCATGATAGTTCTGCACTATAACAAACAAAAAGTGCTTCTGTGGTATTACTAGATCATTTCAGGTCTTCTAAAATTATACTTTCTAAAGCAGTGTTTGCATGAAATATATTCTTAGCTGCTTCCAAAGGAGTCATAGGGATCAGATGCTTAGTCAAAAGTGAACTATGGTTTTGCCTATCTTGCAGGAACTTGAGAAACATGGCATTTCTCAATGCTTCCAAACAAAAGGGCCATTCTCCTACATTTTTTTCAGGCTCGGTATTCTCCTAGGTTGAAGACCTCCTCTGCCTCTCCCCAAATGGGGTAGCTGTGCACCCTTCATTTAATTTGTTTGCCTCAATTTCCTCAAATATAAAAGGTAGATAGTAATAGCACTTACCTTTCAGAGTTTTTGTGATCATCAAATAACATTTGTAATAAAGCACAGTGCCTGGATCATAGTAGGCACTTATGATGCTAGTTCTCCTTATTATCATTATCATTATTACTTTTGTTCATGTTGTTGTATCACCAATTGTGCAGAAGCATATAGTATACCCGAAGATTCAAGTCAATAGTACTAATTTTTCTTGGTTAATATTGAATTAAACAACTTAATTTTGACTGTTCTGGAAAGATCTTTTTTCAATAATGTTTCTTATTGTATATAGATCTGTGGAAGGATCTTAGTGCAGTGACTACAAAAAATGCTGCAGCTGCCCTTTCACAAAATATACTTTTTCAGTGAATATTCCTTTTTATTTAGCATTTATTTTAAAAAGTTTCAAATTCTCACTATTCTGATGCTCTTCAATTCACTGAGAAAGTACACCAATATAACAATCAAAAATGTGAAGTCATGCGAAACATATTTCCATATTAGCCTTGCTACAAAAAAAAGCAAGAAAAGAAAAGTTAACAAAGTATGCTTAAATCTGCACTCAGAGTTCATCAGTGTTCTCTTTACAGGTCAAAAACCTACTTTCTTGAGTCCTTTGGAATTTTCTTGGATAATTGTATTGATCAGAGAATATGAACTATACTTAGTAACAGCAATATTGCAATGATGATCAACTGAAAGTTAGTTAATCATCAATAAAATATTGCAGTTGTTATTATGTATAGAATTCTCCTGGTTCTATTCATTTTGCATCAGTTCACATGAGCCTTCCCAGGATTTTCAGAAATTAATCTGCTTGGGGTGGCTAGGTGGCGTAGTGGATAAAGCACCAGCCCTGGAGTCAGGAGTACCTGGGTTCAAATCCGATCTCAGACACTTAATAGTTACCTAGCTGTGTGGCCTTGGGCAAGCCACTTAACCCCGTTTGCCTAGCAAAAAAAAAAATTAATCAGCTTTCCATTCCCCTCAATTTCCTATTCTTTGCTACCACAAATAGCAGTTATAAATATTTTTATACATATAGTTTCACTTCCCTTTTATATGATCTCTTTGGGATATAGATCTAATAGTGGTATTGCTGGGTCAAACGGTATGCATAGTTTTATAGTCCTTTTGATGCTGTTTCATATTGTTCCCTTGAATGGCTGGACCATTCTACAACTCCACCAGCATGTAGTTCATGCACATATTGTTCCATATCCCCTCCAAAATTTAGTATTTTCTTTTTCTAACTCTTATGGGTGTGAAATGGTGCTTCAGAGTTGTTTTAATTTGCATTTCTCTGAACAATAGTGTCTTAATATATTTTAATGTGATTATTGAAAGTTTTGCTTCTTCTTCTGAAAACTGCCTGTTCATATTCTTTGAACATACAAAATATATTTTAAATTAGCCTAGATATTTTAACAGTTGCCAATTCATATTCATTTACATTCCTTAAATACAAATTCTAAGTAGGAAAAAAGAGAAGAAATGCATTGGAGGTATCATTATCATTGGAATGATGCCTTTTACTTTATTTTCCTCTTCTTTCACTTGTATATTCTGAGCATGAGCCTCAACTTTGTCTAGCCCCAGTGGCAAAAAAAAAAAAAAAAAAAAAAATGAAAGCCTCCTGAATTGATTTTATCTTTGTATTACAAGTGCCAGGCACAAGGAATGATACATACTGAGTGATGAATAAATGATTAATTGAGGCTGAAAGAATTTCAAGGAAAAACTCTAGTTGCCCATTGATTAAGATGTGAAATTAATACCATTAAAAGGTGAATGACTTTAAGATGAAATTATTTTAGAGTCATAATACTGAAAGATGTGAAGTATATTAGAGATTATTTTATAGATGAAGAAATGGAAAATTTCAAAGCTTAACTAAAAAAATGACTTCAATAAGCAAATTTAGTAAACATTTTTTTAGCACTATGTAGGCTTTGAGAATAAAAAGGCAAAAATGAAACTAATCTTGACCTCAATGAGCCTATGTTCTAATTGAGGGATAAAACAATCTAAGCAAAGACAAAAATAAGAAAAATTATTTTAACAAATTACTCAGCATTTAATATGTGCTAAATGTTGGGGATATAAATGTAAAAAGTGACAGTTCCTGCTCTCCTGGAGCTTATATTCTATTTTTTTTTAGGTATTTTTTGCAAGGCAAACGGGGTTTAGTGGTTTGCCCAAGGCCACACAGCTAGGTAACTATTAAGTGTCTGAGACCGGATTTGAACCCAGGTACTCCTGACTCCAGGGCCGGTGCTGTATCCACTGTGCCACCTAGCTGCCCCTGGAGCTTATATTCTAATAGGAGAATACAACACATTTAAGTGAATAGTGTCAAGGGAAGAAAGTTTTGATCTCAGTAGACACAGATATTGAATTTAAATATCCTACATGCTATGTCCAGAGCAGGAGCAGCTAGGTGTCATAGTGGATAGAGTAATAGACCTAGAATCAGGAAAACTCACTTCCTGAGTTAAAAATTTGGTTTCAAACACTTACTAGCAGTGTATAAATGTTCTTAGTTGCGTGTCCTTTGGCTGGAAGCTTTTACTTCAAAAAAATTAGTGTTCAAAGCAGACCTGAGTCACCTGGATACTCTAGTTGGGAATAATGGAAAAGGACCCTGGTTCTATTTTGTTGGTTTTCAGAACTAGGGACATGATTAAAGAGATTCAGCTGAGGAGTATTCATTTTGTGCTGTGAATGCACCATAGAATGCCAAGAATGTTTTCATTAATCAGAAACAAAATTTGGAGGCTCAAAGACAATCAGATACCATCATAATTTCAGCCATAAAGGATTATGACTAATAATCCAGAGGTCTTATTCCCATGATTCCAGGGAAGCTTCTAGGAAACCAAAGTCTTTTGGTTCTGTGGGAAGGGGTGAGGGGATAGTATGGTTGAAGGACTTAAAGGAAAGGCCACACTTATGATTATCCAGATGGGAGTTAGGTTTAGATATACTGTTTTGTCATAGCTGAGCATTACTGAAATGTCATAGTGTCTAAACTAATATGTAAAGAAAGGTAATACTGACAATTATTGCATTGAGGGGCAGCTAGGTGGCACAGTGGATACAGCACCGGCCCTGGAGTCAGGAGTACCAGGGTTCAAATCCGACCTCAGACACTTAATAGTTACCTAGCTGTGTGGCCTTGGGCAAGCCACTTAACCCCGTTTGCCTTGCAAAAACCTAAAAAATAAAAAATAAAAAATAAAAACAATTAGTGCATTGAGATACAGGTTTGGATATACTATTGTGTAGTCATTCTTTCACCAGAAACCACACACTGGCACTTTTCCCAACACCATAGTAGCTCCAATGTGCATCACTTATATGAGAGAATAAACCACACAAAGGCCTAAAGACTCCTGTAGCATTCGGATCTGTCAAATCAGGCCATGCTTCTGGTGAATGGTTCTGGAACAGTCAAGTAAGAAGGATGACTTTCCACAACATATACTTCACTTAAATAAACATAATGTGCAAGTCATGACACACTTGGTTAGACTGGCCATCTTTGGAATCAATGGACAAGTATCAATTGATTGATTGATAGTGATTGATTGATTTATCCTAGGCAAGTGACTTAAATCTCTTTGCCTCAGTTTCTTCATCCATAAAATGAATTGGAGAAGGAAATGGCAAAGTTCTTCAGTATCTTTGCCAAGAAAAACCCAAGTAGGGTAACAGTCAGACACAACTGAAAAATTACTAAAGAACAAAATATACATAAAAAGTAGAAAAAATTGGGAGGTGGAAGAGTGGAGGAGCATGTTAATAAAAAGCAGACTTGTTGAGATGGGCCAGGAGAAATATTGTGAGGAGAGAGCTTAGAATAAAGGGGTCAGTTTCTTGTATAAACTAGCCCATCACCTTCAAAGATTTTCAAAATGCAGAAATCTAGTTCCATTCTCAAGGCTTGTCCTTAAAGGTTCAATTTATTTTTCTTTGGCTTATTGCTTCCACCTGGATTAATGCATCAAAATCATCTAAGTAGAAGTTAAATGCATATTGGGTCTAGGTTGCTCTGATGTGATAGAAGAATGCCTAATTCATAGAAAGGTACTCATATGTTCCTTGTATTCTTGTTTCAATCTACAAATAAATAAATTAAATTAAAAAATAAAATGAAATAAATAAATGGAAATAATAATGATTACATATATTATATATATGACTATATATATTATATATAATATATATATAATATATATTTGGGTAACTGTAATTCTAGGAAGGGGTAACTAGATAGTGAGGGAAATAAGGTTCCAGGATCATAATCAGGAAAATTCATTTTCCTGAGTTCAAATCTGCCTCAAACACTTATTATGTTACTCTGGGCAAGTTGCATAACCAGTTTTCCTTAGTTTCCTCATCTGTGAAATGAAGTGGAGAAGGAAATGGTGAACCACTCCAGTATCTCCCAAGAAAATTTCAGGTTGGGATAACTGAAAAACTGAACAACAAAAATTCTAGTGATTTTTCTTCAGAGTTCTATTATTATTCCCAAATCTCCAAGTATCACTCTGTGCTTTTGACTTCCCCCAAAAGGTAAACATACTTTGGAGCTTTCAGAATAAGTAATCTCATCAAGCTTAAGCTATCTGAATAATTCATAGGTTTCATTGTTCTACTAGGGTACTTTGTAAGAACAATGTTGACTACCTTTCTCCTTCTCCAAGTATCAACATAAACCAGGAAATCTATTTTCTCTCTAGAAAGACCAGTGCTTGAATTTAAAAACTCAGGAATTCTTGAAGATGGAAGCAAGTTTAAAGTTGATGTTCCTCAAGAACACTCCTGTCTTTGCTAAAAGCTTAGATTACATTCCCATGTTAACTTAAAGCAAAGCTGTCCAAAATGTGAGCCACATGAGCTCAAAACACTTCTGAGTGTGACATGATCCAAATTAAAATTTGAGAAATATTTAGCAAATTAAGTAAAATGCAACAAATATAGACAAGAATACATTTTAAAACTGTCAATATTTGATCCACTAGTATACTTTTTTTTAAATTGGTGACCCCCTTTTCTATTTGAATTTGACACCACTGCCTTAAGGAATTCATCTTACTTTTTCCTCTTCTTTCCACATTGCAGCATGACCCAGGAACAGTATGCTTAAACTCTCTTACAGGCTGTGTGCAAGCAAATATCTGCCATTATCATGTGCTTCTGTTATAAATTATAACTGTGTATCCCAGAAGAGAGGGAGAGAATTAATACTGTTGCACCCCACATTGCACTTGAGAAGACTATACAGGGTATAAAGTGAACTTCAGATTTCAAAAGCAAAATCTTCCAGAGCTGAGAAATCTCAAAAATAAATTCAACTTGCCTCTATAGGCTGAGAGGAAATGTGGCTGATTTTCAGTCAACCAATCACTTGCACTATGAATCACTTTCTATAGTGGCGGGTACATGAAAAATGTCAAAAAATTAATCAGGTGCTATTCTGCATTCTTTATGGAATGTTGCTGCTCTCCTACCAGATTCCCCAGGTTCTGTAAATCATTTGAGCCAGAAAACGTAACCGTTGACTCAAATGATGTAATACCAAAACATTTAAGGGAAATGAATAAGTATTTACAAAATGCATACCTGGTGCCAAGCACTGTGTTAAATGATTTTACAAATATCATCTCATTTGATATTCACAAACATCCCTAAATGGGAAGTGCTATTATTATTGTCATTTTACAGTTGACTAAACTAATGTATTCAGAGGTTAAGTGATTTACCAGAGTCACAGCTACTATGGGTCTGAGGACAGATTTTAATTCAGATCTTTCTGACTCTGTTCCCTGTATTCTAAACACTAGGTAACCAGATACTTCTAAATATATAAGAATAGATTGGGGCAGAGAATTCATATATGGAAGAGAATACACCAGTACCATGAAGTTCTGAAGACTGGAGGAGGCATTAACTAGACAACAATTTTGCCTGATATATGTAATGTATATATATACATATACAGAATGATGGCTAGAAATAATTTTGGATTTCAAGACAAAGGACATGGGGTTCAAGTTGTAGTTCTGCTTATTATATGACCAACTTTTGACAAGTAATTTTATCTTATAGGACTTTAGTTTCTTCATATATATAAAATTAGGGTGGGTGGGCTAATTAATCTGTCTGACTCTAGTGATATTTCTCATACCTTGCTCCCCTCATTCTGCATCAAATTCCTAAGATTGAGACTTCTTTTTGACTTAGAATCCTCCTGTACTCACCCATCTCAGTCTCTTCAGTTGTGAACACTTTCATAAACCTAGCCTGCAACTGGTTGGTATTTTCTTATATCCCAATTTGGAATCTGACCTTCTTTTCCCCTGTTGATGGCATTTATGTCAGTTCTAATAAGTAGCACATGTTATCTGTTTCCCCCAAAACTTGCCAGAGATATATAATAGTCACTTGTTTAAATTTCACGCTGATTATCACATTTCAATATTTTCTGAAAACTTTGAAATTAAACCTAACCACTTCTGTAAGGAGAAAAAAAATCAGCATCTCATTCTTTAGGCTTCCTTACCTTTATTCCACAATACCAGGAGCATTATATTGTTAATTATAGTCAATTATGTTAATATTATGTAAGTATCCAAGGTATGTCAGCCCTATATAGGAGAAAAAGTATTTTGGGAAAAGTGAAACACAAAATTAAAGTGGAGTATATTTTTAAAGTATCATTCCAATCCCTGCTATCCTGAGACAAAATTAGTGCCCTACCATTCACTAAAATCAAAATTCATTTTCTGTCATTCAAGGCAATTCAGGTGTTTCTGAAAGGTTCCTGATGAACAGCCCTTGAAAGTTGTGGTCTCATTTAATCATAGGATATGTTTGAGCAGTAAATGTTTCCTTTCTGATCTATCTTGCCTACTTGAAGAAGCTTCACCTGGGACAATATAGCCTTAACTGTCTCAAGGATCTTAATCCAAAGGTATCCAATCCTTAGAGGTCTTGAGAAAATGACTACAAGTCCAAAGGTGTTCTGAATAGCAGCAAAGAAGGCCAAAATAAATCAACTTTCCACAGTGAGGAATATGGCAGGCTATTTACCCTCAGCCTCCAAAAGTGTGGTGCCTCCTCTGCACACCAAGGTCAGCTTGCTCAGCTTGCCTGAATCCAATGATAAATAATAATAATAGTACTGTAATAATAATATCAACATCAACAATAATAATAATAATAATCAGTCACTATGCTAAGCACTTGATATCTCCTCTGATTCCTGTAACTACTCTGGAAAGGGAATATTTCTGCTGATCCCAGAGTACTTTGCAATTTTCTTCTCAAAATCACTTTCCAGATGAAGATTTTGAGGTTAAGTGGCTTTCCAAGACTCACTCAACTAGTAAGTGTCTGATTCCAGATTTGAACCCAAGTTTTCCTGTAAAATGGACACTATTCAAATCTAAATGTGCTATAAAGTCTTTACTAATGGTAGGGAAGAGCATAGGCCCCTAAGATTATGTATTTTAGAGGTAGAAAGAACCTTTGAAGTCACTTCATCTAGCCCACACACACTTTACAGATAACAAAGCTGTGTCACACAAAGATTTGCCCAAGGTCATATGGACATTAAGCATCAGAGTGGGGATTTGGATCTAGGTCCTTTGAACATCCATATTCATTGGACTACATCATATAAACCAATATTTTTTAAAAAAGAGATCACATTTCTTGGTTTTCAAGAACTCATAGACCTTAATGTAAGTGGGTTCAATTTTATTTCTCATGCCTTCGAGAGTATTATTTATGCTACTTCTTTTATCACATGGCTATGTGAAGTGTTAAGAATAGGGTAGAGGTATTACCAATTAATCATAACTGTAACTGTTCATTCAAGTATTGCTGTTCTCTTCTTATCCCCTAGAAAAGTACAATAAAGCATAAGCAATATGTTCAGGCATGAATGAACTCTGGAGAATTCTTGCCCTGTTATATCTATATAACCACCTGAGATGTGATGTCTGAGAGAAATGTGGAAATAGAAACAAATCACTCAGAGTTGAAAAACCTGAATTTGAATCCTGATCTTGATTACTTAGTGGGTGACCAACCTCAGAGTCTCAGTTTTCTCATCTGTAAAATAAGAAGCTTCAAATAGAAAATGTCTAAAATGCCCTTGAGGACCAATATTCTATGACTGACATTATTAGAAATAAGTTTCATTTACATAAAGAAAGGGGGAATGGAAGGAATTAGATTTAGCTATTATTAAAACTGTAACGGGAATTCCTAGAAACTACCTCCACCCATGCAGATTAAAAAATTCAGCTCTGGGTTATAGTTTTATAATCCTGAAACAAAATTATTGCCCCACCATTCACTAAAATCAAAACTCATTTTCTGTCATTCAAGGCAATTCAGAGGTTTCTGAAAGGTTCCTGATGAACCTTGAAACTTGTTGTCTCATTTAATCATAGGATATGTTTGAGCAGTAAATGTTTCCTTTCTGATCTGTCTTCCCTACCTGAGGAAGCTTCGCCTGGGACAATAAAGCCTTAGTTAGCTGTCTCAAGGATCTTAATCCTTGAGAAGTTAAGAGATAGCTATGGTCACACAGTAAATAAATTAAAAGTGGTAGACTTTTAACTTTGGATTTCTTGACTTTTTAGTTAGTTCCCTATATACCATATCAGGAATTCTTAACCTGGAGTTTGTAAACAAAAAAAAGTGATAACTATTTTTCAATATAATTGGTTTCTTTTATAATCCTCTGAATTTCATTTTATACACTTTAAAGTGTTCTGGGAAGGCTCCATCAGACTATCATAAGGGTTTTTGACATAGCTAAGGTTAAGGATCCCTGTACAAAAATATTGGAGCTCTCTAATGAATAAACTAAGAACTCCTTGCAGGCAAATAGCAATTCATTCTTTGTATCTACAGCACTTAGTCAGTGTTTAGCATATAGCATGCTTTTTTATAAAGGCTTGTTGATTAATCGATGATAGATAATAGAGATATAGATAGAAATAGTGGATAAATTATATAAAACATTTATTATTGAACACAAAAATGATTGTAGGATGAATGTATTTTTTCAACAACTTGTGTGCCATATGTTCTTTCAAAAAGAAAACGACTTATTCTTATAGTTTTGACCATTTGTTTTAATAAAACTTCAGTTCAAAACCATTTGTTCAGTTCATTCACTTACCAGTCATTTATTAAGTTCTTTCTATGAGCAAAATATGATTCTAGGCACTAGGTGGTATAAAGATGAATAATGCCCCTGTCTTCATGAAGCTCATATTCTACTGAGAGGAAGTGTAATGTAATACAAAACAATTCTGTAATTATAAGATAACTATAATGAACAATTGACTACTTATAAGAACTTCAGATCTAGAGCCTGAAATGATCTCAGCCACATCATGGCTCAGCCTCCTTACTTTTAGAGGTGAGGAAACTGAGACCAGGAAGATTAAATAAAATATTTGTTGTCTTAGAAAGAGTCAGCATCAGATATAGAATTTGAACCCAGTTCCTCTACCAATGAAGGTAGGACTCTGTACTGAGGCAATTTGCCTCATACTTAAATAATTTTTAGGAGTTTTAGTTTTAGTTTGGAAACTCCTAAAAATTAGAGATCATGTCAATGCTTATTCCCTTTCAAAGATGAACAATTTCATGTGAAGGAGCTAGTTAATTTTCTAATATGGAAATAGCAGTTTGTGTTCCATTGACCCTTAACCAAGAAATTAAAAAGACCTGAGTTCAAATTCATCCTCAACCACTTACTAGTCCTGTGAACCTGGGCAAGTCACTTAATTTTTCCACCTCAGTGTCCTCAGCTGTAAAACAGAAATTATAATAGAACTCTCAGAATTGCTATGATGAGATGATATTGTAAAGGACTTAATAGATGCCTGTTACCTTCCCTCACCTTCACTATTTGGGAACGGCTAGACCCATGAAAATCTCATTCTCTTCTCAAAGAAGAGTTTCGTACACAGTATACTGTCCAAAAAGGAGCTAGGGCTGTCAGTCTTCTGAGACTTGAGTATACTCCCAAAAATTTTTCTTTGGACCACATCTTAATAAAAATCAAATTCACCTCATTTTTCCCCCTAAAAATAGAGTGTTAAGGTCAAGGAGAAGAGAAGGAAAGGCTAATGCTAGGAGTATGATTAATTGATAGTTCTAGCATCCTAGATTTGTCTAATCAAGATTTTACTATATTTTCTTCACAACTGAATTTGGGTCACCACACTGGTATTCTGTGAGGGTTTTTTCACCAGCTCCTTAGAGAACCTATGACTTCCTCATTCACAATTAGTTATCAGCTTCACTGTACAATAATTCCAAGTCAGAGAGTCTGCTTTAGGTCAGAAGGGACAAATACTGACCAGTTGGCCATGTAACACAGTTCAATATAATATAAATTAAAATATGATAAAAAATATGTTATTATAGGGTTTTCTAAGTCGATATGCAGCCAACAGGGTACAGCTTAAGGGCCCCTGCTCTTATTTGTGTTTGATATTTGTGCTCTAGAAAACCTTTCCAAGGTATTTTTTCATAGATTTCAAGGGTTATCCCCATTTCTGAAGCCATGGAAGTAGGAGAAAAAAAGAGTTAGAATAGACAGAATGAGTTTTGGTTCTGCAAATGTTCTAACATTGGTTATTGTGGTCCCATGGCTGACTTCACTACATTAGGATACACTGCTTACTATGAGCAATATACCATGATTCAGTTTTGTTTAGGTATTAAATACATGAAAAATTAAATGATCTTTTGGTATATCTTTTTGTATTTGTTAATTTATTTGAATTCCACCACTGTTTATACCCATAAAAACCTATAAAAAGGGGGGGGGCTATTATTACTATGGGGGCAGCTAAATGGCGAAGTAGATAGAGTGCTGACCCTGGAGTCAAGATGACCTGATATAAATCTAGACACAGGCACCTATTAACTGTGTGAATCTGGGCAAGTCATGCAACCCTGTTTGCCTCAGTTTTCTCATCTACCAAATGAACTAGAGAAGAAAATGGCAAAGCACTTAAGAAACTTTTCCAAGAAAACACCAAATGGGGTCACAAAGAATGGGACAAATCAGAAATGACCCAATAACATTATTACTGTAATTTTACAGGTAAGGAAAGTGAATTAGAAAAAAAGTTAATGTTAACATCAAGTTAACCTTACTCAGATTCATACTGCTAGTAAATAGTTGAGATGAGATTTAAATTTAGATTTTCAGAACTCTAGGTCCTATGTTGTTTTCTTAAAAGGATACTCAAGGGAGAGATGGGGTGGAGCCAGGATGGCAGCCTGAAGGCAGGATTTCCCAAAGATTCACTTCCAAGAAATTTCAAAGGGCCTTAAAATTATGGCTAAATTTTAGAGAGGCAGAACCTACAGGAAGATTCAGGGTGAAATTCTCCACCCCAAAGTAACTTCAAAGATCCATGGGAAGAATGTGTTTCACAGTGGGGTGGGGAGGGAGGTGGTAAAGAAGGATATCCAGGATCACACTGCACTGGAACAAATGAGCTCTTCCACGAACAGCCTAGGTACCTGGGGAGAAACTAGGCTCCTGGCAGCAGAAGTGGTATCCAAACCTCCCAATACAGGGATCACCAGGCACAACTTGGAAGATCTACAGGAAATCTCTTCCAGAGTGAGTGCAGAGCCCAGGCCAACACTTCCCCTCCCAGGGAACCAGAGGCAGGCTTGCAGAGCCACTCAGAAGGGCAGTTGTTCCCACAGAAGGTAAAGGGGTGGGGGAAGACTGTCAAGGTCTCTCAGCTATCCCTGGAACAGGATTCTTGTGTTTTGTCTACATTCAGACCTAGGTAGCAGTCTGGGGTCTCTCCACTGACATAGAACAGAGACCTTCCTCACAGGTCCAGGGAAGAGGGGAGTACTTGTGGTCATCCTCAGTCCAGAGAGCAGGCATTGAAGGAACTGAGGTCCTTGTAGGGGTGTCCCACTAACATTCAAAAGCTTCAGAAGCACCTCAAAACCAGGGCACAGTCTGGGGAAATGAGTAAACAGAAAAAAAGAACTGGGCCATACATAATCATTTTGGTCCCATGGAGGATCAAAACACAAACTCAGAAGATGACAGACTCCAAGCCTCCAAGAAAAATAGGAATTGGCCTCAAGCTATGGAAAAGCTCAAAAAAATTTTTAAATCAAGTAATGGAGGAGGAAAAAGTGGGAAAAGAAATGAGAGTGATGCAGGAAAATCATGATACCCAGGAGGCACAAAAAATACAGAAGAAAATAACATGTCAAAAACTAGTTTAGGTCAAAGGAAAAAGCAGTCCATAAAGATAATGAGGAGAAGAATGCCTTAAAAAGCAGATTTAGCTAGATGGAAAAGGAGAAGAAAGCTCTCTGAAGAAAAGAACTCCTTCAAATGTAGAATGGAGCTAAGGGGAAACTGATGACTTTGTGAGGAATCAAGAAACAATAAAACAAAATCAAAAGTATGGAAAACTAGTAGAAAATGTGAAATATCTCATTGGAAAAACAACTGACCTGGAAAGCAGATCCAAGAAAGAAAAATTTTAAATTATTGGGCTACTTGAAATTCATGACTAGGAAAAGAGCCTTGATTTTATTTTTATTTTTATTAAATTTGTTTTCATCCATAAACACATATATATTTTTAAGTTACAAAATTTTCTTCCACCTTCCCTTCCCACTCCCCTTCCCCATGACTTCATTTTTAAAGAATTTCTGCGGGAAAATTTTCCTGATATCCTATAAGCAGAGGGTAAAATAGAAATTGAGAGAATCTGCCAATCTCCTCCTGAAAGAGATCCCACCAAAAAACTCCCAGAAATATTATAGCCAAATTCCAGGCTACCCAATCAAAGAGAAAATATTACAAGCAGCCAGAAAGAAACAATTTAAATTTCATGAAGCTATAGTCAGGATTACATTAAGGGCTCATAGGGCTTGGAATATGATATTCTGAAAGCCAAAAGAGTTTGGATTACCCAAGAATCAACTCGCCAGCAAAACTGAACATCCTCTTTCAGGGGAAAAGATGGACATTCATTGAAATAGGGGACTTTTGAACTTCCCTGTTGAAATGACCAGAACTGAACAAAACGTTTGATCTCCAAATACAGGACTAGAGGAAGCACAGAGAAGGTGAATAGGAAAGACAAATTATGAGGGATTTAATGATGTTAAATTGCTTGTATTCCAGCATGGGAAGATGACACTATAACTCATATGAAGCATCTCACTTGATAGAACACTTAAAAGGAGGAGAGAGCTGAATATGAAGATATATTATAAAGATGGAGTCAATGGGTGAAAAAGGAATATACTAGGAGAAAGAGAAAGGAGATGGAGAATGGACTAAGATATTTCACATAAGAGTAAAGAAAAAGCTTTTGTAATGGAATGAAAAAAGAGAAGATGAGGGGGAAATGAATGAACCTTTATTCTCATCAGAAATGGCTCACAGAGGAAACAACATACACTCTTAATAGGGTATAGAAATATATCTTATAGAGGCAACTAGGTGGTGCAGTGGATAGAGCACTGGCCATGGAGTCAGGGGGACCTGAATTCAAATGCAGCTTTAGACACTGAATAATTGCCCAACTGAATGTCTTTGGGCAACTCACTCAACTCCATTGCCTTAAATTAAAAAAAAAAATAAAAAAGAAATCTATCTTATCCTAAAGAACAAAGGAGAGGAAGGAGATGGGAGAAAGGGGACAGGAGGGGAAAGTGTTATAGATAATACAGAAGAGGGAATGTTATGGGAGAGGATAGGCATATGCAACATGCTTTGTTTATTTTTTCCAAGGTTGTGGGGTTAGGTGGCCTGCCTGGGACCGTGCAGCTGGGTAGTTGTTGGGTGTCTGGGTTGGGCTTTTGCTTGGATCCTCTTCTGAGCTACTTGACTGCCCCACAATATACTTTTTGAGCAAGGACAAAGTGAAAGGAGAGAGAAAGAATGGAAAAAAATAGGAGTGGGGAAATACAATTAGCGATAGCAACTTTAGGGGGAAAAATATGGAAGCAATTTTCTGATGAATTTATGATAAAGAATGCAATCCATCCCAGAGACAAAGCTGAGGGAATATTAACACAGACTGAAGTACAAATGAGGTTTTTCTACTTTTGTGGGGGGGGAGTGGGCCATTATGTTTACTATTACAATATAACTATTTCAGTAATGTATAAATAAAGAAAAAAGAAATATATATAAATAAATAAATAGAAAAAGAGGCTACTAAGTTCAACCTCTTGTCTCCTCCCATTTCTTGCTTCAGAAAACTGAGGTCCATAATGATAAAGTGACTTGCCTAATGTTGTCTAAATAGTATATAGAGGAAAGGATTTAAACTCAGAATCTCCGACTACAAATCCAGCATTCTTTCCAATATCTCAAAGGCTTCTATTAGTTTCTTTCTTCCTCAGTACACCTTAAGATTTGATTATTAGATTAGCTATGGGATTGAAAATCCAGAAAGATAAATTTCAAGGATAGGATGCAGAGGAGGAAACAAGAGTTCTTGGTTAATCAATGTATGTGATATAGTGAGGCAATGAGATAGCTTATAGCAGGGATGGGGGAGGGTCATGGCAATAATGAGGAGAGGGCTGAACTGCAGGGAAAAAATTAACCCTATGACCCTGTGAATGCTCTGCAAAGTAAAAGGGATATTCATCTTGACACAGGAACCCACAGGATACAATAGCAATTTCTCATGCCACATAAGGTGTGAGGGTCTCAACTGTTATTAACTCCTCATTTGTCAAGGGATCAAATGTTTGTTCATTCCTCCCCCCCCCCCCCAGGAAATGGTGGGACAAAGAGAATGGCAAATATTTAAGACAGAATCAGAGAATCTCTGAATAAATCTCAGGTTTAGTGCATATAGATGATAATAAATAAATTAAAAAAATAAATCCCAGATTTACTTCTTTGTTCTTATTAGATGCTAGATAAGTCATATTATCTTACTTTTCGACTCAATAACATAGGCGTTATTGGAGGCAACTTTATTCAAGGTCAAGGTGGAGCATCACTGAGAATTAGGTCAGATTTGACTTGGACTCATTCAAGTTCTTTGTTCTGTCACCCCATTAATAATTTCATTCTCACTCTGCTTGTCCTATTACTTTTCTGTCACCTGAAAAAGCCTGATCCCAGATTTTTCACAAACACTAAAGTATAGTGACCTGATAACAACATTTCAGGACTCACAGTATTTGCATTTTAATGAAGTAATATTAACTTAAAGGAATGAACTTCTAATATTAGAATTACATGCAGCTACTGTTAGGAAAATTTTGTTCTTCATTTTTCTTTTGGCATGGGCATCTTCTCAATCTTATTAAGCCTCTTATGAAGGCCTCTTATTATTAATGCCTCCATTAGCCTAACATACTCCTGTGTATCAATATTTTTTTCTTCAGATTTTTGCCTTTCAGTAGATAGTTGTAAATACGCTGAGAAAGGGAGGAGGAATTTAATAAATACAAGTTAAATTAGCTCTACCTTAGTGTATGCATGAATCCATGACCTGAGTTTGAAAGCTAATAACTTTGCCCCCTTCCTAAACTTAGGCAAGTCATTTGTCTAATTTGGGTCATAGTTTCCTCACTTGTAAAATGAGAGGGTTAGAATAGAGAACCTTTTGAGTCACTTCTAATTCTCTATCTTTGATCCTATTATCATTTCCCCAAGATAGGTTCCGGGGGAATATATGTGCATATTTGTGTATATAGATATACAAATATATATCTATATACATATATATGTGTGTGTGAGTGTGTGTGTGTGTGCATGTAAAGATTATATTGCCATATATTGCCATATATTGTTGTTTTTCTTACTTGTCCTTCATCCTCAAAGAACATGACATCAGGGAGGTTATGCATGACATGTATATAAAGTATATTTGTGAGGGGAGTCATCAACCTCATTTTTGGCTCCAGAACAATCTGTGTTGAGTGGCCAGATATGGATCAGGACTACTGGAGATGGTCCTGGATGCCAGGCAATCAGCTAGCAATTGTCTGAGGTCAGATGTGAACTCTACTAACTGTGCCATCTAGCTATCATCTACCACCATATGAATATATGTATGTATGCATATATATATGTATACTATGTGTAGACCAATAGAGGTGTACTTATATATCTATTTATATGTATATATATAGCTATATATTTGCACACATTTTTGCATATACATGTTGTCTATACATATATACATGTGTATATAAATAACTATATACACACATAAATGGATGTTTATATTCATTTAATGTACATAGACATGTGGACATACATATTCCCATATGTTGATATCATGTTTCTCCTTCTGATATTGGAAATTTTAGTACCTGATATTAAAAATATGAAGAAGAGCTTTTTTCATCTCTACAGGTCCAATTTCATTCTATTTCAAAGTCAATTAAAATGTTACATTTAACTCATTCCTAGTCATTAAATCCTTGACTAATTTAGAGTATAGTAGAAAAATATTATATACTGATTTGTTCTTTTGTTTGCTTGTTTTCTCCATGTTGATTATTGAAAGGTTAGGACATTGTTATTTAAAAAAAATTAAGCATTTCTAGCATATCAGAGGGTATTTTTTATTATTTTTAGTAGGTTCACTGAGAAGTAAGAAGAAAAAAAGTTCTATCTTTTGAAGAAATGTGGGGGGAAGGGAGAAAAAGAATAGTTTCAAGACAACAAACTTTTGCCTTCCTCTGTTAATTTAAGGTAACAGTATACCCTAACCCTAACCCTAACCCTAACCTTTGTAAGCATAAGCAGGCATCCTAGGAAAACCTTACACAAAGACAAATATCTTCATATGGTTTTATAAGGAAACTGAAAACTGAAGTAATGACCATATCATATATCAAAGTTGTGAAGATATTTTAAAATTATATTGTCACAGAATAATTCGAATTCCTTTTCAGTATATCATTTCAAATCCAGGCTCAGACACTTAATAATTACCTAGCTGTGTGGCCTGGGGCAAGCCACTTAACCCCACTGCCTTGCAAAAAAAAAAAAAAAAGAACAGGATCCATGCTCCCTTTTAAGCACTGTAGTCACAGATTTAGAATGAAGATTGTGTTAAAAAAAAAAAAGGATAATGAGCTTTCCTTTAAAATAAGACCCTAATTGAAGAAGTTTCCCTTCTTTGGTACAAAAGTTACTTTACATGCCATTCCCACTCCCACTCCTATTTCTTTAGTCACTGACATGTCTCTTCCAATTGTCCCTGATTGGTTAATTCAATTATATAGGCATGTCTTTATCATTGTCTATCCATTTGCTATACTTAAAGATATCCTAGATTCTGAGTTGTAAAAATAATTTTAAAAAATAGTAAAAGTAATACAAAATATTTTTAAGTATACCATTACTTTACTCATTCCTGTAGGCAAAACAAAATAAGTCAGTTCATCAAAAAATATAAGCTGCATTATAGCTTGATTGCTCAGTGGGCAGTAGAGTTCTAAAACTTGAAAATGCTATCACTTATAAAAGACATTTTCATGGTCATCATAAGCCCTATTTTCTTTAAATTTAATCACAACTTTCATACTGTGGTCTTTGCTAATTTATATCATTTTTCTCTCCTCTCCCTCTATCTTTGCCTTTCCTTCCTCCCTCCTTCCCTTCCTTCCTACTTTCTTTTGCTCCCTCATTCCTTCCTTCCACAGCATTGTGACTTATACATAATAATAATTTCACAAATATTTGTTGAATCAGTTAAGGAAGGAAGTAATGATAGTTTCAGCTATCATATTTTTAGCATTATAAGCAAAGTCCTGTGAAGTAATGACATTCCATTTTAGCTTGGGTTATGTAGATGACCTTCAGCCACATCACTTAATTTCTCATCTTGTTTCCCCACCTGTGAAAAATAATACTGCCCTACCTCTCTTGAGGCATGAGTAATGGCAAGATTAATTAATGTAGTGAGCTAGAGACCCCTAACTCATCTATAAAATCATCTTGGCTTCCCCAGACCAGTATGTTGTTCCAAATCATATTAGAGAGTAATTAATATAATGTTCAATTTAACAGAAAAGTATGTTCATTCAAATATAGTGAATATTTGAAGAAAATTTGAGTTACAAGTCATAATAATACACATGCTCTTCTTGGGTCAGTAAAAAAAGCTTATCTATTAGCAGCTGAATGTGTTCACAAATCATAGCCTACCTCTTCTTGTTTTAAAATGGCAATTATAAATCACTTCCTACACTGCACAGAGATGATATTTTCCCAGCTGGTGGGAGGTATGTGCATGCATCACTGACCACTGCTATATGAAATCATTCTTCATTGAAGTGGTTAGAGTCTCCCAAATACCTTTATATTAAATATCTTACCTTTTCTCAAATATATCAAATAATAGACCTAAATGCTTGTGGAATTTTATCCTTTTAATATTTTCCTGTGAGATGATGACAACTAATATTCAGCATGTTCATGTGTGCAATGTGGAGTCATTCTGACCTATTTCAAAGATTTACTAACATAATTAATATCATATTTAGTTTCTAAGTGACCATGAGATTATTGAACTGGGACACTAACTGGGAGAGTCATTAGAAGGTCATCTAATTCATCCCTCTGCTTTTCAAAAGGACTACATATTTTATTACTCTTCAAAAGTCAAGATTCATCTGAGTAGATGCCGCAGCTTGTGCAAAGAATCAGGCTAATGTTAAGTAATTATCATCAATAAGAAATGATTTCTTACAACTAGCCAAAATTGTTATAGTTTGAGTCATTTCCTTTTTTTATCCTTGATGAAAATAACCAGAAACCATCTTCCATGCCATCTAGCATTTGCCTGAGTCCTTACTTTTTTTTTTGGGGGGGGGGAGTAAAGGAATGTTATCTTTTCATTATGGTTATCTCCCAACTCCTAGTTTGGAAACACCCATCACTAAGGGAGAACAACAATTCATATGAAATTTAAAATCATAAAACTGAGATGTTAAAATGATTCATTTAGTATTCCATGTGACAGAAACTGGATTGGAATCTAAATTCAACACCTTAAAGTTTGCAAAGTACTTTATAAATATTTCATTTTATCCTCATGATGAACATGGGTGGCTGCAGTTGTTATTATCCCCATTTTATAGTTGAAGAAACTGAAATCAGGGTCACATAGTATCAGAAGACATATTTGAAGGTAAGACCTGATTCTAGGTACATTATTCTATCTACTGGATCATCTGCCTGACTTTACTATGATGAATCCAAGGCAGGCTTTTTATTCACTACACAATACTGACTATTTTGTAGTCTTGGAACAAATTATTAAATTTTTCTTATTTCTCAATTGAAAGACCTCTGAGTTTTGTTTTTGGTTTATTCTGTTTGGTTTTTTTTTTCCTACATATAGAAAATAGTTCTTTATAAAGCATAGCCATGACATTGTTCTTTTAATGGAAAGCTTGAATATGTAGTTAATATAAGAACTTAGAATAGTAAAAGAAAATCTCATCCAGTTTTGGAATACCAAGATGTCATCTCTACCTATTTCTTAGTTGTACAGGATAGTGAAAAACAAAGTCAATCCTTCAGTGATATGCAAGCCTCTTTTTATTCAGTAGTTTCTTGATTAGCTTGCATTTTCCCTCTTTCTCCTCCTTTTCTTTTGTGCTCCCTTAGCTGAAGCATAGATAAGAGTCAAAAGAGGGCAAAGACCAAGGTGAATAAGGAGAAACTAAGGTCCCAGGAAATCCACAAAGCACATCCTCTTCAAAAATCTATAACAAAATAAAAAAAAAAGATTTACAGAGGGAAGGCAGTTTCCTCTTTCGGGGGTAGATAATAAAAAGTATTTTTCTTTTTGAAAACTGTAGGCATTCAAATGGAGGTCAACTGAGATTTGTTCCGCCTCTCTGACTTATAAGCAAGAAAATATTTTGTTATCATCAGAGTTTGAAGGCTATAAAGTCAGAAAAAAGCAACAATTCACTGGGATTTTGGAACAAAAACAATAAACATGGGACAAGAAAATTGTATAGTATGAAACAAGGAAATAACAAAAATTATACATACACATTATTATTATTATTATTATTATTAAAATTGTTCTTGTGACCTCACTGGAAGGCACTGATACAGTGAGCTACATTTATTTAATAATGAAAAAATCCCCAAAACTCATTCCCTTTACCCAAAATAAAAACATTTAGCTCTTATTTCAATATCAATAGCAAGTATTTAATATAATATACATGCATTTTAATATAACATGTACATAAAAGATTTTAGGAAACAAAGGTTAAGTACATTCATAAGCATCTCATCTTTTTTTAAGATTGATAAGGCATCCTAGTCCCTGAAAAGGGGGTTTTATTGCAAGAGTTCTCAAAATGTGATCTGGCACTTTGAAATCTTTAAGGGAATCAAAATTATTTTTAAAATAATGAAATATTTCATTTCTAAAAGTGGAAAATGTAGGTAGATATAGGCCATATAAATAAAAGCTCCTTAGGGGTGTAGTCCTCACCAATTTTAAAAGTGTAAAGAGGATCTTGAATTTAAAAAAAAGTTTGAAAACTCAAGTATATTGGAATATACCATATTCATTGAAGTGACCTCAGAGGTCTTTGAGTCCTATCCCTTTGATGCATCTATGAAGAATCTAATAGATATTGGGGAGATTAAATAGATTATCCAAGGTGTTACAAGTAAGTAAAACAGGTGGAATTTGAATCTGTCTTCTCCACTACAGAGCCAATGATCTTTATAGCTATGATTACTGATGAGGATAATGAATCAAGAACCCAGATCAACTGATTTAAAGTGGGTTACATAAGTGCATTTAATTATTTTTTAGGTGTGCTTCTGTAAAAAAAAAATACAAACGGTGTCTGAAAGCAAGTTCTCTGAAATTTGAACAATAAGTGTTAGTCTGATAGCTATTTGTTCTTTGCCTATGTGAAATTATCATGTAATAAAAATATTTTGAAACTGAAAACCAGAATAATGAAAATGTTTTGAAAGCTGAAAACTAGGACAAGATAATGCCTATTGTACTCAAGCAGTATACTTCTCATCAAGGAGACTCAGAGTTCAGATCTGTGACCTAATTAAATGTAGACAGCTGTCTATGATAAAATCCCTGTACTAATACAGATAGGCATCTACTCTGCAGCCTAGATTTTTTGTGTCATTTTATTTTACTTTTTAAATTACACGTAAAGATAATTTTCAACATTCATCTTTTTGTACGTTTTTACATTCTACATTTTCTCCCTGCCCTCCTCCCTCCCCCCATGACAAGCAAATATATAGGTTATACATGTACAATCATGTTTAACATATTTCTATATTAGTAAAGTTGTGAAAGGAAGATAAGAACTAAAGGGGGAAAAGATCATAAGATAAGGAAAAAAGTAACCTAAAACAAGTTTTAAAAAGTGAAAATAGTACATTTTGGTCCACATTCAGACTCCATAGCTTATTTCTCTGGATATGAATGGCATTTTCCATCACAATTCCTTTAGAATTATCCATGATCACTAAACTGTTGAGAGGAATATGGTCATCATAGTTAATCAACCACAGATGCTGATTTGTTTTAAATAAAAAAATAAGTATACTTCAAACTTTATTTAAACACCATAAATTCTTTCTCTGGGGTTGGATAGTATTCTTTATTATAAATCCCTCAGAGTTGTCTTGGCTTGCTGTACTGCTTAGAAAAGCTAAATCATTCACAGCTGATCCTTCTATAATATTGCTGCTGCTTCGTATAGAGTACATTTCACATTATATCTGCACATGTAAGTCTTTTCAGGTTTTACTGAGAGCATCTTGGTAATCATTTCTTATAGCAGAATAGCATTCCAGCACAATCACCTACCAAAACTTGATCACTCATTCTTGAACTGATGATTATCTCCTCAATTTCCAGTTCCTTGCCATGAGAAAAGAGCTGTTTTAAATATTCTCATACATATAGACCCTAGACCATCCCATTTTTCATCTCTTCAGGGAATTAATGCAATAGTGCATTAATGTCTCATTTTCTTATATTCCTTATATCCATATTTTCTTATATTCCTTCCAGAATTTTTCATATTCCCTTTCTGTCCTATTAACAAAACCTATATGTATAGAGTGGTTCCTCAGATTTATTCTAATATGGATTTCTCCAATCAGTAGTGATTGGAGATTGTTTTTTTAGATTTTTTTTCAAGGCAATGGGGTTACGTGACTTGCCCAAGGCCACATGTCTAGGTAATTATTAAGTGTCTGAGGTCTGATTTGAACTCAGGTACTCCTGACTCCAAGGCTGGTGCTCTATCCACTGTGCCACCTAGCTGCCCTGATTGGAGATTTTAAAAAAAAAATATGACCTTAGATAGCATTGATAACCTCATCTGAAAACTATTTTTTTATTTTGATTATTTATCAGTTTTTGATTTTTTTTATAAATTTAAGTCAGAGAAATAAAACCTGTATCAGAGAAACTTGATTCTATATTTTCCTTCCTTTTTTTATTGCTAAGTGTATTTCCTTCCACACTATCTCCCTCTATCCTGTTTATTCTATTTTCTCTCTCTTTCACCCTATCCTCCCCAAAAGTGTTTTGCTTCTATCTACCCCCTTCCCACAATCTTCAATCCCTTCTATTATCCCTTTTGCTCTTCCTGTCTCTTCCTGTTTTCCTATACTCAATATGTGTATGTTATTTCCTCTTTGAGGCAATTCTGATGAGATTAAAATATACCTTATCTTATCACCCCTCCTTTCACTCCTTTACAAGAGCTTTTTCTTGACTTCTTTCTGAAATAACTTACACCATTGTATCCTCCCTTTTCCTTATTTTCAAATACATTTCTCTCATTGCTTAACTCCATCTTTTTAATATATTATCCCTTCATTTTCAACCCAATCTGTGCTCAGTCTATATATAACGTGTATTCCTGACCTAATGAGAAAGTTTATATGAGTTATCATATAACATGCAGGAATACAGTTTATCATCATTAAGTCCTTTATAATTTTCCCTTTCTATTACTTTTTTATGCTTTAGATGAGTGTTGAATTTGATGATCAAATTTTCTTTTCAGCTCTGGTCTTTTCATCAGAAAAGTTTCAAAGTCCCCATTGAATGTCCATCTTTTCCCCTGAAATAGTATGGTCAGTTTTGCTGGTTAATTGATTATTGATTATAATTCAAGTTTCTTTGCCTTTTGAAATATCTTATTTCAAGTACCATGATCCTTTAATGTAGAAACTTTCCATTTGCTTCAGACTGGTTTTTAAGATGTTATTTTCTTCAGAATTTTTTGTGCCTCCTTCACCAAATTGTTGACATGTTTTTCATCATTTTCCTACATCACTCTCATTTCTCTTTGCAATTTTTCCTCTCCTTCCCTATTTTGATTTTCAAAATTATTTTTAAGCTTTTCCATGACCAGAGACAAATTCATATTTTTCTTGGGGGCTTTAGATACAGGAGCTTTGACTTCATTATCTTCTTTTGAGAGTGTGCTTTGATCTCCCCTAACATAGTAACTTTGTATGGTCAGAACATTTTCTCTTATTTGCTCATTTCCCCATTCTATGACTTGCTTTTAACTCTTTGTTAAAATGGGGCTCTGTTTCCAGGTTGGCAGGTACACTGTCTCAAGCTCTTGTGGTTTTTTGCAACTATTTTCAAACATGCTACTAGGTACCTGAAAGTTTTCAGTTCTTCCAAGGTGGTAAGATCTAAAGAGAGGTTTTTAACTATTATCCTGACCTGCATAATAGATATTGGGGAGATTAAGTAGATTATCCAAGGTGATACAAATAAGTAAAACAGGTGGAATTCGAGATGAACAAGCACTCCTTTCTGCCCTGGAACTGAGAGGAGGGTTCCCACTCTGCTATGGCAGCAAGCTGTGTTGTGCTACTGTTCCTCCTCTTTCTAGGATATGACCTGGGACTGTGGCCCAGAACTGAGACCCAGGAAAGAGACCCAGATCTACAAATGGACAAAGCAACAGACTCCTACCTCAATGGCAGCAAAGGGACCCCTATCATTTCTTTATGACTCCCTTACTGACTATGGGCTGAGAGTTCTGGAAACGACTGCCACTGCTAATTCAGTGACTTCCAAGGATTGCTCCTAATCTACTGGGATCTGGTCAGCACTGCTGAGGTCAGTGTTGGACTGCATTCCTCTGGGGAGAACAGGCTTTAATCCATTGAACTTTCAAATTACCTTTGGCAGTCCTTGGGCCAAGATGTCTCGAAACCACCTTCCTTGCCACTGAACAAGTCACCTCACTTCCTGCTCCTGAATTGCTGGGAACAGTTCCCTTTGGGTCAGCCTGCATTCCAGTGACCTCCTCTTTCGTGGTGATGAAACAGACCTTTCTTACAGATCTTCCAAGTTGTGTAGGACTGGAAAATTGTTTCCCTCCATCATTTTGTTGATTCTGACACTCTATAAATTGTTTAGAGTAGTTATTTAAAAGAATTTGGAGTGCTTGGGCTAGAGATCAGGCATTATGCAGTTCAACTCTGCCCCATGCAGCTTAGATTCTTGAGTTTACCTGAGGGACTAAAAAGGGTTAAAGTATTTAATCAGGATCATGCCATCAATGTATGTCAGAGCAGGACTTGAATCTATTTATTCTTGATTCTGAGATCAACTAAATATTAAAGTATTGTGGACTCAGATTTGGAAAGAACTTCAGGGATCAGTGTACTTTGAATAATTACCTAGAGAATTTGGTCAGTTTAGACATTCAATCTCTTATTTCAGACAAATAATTACCCACTTTAAAACAAGAGTCTTTCGTGACCCTCATTACTAAAAAACCACCACCACCTCCAATTTGCAACAAAATTTGAATACAATTGTGATAGCAATAAAGCAATGTTTAGAGATGAACTCTTCATTTGACTAGATATTTTTAGGCACAAACTATGACTATAAATTGTCTAGTTCTAAATTCTGATTCTCCATGCCATAGAATGTCAGGGAAACTACTATAAAATGTTACTACTCATTTATATCATATATAAGTAAAACTTTGCTTCAAGTGAATGAGATGGACTAGTTAACTAGTTTTATAATTCTTTGCAAATTGATTATATCAGTTTATTTTCCTAATGTTGCTCCCAAAAGATACTTTTGAAACTTAAAGATTAGAAGTGAAGAAACAAAAGATTCATGCATCATTAAATAATCTTCATTGAAGAATTAATAAAGGTATATTCCCTATGGCATTTTTTCCAACAAATAATTTATTAAATTTTCTTAGGGCTCAATTTATGAGCATCTCTCTCAATTGATGGAGCTTCTGCCATTTATGCTAGAGTGCTATTGAAAAGTCATAATAAATCTCACTGATGTAGTGTTACTTTCCTTTAATATTTAATTCCATTATTGTTAATTATAATTGCTAGCTTAGATGATCCTAACCTAAAGGTTCTTAATCTTTTTTTGACAGTCTGGTGAAGTCTTATGAGCTTTTTCAGAAAGTTTTAAGTTTATAAAACAGTTATAAAGGTAATCACTTATAATAAATTATACTTACCAAAATATTAAGAATAAAACAAATTGCTAGGCCTTCTAAAATTTCTCTATGGGACTTGGGAAGGCAGTGGGTTTGAAGAACCAAAGTTCTACCCCAAATTATTCTCCTTTATCTAAGAATAAATGTAAACATGAGCTTTTGTAAAGACAAAAAAAAAATCTGTATCCAGCTTTATTCAGAAAATGTAGCTCCTTTTATAATAATAAATTGAATTAAAATAATATTAGAGACAAATTGTCTAAGACCAACTCAGGGATGTACTAAGGCCAGCTCAAAGGGCTCAGATTAAAAAAGAGAAAATGTTAATAATACAATTAAACTTAAAGGTGTTTTGTACTCTATTTTCAGAGAATTAATTGCTAAACATTTATTAGTACACCCCTGGACCTCCTCCAGATTCAGACTTCTGGATACTTAGAGCTCTACTCTTACCAACTGCACTTAATATTTAGCATAAACTTGACAGCTAGGATTTTAGGAATTAGAACTGGAGGGGAATTTAGAGATTTTCTAATCTGGAGGATTTTGCCTAAAAAGCACACAAAATATATGAATATATTCTCAACAAATATTTACAGATTCCTTAATATACACAAGACTGATACATTTTAGAGTTTGATTAGAACTCTATAGAGCATCTATATAGAATAGCTAGAACTTTATAGAACTGGGGGGGGAAGTGCAGAGAGGAGGTAAGGAAAACTCAAGGGTGAGTAAGAAATTAGATAATTACCTCATTTAAGGTCTTTTGAACATCTGCATGATAGCCTCTGGATTTTTTTCCCTCTTGTATTTAGTAAAGGACAGGTAAAGGTGTGTTGAAATCTAATGTAATAGGGGAAAAAAAAGGTTAGCAACACCCATCATGAGATATCTAGTGACAGTCCTTGATTTTACAGATGAGGAAACTAAGTTCTGGAGAAAATAAATGACTTATCCAAGATCCCATAGATATTAGCAGCATTTTTGGAGTTTAAGCCTAGGTTCTCTGACTCCTGACTGAGATCTCTTCCCCCCGGGATTCAAGGAATTATAGTCTCTTACCCTTAAAGAGTTAATAAAATGTCAGCTTTTTCATAGCTGATAGTATGTTTACTCCTTCAGAGCCTATCAGTTGTTTTTCAGTTGACTACCTTTGGGATTTTTTTGACAAAGATACTGGAGTGGTTTGCCATTCCCTTTTGCAGCTCATTTGACAGATGGGGAAACTGAGTTAAGCATGGTTAAGTGACTTCCCCAGGCTTAGTATCTAAGGTCAGATTTGAACTCATAAAGATGTATGTTTTTGATTTCAGGCTCAACACTCTATCCACTGGGCCAACTAGCTACCCACCTTGAAAGTCTAGATTGTTTTATTTTTGGCTTTGGCACAGTAGATAGAGCTTTGGGCCTGGAGTCAGTAAGATTAGAGTTAAGAGGCCCTGAGCAAGTCTCTTTAAACCTGTTTACATCAGTTTCCTTTTTTGTCAAATCAGCTGGAGAAGGAAATACCACTTTAGAAACTTTTCCAGAAGAAAATGCTAATTGATACATGAAGAATTGAATATGATTGAAATTACTGAACAACATCAACCAGCAACAATCCCTAGGACCTAGCACAGTGACAGGAGGTACTTAATGCTTTGTTTTATTTTTTAATTGAATTTTATTTTATTTTGAGATCCTTTTCTTGCTCCTCTCTACTGCCCCCCACACACATACAGAGAGAGAAAAATAAAATCTCTATTACAAAAAAAATATATGTAGTCATGAAAATCAAATTCCTATATAACCCAAAGTCTCAGTCTCAACTTTGAGCATATCATCTATCAGGAAGTGAATAACTTGTTTCATCTTGAGTCTTCTGTAATTTTGTTTGGACATTATATTGATCAGAATTTTAATAAATACTTACTGAATAACTCCCATCCCACCTTGGATCTATAATTACAATGATATTGACAGTTTCCAATAAGAATTCCCTCTACTATTGTAGATCTAGAACTGCTCTATACTTTAGTGTCTCAGATTGGTACACTAAGAAGTTAAATAATATGTCCATTGTCATACAGGCAATGCATGTCTGCAGCAGGATTTGAATTCATAGCTGTCCTGTTTCTGATGGCAACTCTATGAATTATACAACACTTACTGAAGGTCACAGGAAAAGGTAATAATACAAAGTGAAAAGAATGGCACAGACATTATGTACTGTAAGATTTATGAGGAAAGTGAGATCACTTTAGACTGGTATAGTTTCATGGAAATCTGGTGAGCTTGAACTTTCAGGAAATATTGGATTCAGGCATGTGGAAAGGAGGGAGGAGAGAATTTCAGGTGGCAGGAGTGAGCAGCAATTTCATTTCTATTATGCATGCATGAGGCAGGTGGATTAAAACTATGTAAACCTGTTTTACAGATGGGATAAGTACTACATTCTTAAACTCTTCCCTTTCTTTGTTCAGAGTAGTAATTTAACTTAACAACATTTATTAAATGCTTGTTATGTTCAAGGTATGTGTGAGAACCAGCCTGGCAGTAATTAATAGAAATCCTGCCTATGACCCAAGAGGACCTGAGTTCGAGTTCAGTCTCTCTGATCCAAGTCATTGGACCTCTTCTCTCCAATTTGCCAAAAAGGTGCTGAACTGAATTAGTAAAGAAATTTCATCACTGGGAGTTCTCTAGAGAGATGAAATCATAGATAAGGTTAAAAAAAGTTCTGAACAATGTGCTGGATCCTAGGGATTCAAAGGCAATATTCTAAGGAGCTATACTCTACTGGGAAGATAAAGCATATACACAATTAAGAACAAGAAAGTAACAATTAGTGTTACATTTTAAGGCTAGGAAACACTTTTTATGGAGCCCTTATTCTACTGGGAGGATACAATAGGGACACAATACAAAAGTAACAATTTACAGTGGGTGGAATCTTCAGAGATGCCTGAATAAATATCCCTGCCTTCAGGTTGGCCAGCACTTAAGCCAGCCTATTAATAAGGGAATTAATAGAATGTCAGCTTGAGATGTCATTTGCTTTTCAGTCATGTTTGACTTTTCTTGGCTATCCCATTCTCTTTCTAAAAATCTGAGAAAAAATATATTACTTTATAGCTCTGGTATCAGATGACCCGACCCCTCTATCTTTAATACTACTTGTGGCTTTGAACAAGTCACTCAACCTTCCAAGGTTTCTTTTTTTTTTACCTCTAAAATAAATTTGAGCTACATGGCCCTTCCAGCTCTGAGCTATAATTCTCTTATCAATGATTCTATAAGCTTTCTTTGACCTACCTTCACCATCAAGAACATCACCTTTAAAGCTAACACTCCCATGATAGAGTTTTAGCAGCCTACTTCAGTGTCAATGGAGACCCCAGGATCTTCTTTAAAAGGACTAAATTCCATTGACAGGAAGTCTTATACTGAGGCAGAACCCAGTTCCTGCTTTTCATTTGTCAAAGCTCTAAGTTTATTAAGATTAGGAACTTATTTCGGTTGTAAATCCAGTGGGCAGGAAAAGTTCCATGTTTAGGACACTGCACAGCTGGTGCTTCCTGTATGTTAAATAATTTATCTTCCTCTGAATGAAGAATCAGAAACTGCAGAGCAGAAAAGCTGTAAATCTCAAGGTAATATTGCAAAAGCTAGTCATTGGTACTAAAAATGGAAAAAGTCTCCTAAATCATGGAGTCCATCCTCCCACGGTTTTGGAAGAAGCTGGGGAGGCATTGCTGTTTGCTAGCTTGATTTCATCCCACCCTGAGAACAGAGGGAAATTAGCTTGCTTTGGGAACATGGGATGAAACTCTAGGGAGCTAAGCCAGCCATTCTGCATTTTATATAGGTTGTCATTACAGTGCCACTCATACCCAAGGTTCTGTCTGAAAGTGAAATATTTTGACTTCTCTTAAAAAAAGAAAAAGATAAAGAAAAAAAATGAGTCTCCAGAAATCTGAATGTAATCATTGAAGGAGGAAAGAAAACAACTGTAGTTTAAAAAAAAGATAGGGTTGAATGACTGCATAGTGATAAATATTTTTCTTTTAGTTTCTATATAGATTCATTGCCATTGCCTACATGCCTACATCATGTCAAATTCTTCTAATGTATAAACTAATCTCTGTAAAATGCCTAGAAAGCTATATTAACTGCTTCTTGCCATTACAGTCCTACATGAGGATGATAATGACTGAGTAGGCTGGATGCTGGAAGAATCTAGATCATGAAACCTAGCTCTTGTATCTGTATTAAAAAATTCAAATAACATAACAGTTAAAAAAAATAAAAGCAATTTTAAAATGGGTCAGAAGTAACCACCTTGCTGAGTAAATTTTGCCACTTTGAGAAGTTCATTAGCATTTTTCCAGTGAATGGGAATCCTGGAAAATTCATTTATTAAATAGTATTCCATTGGTCTGAAGGATTTAACATTGATTCTAAAGCATCTAATTTTTATGCAGTATAAATAGTATTTAGCTCAATAGATGACATAGAAGGGATCCACTAATGCAGTAAAACTATAAGCACCGATCCTATATATAATATATACATATAAGCACACACACATATATGTATACAGACATATATATGTGTATGAATGTATTTTTATTGTTAAAGCAAACAACTTGTCTTGGTGTAATAGAAAAACCCTAGATTTGTAGTCATGAGATTCTGATTTTTAATAACAGCCTTACTTAAAATTTGTGGAATACTGGGTAAATCATTTAACTTCTCTATGTTTTAATTTTCTCATCTGTAAAATGGGGATAAAGAAACTTTCATTACTTGCCTCTTGAGGTTGTGAGAATCAGATTAGTCTTGTAAATTATAAAGCACTATATTCATTTCAATTATTATTGCCAATATGACTAAATGATTAACAGGGTAGAACCTTTGAACATACTATATACCATGATCATAGGCTATTAGAGGAAAATATATTTAGAACTGGGCTCGATTTGCAGATGAGGAAATAGAGGTCAAGAGGTTAACCCAAGGTCTCAAAATCACACTCTCTGAAAGGCTCTTAGCAGCTATCTAATACAATTTAAAAAGAATCCCTTTCTGCTAAGTACTCAACAAATAGCAATATATCATGTGCCCCAAGTCCTGTAATTCAGGGCAATCAGCTGCATTCTAAGGCAATCTCTTCCATTCTTTGAAATCTCTACTTGAAAGGAAGTTTCTCCCTATTTCAAGTTTAACTTCTCTGACCTGCCTCTCTGCCCACCAACTCTTCCAGTTGCCCACTTAAATACTACCCAGAGACTACCATACTCCAAGATCTGGAACTAGTTCCACACCTAAACAAAGGCTTCCTCTTGAATCTTTAATTCACCATCATACTATCAACCAGTTATACTATATATTGGACAGATTCTGACTTCATGATACTTTATTTCTAATAATTAGATTTTTTAATCTGTGCAAGTGGACCAGCTCCTTTTCCATATACAACAATCCTGGCAGCTAGTCCCTTGTCTTGCTCTCTCTTCTTACTATGGTTCCCTGACCTATATCCTAATTTTCTAGGACTAGGGTCCTGTCCCAATATTTAAACCCTAAGGGTAAATTGTTGAGTCCTCCTTACCCTTATCAAAATCCAAAATCATTTGCCTGTGTTCCTGGTTCTCTGAATTCTGCCACACTACCTTTATACTCTTCTCCACCTTTGTTCTAGGACACCCACCTGCTGCCCACAACTAGACCTACCGCCCTGATGTCAACCATCTGTCTAATTGGATCTTTGCCTATTACCTGCTGTCAAAATCCCCTGACACACCCTCTGTCAGAATTATTTCTTCCTATAGGGACTTTGCTGACTCAGCTGTACTGTCTTAGCAGGTCTGTCTAGTCTTTAGTCTCACAACAATTCTGTTCTGCTCCAACCCTTTATCCAAAAGGCCCAATGATTCATAATGACTAAGCTATCTAATCTTTCAATCAGTCTGGTTCCTCAGGTCTCTATAAAGTCAGAGTAATTCTAAACCTTAGTGAAGAAAGACAGTGGAGAAAGTCTGTGTCTATACAGTCAGATGATCAATGCAATGCATGCCCTCAAGAATAATTCAATTACTTTGTCCTAGTGGAATTTCACAGGTCACATGGAGGGACTAAATTGAATTACAAACCTGGAATCATGCCAGATATGAGTAAACAAAGTCTAAGCTTAGATTCATTTGGTAGAGCCTATTCCTCATCTAATAAGAATATTAAAAAATACTCTCTTGGGGCAGCTAGGTGGCACAGTGGATAAAGCACCAGCCCTGGAGTCAGGAGTACCTGGGTTCAAATCCGGTCTCAGACACTTAATAATTACCTAGCTGTGTGGCCTTGGGCAAGCCACTTAACCCCATTTGCCTTGCAAAAAAAAATCTAAAAATAATACTCTCTTAGATTGGATCAATGGTTCATATTTCTGATAGTTGGACTAAGAGATGATTTGTAGGTGATGTTACAGAGAAAGGATCACTGATTTTGCAGTTGAGAGATGCTGGTTTTGAATCCATGTTCAGAAAAATATTTACCTGTCATCTTGGAAAGTTACTTCACCTTCATAAGCCTGTTTCCTCAGATGAGAAGGTTGGACTAGATGGCCTCAGAGGTCTCCTATAGATCAAATTCTGCAGTTCTAGTTTTACCTTATCGATTAAAGAAATTTTCCACCTCCCCAACATGATGAACTCCTTTCTAAATATCATGCCATGTCTTACTTTGAGAAACCAAGAATCTTGTCCTACTTTTGGTTATAAAAATTCATTGATTGTTAATTTAGTGATAGTTAGAAGGTCACCTGTGTGAATTCTGCATTTGTTTGAAAACTGCTAAGTATTATATTATTTGTTTCATTGAAAAGAACACAGAAGATCTCAGAAGACTTTATTCTAATATCCTAGTTCTGGCATTTTTATATAGTCATGTTAGCCAGAGTAGATACAGTTCTGGGCTATAGGTTCCTTTTTAATATAACTCTGATTTTAAGAGGAAAAAGTTGGGGTTTTTTTTCAAATTTAGCTGTGACACTCTAACTGGGTTCAAAAGTAATCAGCATGTTAGAGATGTAAGAGAGTTCCTCTAAAAAGTTCCATTGTCAGGGTGGCTAGGTGGCGCAGTGGATAAAGCACCAGCCCTGGAGTCAGGAGTACCTGGGTTCAAATCTGGTCTCAGACATTTAATAATTACCTAGCTGTGTGGCCTTGAGCAAGCTACTTAACCCCATTTCCTTGCAAAAAACCTAACCCCCCCCCCCAAAAAAAAGATTCCATTGTAAGAGTCTTCTAGCAGCTGGGAAACTTGACAGAGCTCGTTGCTCCTTGTGGAGTCCTTGGGGTCAAAAGTGTAGCTGTGCTTGGATAGAGATTAAATGGAAGAAGGTGCTAGGAAAGAAGAGAACGGGAGTCAGTGTTTGAATCCCAGTGACTTAATTGATTATTCTTGAACAATCTGGAATCTGAAGAACTGGGTTTAGGTCCTGGCTTTCCCCATTTACTAGCTGTGAACATCCCTTAGTCTCATTTTTTTCTTAGTGCTCTTTGTAAGTTATTAAAATTATTTTAAAATGTCATTATTGTTATCATAGTTTAAAGGAGATGAATAATCAGTAAGAATAAAGTATATACATTATCTTTTTTCCTCTAATGTTTTCATTCTTCCATTTGGATCTAACAGCAACATTATGAGATGATCAGCTATATTGGACATAGCTCCTCTCAGCAGTTCAGTGATCAAGGACAATTCAGAGAAATTTGTAAAGGAAAATGTCATCCATATTCAAAAAAAAGCTATGGATTCTGAAGGCATAGCAAACCATACTTTATTCACTTTTGAAAGCAACTTTTATGTTGTTTCTTTCTCTCTCATTTTTCTCCCCATTAGTTCTAACACTTCCTTCACAACACAACTAATATGGAGATAGGTTAAACATGTACATGTACAACCTATATCAGATTATTTGCTACATGGGGAAGGGGGGATGGTAGGGCAGATATTTGAAAAATGTGGAACTCTAAGCTAGCAAAAGGGTGAATTTGAAAAACTATCTTTGCATTTAATTGGGAAAAAATGAAATAAAAGCTTCATTGGAAAAAAAGAATAAAGTACTTAGAGAATGTTTTAAGCAAACAAGATATGATCTATGGAGGTTAGCCTTTGAGTCAACAAAATGACTCCAAGTGGGGAGGAAGCATAAATAACTAATAACTACCTACTATTCCATGCCCTCTGCTAAGCATTTTCTATATGTTCTCTCATTTTACCCAAACTACAATCCTTGAAGATGGGAACTATTAATATCATCATTTTATAATTGAGGAAACTGAAGGACACAGAGGTTAAGTGACTTGCTCAGGGTCAATGGGTTAGGAAGTGTCTGATGTCATATATTTGAACCTGGGTCTTCCTGACTCTAGGCTGAGCTGTATCACCTGTTGTTGGGGACTTTTATTCATATATTATCTATGTGACCACAAGCACAAAGCACTTAGCCTCTTTTACCCATAGACTTCTCTTCTATAAAAGGGTAATAATAATAATACAAAGAACTTTTTTAATAGACTATTGTGAGGGAAATATAACTTGTAAAGCATTAGAAAAATATGATGTTACTATTAAAGGGTGTCCCAAGTCTGATTTGAAGGCACCAAGCTTTAAACCTAATTAAGACTTTAGAGGTACTCTGTATTTTAACTGACATAAGAATAGAATAAGTAAATAATGCCTTTGAACAAGAAAGCATAGTGGGTAGAAATCTAATATTGAGGGAAAAAGTAGTTCAATGGAAAGAGCACTCTTATTTGGAGACAAGAGGTCAATACTTGTTTCTAGTGATCAGTATCTCTGATGTAATCTTTTGTTGCTATTCAGTCAATTCAGGGTTTCTTTGAGACCCCATTTAAGGTTTTCTTGGCAAAGATTCTGAAGTGATTCATTATTTCTCCTCTAGTACATTTACAGATGAGGAAACTAAGACAAAAAATGTTAAGGGATTTGTCTAAGATGACACTTAGTGCCACCTTTTAAGTGTCTGAGGCTAACTTTGAATTAAGGAAGATGAGTCTTCCTGATCTAGGCTTGATACTCTATTAACTGCACCCCCAGCTGCCCTTGTGATCTTAGGTAAATCATTTAACCTCTTTTGGTCTCAATTTTTTTACCTATAAAATAAGGTTAGACCTGAATGACTTCTACTAAGTTCCTTTTAGCTCTCAGTCTGTGGTACTTTCATATTTACCATATTTGCTAATGATGACCCTGTAATTCCCTCCACCCCCCAAATTTAGGAATATCCACAAATTTGCTTCTATGATTTAGTTATAGGCATGAGGAGACCTTGACTTTATGGTCTATTTAGGTCCCATCCTATTTTGTAACTGATTCAGGAAGGATATACAGAGATGACATTATTCAATAAATGATTCTGGCAGAAATGAAAAGGATTCAGTAAAAGGTCAAGAGATGTGTGATATAGAAGTTTGTAAGATTTGGTGGGCTTGGAAAATCCCAAAATGTGGAAATTTGCATAATATTCTTCTTTTGTTTTTTTAATACAATTTTACTGCTATCTTTTGATTTTACATTAACATTAAAATTTCCCCTATATCCCTGCCTCTCCCTCTTCCCAGAGTACCATCTCATTTAATAAAGAATAAATTTCAAAAGGAAAATAATCATCAAGGCAATCCATAGGAAAATAACTAAAAATATGCTTAATGTTCCATAGGAATGGATCTCACACACCTCTGCAAAGGAGGAGGGACATTGTCTCTTCACATTTCTTTCTTCTTTATATTTTTTCAATGTTCATTTTGTATTTTTTATGATTGTTGTTTTTGATGCTCTTAACATCATAGTCATTCTGCATATTATTTTACTAAATTTGCTTATTTCATGTTCCAACAGTACATGTCTTTCCATGATTCTCTTCACAGTATTCATCAGATTTGCTTAGGACCACATAATAATATTTGTTTAGCCATTTTTCGTCATTGGACCTCTATTTTGTTCTCACTTGTTTGTTATTGCAAAAAGTGCTACTATGAATATATTGTGGTAAATATGGATTTTTCTTTTTGTTAATGACTCCTTTAGAATATATACCTAGTGTGGATTCTCTGACTGAAGTGGCAGGAAATTTAAGTCACTTTATGGCATACTATTCTTAAAAGTATATAAGTATTTGTGTATATGCATGTGTGTATGTGTGTGTTTGTGTGTGTGTGTGTGTGTGTGTTATGAGTGTGTGATGTAAAAGCACTGGGAGATGAGTTGTTAGACAAGTATCCTTAATATTATTGGTCTAAAAATCCCCTGGTATTCTTTCTTTGAAGCCAAACTCCCATTTCAATCAATCAGATTGTATTTGACAGAATTGTGATGATTTTGTCATTTGGAATACATGTCAAGAACTTCAGAAATCCCATCCCTCTAAGTTCTCTATGCCTGCATTTTCAACAATTATAATTTGCCATTTAGATAGGATAGGACTCCTCTAACTTATGGAATGTCACACACACAAAAAAGGAGAAGGGAAGATTTATGTTTTTTGAGAGAAAATAGTTACCCATTTAAAAGTAATGAGGAATATACTTGTGGCAAAATTTAGACTCCAAGGAGGGACAGAGAAAAAAAAAAAAACAGAGACATAGTGAAAAAGAAATAAAGACACACACACACACACACACACAGAGAGAGAGAGAGAGAGAGAGAGAGAGAGAGAGAGAGAGACTGAGACACACAAAGAGAGAGAGACAGAGACAGAGGAGAGACAGAGAGAAAGTTGGAGAGAAGTGAAGGGGCCAAAACTGACTGACAGACACAGAGAGACAGAGAGATAAAACAACAGTGAGAATCAAAGACAGAGAGATAGAGAGAAGAGGTGAAAAAGCAAGAGACAAAGAGGAAAGATGGAAGTGGAAGGAGAGAAGTGGAGAAATGCAGATAAGTAGAGGAACAGGAAAAGGGAAAAAATAAGTAACAGAAGGAAGAAAGAAGAAAGAGGGAAGGAATATAATGGAAAGCTTAGGAAGAAGGAGAGAGAAAAAAAGAGGGAGTGAGAAAAAAGTCAAATTGATTTAAATATGGCATTATTCTCTGGATAGAAAAAGTTGTTTTTATTTTATTTTATATTCCTCCTGAATCAAAGAATCACAAACCTCTATTATCAATCAAAAAAGCATTTATTAAGCATTTACAATGTGACAGGTACTGTGCTTGGTTGACACTGCAGATACAAGTACAAAGAATAGTTTTTATTATACCAGGAGAGACAAGTTCAAATATAAATATATGTAATAAAAATATAAAAATGAATATAAATAAATATATGCCAAGTAGTTAAATAGAAAATGTTTTGAAAGAGAGAAAACTAGCAGTTCAGGGGAAGGGTCCCAGACAGCCACCTAGCATCCAGACAAGTGATTCTGTGGACACCTCTTTCAAGTGTCAGTTAGACTCAAAATGTCAAATATTTTTGTTTTTGCTTTAGTTTTTGTTTTTTTTTGTGGGATAAGGACTTCAGTTGTACCGACTTGGAGTTACTACTAGAGATGGAGAATTACTAGAAATTCATAGAAAGAGTGGTTTTGTGATGAATTGAAATTTCAGACAGTAGGGAATTCAAAACATCATTTTCTTTCCTTTTTTAGAGTATAAATTGCTTCCTTTATAAAAGTGCCTTAGGATGTAAGTGCACAAATTAAAATATTAATGAAAATACACAGAATGGTTACAGTTAGTGTTGCATTAAATTACCTTAGGGGTGGGTCCCTTAAAAAGATAAAGTAGGGAGGAGAGGAAGGAGAGAGGGAAGGGGAAGTACCACAGAAAGGATAGGATTTTTCTGAGGACAGTGATTTGTCCAATTTCCCTTTCCTCAAGCATTTAATTATTAAATTAAATCTTACATATTTGGGGATTAGTGACTCAGTCAAGATTTTGGTATGAAGAGTGAAAACTATTACCTTGCACCTGTAGTCTAAATGGTATATCTCTTTTGACCCATGGCAACAGTTTTGTATAAATGTTGCACTGTCTTTCATAATTCCCTCTTCCTCCTCCCAACAACTTCCCAACTTTATTTTAATAAATATTCTCTCTCTCTCTCTCTCTCTCTCTCTCTCTCTCTCTCTCTCTCTCTCTCTCTCTCTCTCTCTCTCTCTCTCTCTCTCTCTCTCTCTCTCTCTCTCTGTCTCTCTCTCTCTCTCTCACACACACACACACACACACACACACACACAAACACACGGTGGCCCTCTCTCCTTTCTCTGTCTCTGTCTCTGTCTCTGTCTCTGTCTCTGTCTCTGTCTCTATCTGCTTCTGTTTCTCTCTGTCTCTGTCTGTCTCCTCTGTCTGTCTTCCTCTGTCTCTCTCTCAAAAATCATTAGAGGACTGTTTCAGCCTTGTGGGTAGGTAGGTGGTGCAGTATGATGGTGGTGTCGGTGGTGTTGTTGGCAGTATCTATAGTTGTGTGTGGGTTACTGTGTGAAGAATAAACAGTATGCAGATATATTTGAATATTAAAATAACAAAATTTAAAATCTTACCCTAAATTTTGCCAAGGTTAAGTCATTCTTTTATCACAACCCCTGTGATGGAAGATATCACTCTAGAAATCACTTACTAGATGACTAACAAGGTCAAAGTGGGTATAGGAAGGGTGAGTGAGCTGCCTTAAGACAAAACTATGAAAAATGATAGAAAAAAAAGAATAAGACAAAGAAATTTAAATTTTAGATTGCTACTTTCAAGATTTTGAAAGTTAAAGTGAGGTCTCCATTAGCATGAATAAGATTAAATAGTTTAAGACTGAATCTCTGAATGAATCTCTGAATGATTGAAATCATTAATAACCACATGCTATGTGCCAAATACTGGGTTAGGTGTTCAGATATCTAACACAAAATTCAAACATTTCATACCCTATAAGATCTCTCATTGTAATAAGGAAATACAACAAATATAGGGGATTTGTCTCTCAGGAGAGTTTTTGGCCTAGAGAAGGACAGGGATAATGTATGGAGCTGCTACAATAGCCATGTAGCTGTCTTGTAACCTTAATTTTTCTCTTCTATAAAATGAGGCTATGTAGCAGCTTTTTGGCTTTCCTTTGTCTAGAGTCATGATACTTGATTATGCTTCCCAAAGCAAGAGACAGCCACCAAAGCAAGAGACAGCTATATATTTAAAGGAGTTTAGATGGCAAAATACTCAGGGTGGGTGGTCTGATGTTTTAGATATATGATTAATTATATATCTAAATACCTGCATATATGTCATAGTTTACATTTATATGATGCATTAAGCCTTACATAGGGCTCACAACAACCTTGTAAAGTAGATGTTATTCCCCCATTCTACAAATAAGTATTTAAGTCTGAGAATATTATTTGACTTGCTTGTACTCAACCTAGATAGTAAATACTTAAGACAGGTTTCTCATGCAAATTTAGCTGACTCCAAGTTCAAGATTTTAGCCATTATACTGAGTGGAGTCCTGGCTTATGTCTACCTTTGAATAGTAGTGTGGTAGCTGTAGAATATATTAAAAAACATAATGAATGGCAGCTAGGTGGTACAGTGGATAGAGCACCAGATCTGGAGTCAGGAGGACCTGAGTTCAAATCTAACAACACTTAATACACACTTAGCTGTATGACCTTGGCAAGTCACTTGACCCCCTTGCCTTGACAAAAAAATACTTTAATAAAATTTGAGTCATAAGGGGTGCTTGAATCTTAGCTTTGCTATTTATCACTGAAGTATCTTAGATGAGACAATAGATTTCTTGTAACCCTAATTTTCTCTTCTATGAGAAGGCAATAAACTTGTGAGTTTATAAGTTTGATCTCTAAGGTACTTCTCAATTCTACAAATATATATCTATATCTATATCTATATCTATATCTATATATATATCTATCTATCTATCTATATATATATATATATATATATATATATATATATATATATATATCTATGGGGGGGCATGGGGCCTAGGGGAGATCCTATCCTAGTAAGGCTAATGATTATCCTTGAAACTAAAGAAATTAAAGGAAATCCTTTTACATATAGAACTTTTGTTTATGTGGTTCCTGATCTGCATCAGTTAAGAATATATTATATATTGCTTTGATGTCATCTTACTTCCTCTATAATTTGTTCATTCAACATTCAACAGATATTTTATCTATAATGCCTTATAACAAATGCTAGGGAAAATACAAATGTACTCCTTTGCTCACATGATCTATCATGTCCAGAATGCTTTCCTTCCTCACATCTGCCTCAGTAGCATCCTTCAAGATTGATATATCTCCTAGATGAGGCTTTTGGTGAGTCAATTCAGTTATGAGTCTTACTGGTCCCCCAGCCTTGAAAATTTTTTGTATTGATAGTCTTTTGATTTAGAACTGGGAGGAATCATGAAGTCTTAACTCATTTGATATTTCAAAAAAAAATTGAGGCATGGAAAGATTAGGCATTTTTCCCAGGGTCCCATTGCTAATAAGTACCTGAGGAAGGATTTGTACTGAGGTCTTCATGATAACATGTCTGAAGCTTTGTCTGTTACATTTTTGTCATATTTGTGATTTATGACTGCTTAGTAGTATTTCAATATATTTATATGCTGAAATTTGTTTAGCCATTTCCCAATTAAAAGGCAACAATGTTGCCTTCAAGGAGCATAATTTTGTATTCTCTCACTAGACACTAATTGATAATGTCTCTTGACACAACAGACTAAAGACTACTGGTATAACTAACAAGTATAAAAGATGTCAAATAGGCTCAAATATTTCCCTCTGGCTAATATGCACTGGGAAGAAACAATCTATTAAAGTTTTTGTTGATAGATTTCGTTGGGGCTTGGTTTTTTGATTCCTCCTTTTCAATAATTTAATACTTATCTGGCAACTGCAAGGCACCTGCCAAGGGTATGGAGTGAGAAAACCATCAGAATATGTCTAAGAATGAAACTGGATTTGAACTGGATAAAGGAGAAATACCTGAAGTGAAGTGGGTCCAGAAAGGTCAACCTGGGAGAGTTGTCCAATTAAAAAATTAAGCCAAAAAATGGGTCAGAGAATAAGTGTTGGGGAACAGTTATCTTACTCTCTTTGGATCTCAGACTGAGAGTTGGTAGAAAACATCTAGCCAAGTATTATCCTTTTGCAAATGAGGCACTTGGATTCCAGAGTATGAAGCAATTTACCCAATGTCACATATATAGTAAGTGACAGAAACAGGATTAGATCTGATTTCCATCCCAAGATCTTGCCATCAAAACAATTTTTATTCTCACCTCAGCTTTTGAGAATGCCTCCAGTTTTACATTATGATTTTTTAGTAGAGATTCCATCATACTGCAAAATACCACATACAGCTATTTTTGGATAGGTGGCCAGCATTTTGATAATGAATAGTTGACCTACCAATGAAACATTGTTAGAAATTTGTTTTTTAAGTTCTCTATTTGTAGACTATAGAAGAAAATAGAGTATGTATCTGTGCCCCCTATTAACAGAAAACATAGATATTATAGCAAGACTATTTGATTTGAGGTCAGAATACATGGAATTAAATATCAACTTTGTCACTTATTTTTTGATCTTGGACAAGTCACTGCCTTTCAAGGCTTCAATCTCCTCATCTGTGTGAGTGTGTGTGTGTGTGTGTGTATATGCATGCATGCAGAGGATGGGGTACTGAAGACTAGATAAATTCTGAGTTCCATTAAGTTTAAGAGCCTATAGTTTTCATGCTTATTTATAATCTGGAGTTTTGGCTAAAATACAAAATAAACAAAAATGTCTTTATTGAAGGAGTTACATAGCTAGAACATAATGTTATCCAAAATTGCTATGGACCTTGTATAAATGGCACCACACCAAGTACCTAGGCCAAACTGCAGTTCTTCACATGTGACACAAAATCTCTCACCTCATACATTTTATTTTTCAATTTAAATTTATCTTTTTTAATTCAAATACATGAAAAGATAGTTTTCAACATTCACCTTTTTGTAAGAATTTTAGTTCCAGATTTTTCTTCCCCCCCTTCCCTAGGCAGTGAGAAATCTCACTTCCCAAACAAAGGGCAACAATTTTACCCTCAAGGAGAATATGTTTGGATTCTCTTATTAGATAGTACAGGATAATGTCTCTTGACATGACAGACTAAAGACTACTGGCATATCACCAACAAGTATAGAAGAATCAAATAGGCTTGAAGATTTCCCTCTGGCTAATTTTCCCTGGGTAGAATTATACCTGTATAATTATGTTAAATATATTTCCATATTAGTCATGTTGTAAAAGATGAATCAGGGCCAAAGAGAATAAAAAAACCATGAGAGGACTAAAATATAAAACATAAAGCAAATTTTAAATGGAAAATAGTATGCTTTCATCTTTATTCAGATGACAGAGTTCTTTCCCTAGATGTGGATGATATTTTCCATCACTTGTACTTTAGAATTGTCTTTGCTTATTGTACAGCTGGGGAGGCCCAAGTCTATCACGTATGATCATCACAGAATGCTGCTATTAATGTGTACAATGTTCTCCTAGTTCTACTCACTTCACTCAATATCAAGTCATGCAAGTCTTTCCAGGTTTTTCTGAATTCCTACTCCTTATGTTCTTAAAGAATAATAGTACTCCATAACATTCATATAATGCAATTTGTTCAGTCATTCCTCAATTGATGGGCATCCCTTCAATTTCCAATTCCTTGTGACTACTAAGAGAGCTACTATAAATATTTTTGTACATGTGGATCTTATTTCTCTTTTTTATGATCTCTTTGGGATATAAATATAGTAGTGGTATTGTTGGATCAAAGAATGTGCAAAGTTTTATTGCTCTTTGGACATAGTTCCAAATTGCTCTGCAGAATAGTTAAAGCAGTTCAAACTTAAACCAACAATGCTTTAGTCTGGAAGTTTTTCTGTATCCTCTCTAAAACTGATCATTTTCCTCTTTTGTCATCTGATTATTGAGCGGTGGTATGTCAGAATTGTTTTAATTTGCAGTTCTCTAATCAATAATGATTTAGAGCATTTTTTTTTAGGTTTTTGCAAGGCAAATGGGGTTAAGTGGCTTGCCCAAGGCCACACAGCTAGGTAATTATTAAGTGACTGAGACTGGATTTGAATCCAGGTACTCCTGACTCCAAGGCCAGTGCTTTATCCACTACGCCACCTTAGCCACCCCGATTTAGAGCATTTTTATATGACTATAAATAGCTTTAGTTTCCTCATCTAAAAATTGCCTGTTCATATTCTTTCACCATTTATCAATTGGGGAATAACTTGGATACTTATAAATTTGACTCAGTCCTCTATATATTTTAAAAATTAATCCTTTATCAGAAACACCAGTTGTAAAAATTGTTTCCCAACTTTCTTTATTCCTTTAATCTTGGATGCATTGCTCCGTACATTTTCTGTCTTACATGCTTCCCATTTCACATTCATTTCTTAACTTCCTTGCCATTTTTCCAAACTCAGCTCAAAACATTCACTTTTCTCAGTCAGAGGCAGGTAGGTGGTACAATAGTTAGAGTATTGGGCTTCAAATAGTGATTCAGACTTATAAAAGCCATGCAACCTTTCCAAAGTAACTTATCTTTCATCCCCCTCAGTTTCTTCATCTGTAAAACGGAAATAATAATAGCAATTACTTCCCTAGGCTATTGTGAGAACAAAATTAAACAATATTTGTAGAAATGTTAGCACAGTGTTTAGCACATAGTTCATACTTAATAAATAATTGGTTTTTCTCTCCCTTCCTTTTTTCTTCTTTCCTGTCCCCCTTAAAATGAATCCAGTGTCTTCTATCTATCATGTATGAGCATCACAGAATGTTGCTATTTTTCCTTCTCCTTCTTCTTCTCTCTCTCTCCTTGTTTGAAGTCTGCCCCAGAGTCTAGAACTAAGAATGATATATAGGTATGAAAAAAATGCAGCGTTTTCTATATCAATGAGACAAACATTTATAATTGTTTATATATATATATATATATATATACATATATATAAACATACATATACATATATGGATATACATACATGTAGGATTGGGTACAAAAGTAAGTGCATATGTATACACATATGCTAAACACACATACATATACACATTCATGTGTATTTGAACACACAGACACACATATATTACATACACATACATGTGTATATTACAAGAAAAAGGAACCTTGCCCACTCATCATCCTTTCACCCAAAACAGAGTAGTATTTTTATATTTAAATTTAAAAATAAAAAAAAACTTTTTATGGGGCTGGGGGTGAAGAGGCAAAGCCGGGGGGAAGGGATGGTCTGAAAGACACAAAAGATTTATTTGCATATTGTTATCTCCAATAAAATATGAGCTCCTTGAAGGCTAGGAACATTTTTTTTCCTTCCTTTGTATTTCCATTATTAACACAGTGGTACATAGTAGGCACTGAATATCCAACATATAGGCACTCAATATATCCCTTTTGAGTGATTCAGTACCAAAAAAAGGTCATTGGTTCCAGTCAGAGACCCTAGATTAAAATATTACCTTGAAATTACCCCCCTATGACCTTGAGTAAGACATTTATGCTCCTTGGATCCAAGTTTCTTCTAGCAGAAAATAAAAGGATTATATTAGATGATTGCTGAGGTCTCTAATAGTTCTAGAACCCCCTCCTGCTAAACATGGAGCTCGCTTCCTTATTTACTGAGAAGTTCAGAAGAGATGGTCCTAAAGTACTTATCTAACTAATGTCCTAATGCTCTGCTCTTTGGGTTAATGAGATTAGATGATGTTTACACTACTCATCAAAAATAATTAGACTGCCTTTGCTAGCTCCTGATATACTTAAGATAATAAAAATAAAATTTTGAAAACTTACATTGTAGAAACTCAGAATGTGGCCTCTGTCTGGGCTTGGATATAAAAGATTCTACCTGATCCAGTAGAAGGTCTATTTCTTTCTGCTGCATTAAGTCTGTGATATTTGTTGTCTATGTCCTTCTATAGGTTAAGGACTAACACTTTCACTAAATTGAATCACTGGGTGTTGAACTCCCCAGGGAATGTTCCTTGGACCCAGATTCAGCCTTGTGCTAATCTGCAAAAGTGACTTCCCAGTTTAGAGGGTGAAGTTAGATTCTAATTAAAATAGGATATACAGAAAGCTTTCAGCTTAGCTGCATGTATTTTCAGGTTCTTTTTTTGTTGTTGTTGCACTTTCCAAGATATTGGAATTGGCATTTCTTTTTTTTTAATTAATTTCTTTATTTTTTTATTCTCATTTTGTACAAATGGTTTTTTTTACATCAATAAAATATTCTTGTTTACAAGTAAACAAAATACCCCTCCCCCCCATGAATATAGATAGACTTGCCTGGGCGAAAAAAGTAAAGGGGGGGAGAGAAAAAAATTAAAATTAAAAAATAATAGTAATAATTGTAGGTATGGCCAGGTGGCACAATGGATGAAGCACCAGTCCTGGATCCACGAGCACCCGAGCCCATATCCAGCCTCATAAACCCAACAATCACCCAGCCGTGTAACATGCAAGCCACCCAATCCCCACTGCCCTGCAAAAACCAAAAAAGAAGAAAAAAAAAGACCCAAAATAAAATAAAATAGTAATAATAGTAGGGGTATCAGGTTCTTTTAAAAAATAATCTTGTACCTTAATGAACAACATAATCAAATAAACCTCCATTTAATATTGCTTATATATTTTAAAATAATTTATACATATAACATATCCATAATCCCCTATTAGTTATTACCTCCACATTCTGTTATATTTGAGCATTTCACTCTTTATTTATGAATATATATACATATAAATTTTCATATATCCTAGTATTATTGCTGTTCTTCAGAATCTATTGTCTTCACTTTGAATTATTATATACTTTTGCAGATTTCATCTAAGTTCACATATTTATTATCATAGTCACATATATTATCTCATTATATTGCTAAATCTTGAGTTATATTAGTCCTTTAGCAACTACTGTGCAGTGAAGTTGTTCTCAGTTCTCTGTGACTTAAAAAATACATATCTACATGGATGGATAAAGCAGTTACTAAGTATTTACCATGTACCAGTCACTGTGATTTCTTTGTGTGTTCCTCTCTCTGACTTTTTCCTTCTCCTTCTCTCTCTCATTGTTAGAAGTCTGTCCCAGAGTTTAGAACTAAGAATGATACAAAGGTATGAAAAAAAATATGCAGTGTTTTCTGTATCAATGAGGAAAGTCAAAAAATGCTCTGACCTTGGTTCAAAACATGGATCATACCAACAAATATAGCAGCTTATATACAAAATTCTGGGCAACATTCTGTATAAGTGGTGTCCTACCTGTATTCCAAGAAAGAAATAGCTTTTAATCATCTCTAACACAGAATAAAATTGTTCATTATAAGTAATCAGAATTCTCCCATCCTTCAGAGTTCCTTTCATTTGTCATCATGTCTATTGTTCACCCAGTTCTGCTTACTTTATTCTTCATCAGTTCATGCAGGTTTGCTTGTATTCTTCTAAATATCTTGTGTTTGTCCAGACATTACCCAAGCAATGGACTCAGTGTTACATTTTTATGTGAAATCAATAATATCATTAGGGAAGGTGGAAAAATGGAAATCTGATTCAGGAATAGGGATTTTGCCCTTCTCATCCCCTTCTGTCCCTGAGTATTGACCAAAAAATGTGAAATTAATCCTTTTCAAATGATCTCCAAAGTCTGCTATAGGTTTATAATCATGAGAACATGACACCTTTAATATAGTCTTTGTGAAGAGGGCATGTCAACTGGAAGCACTGTAGTCACTGAGAAAGCATGACAAGTGGAAAGATAGAAAGTGAAAGAATCATATTGGGAGTCAGAGAAAGGATAGTTTGGAGGGAGAGAAAGCCTTCTTTCTTCCTTTGAATTATTAGGTTATCCTTATTTTTATTTGTGATAGTATCCATGTGTTAAATATGTTCTGAGCATAATAGTGATGACAGTTTCATTTAGCTAAAATGAAACTTTTTTAACCTTTTTATTTCCCTATTATGAAAATAAAGGAAATTCTATCTATAATTTTCACATACTCATCCACTTCTTTCCTTCTGTGCACCCTACCATTGCAGCTTTTCTCTCATTGCTCATTTTATCTCCTCAATTGTATCTTATATCCTTATGCTGTCCCCTTGCTCATGTTTCTCATTATTGTGCCCCTCCCAGGGTCATTTCTCCTGGACAATACATACTTCTCTAGACCTATTTCAATGACTTCTAGTTTCTCCATAAAAACTTGCCTCCTCTATACATAACTGCATCATGGCCATACTTTTTATATTTTTTACTAATATGATATATTGGTTTGTTTTTATGATGTGACTCAGCCCTTGAGACCAAGGTACCTCATGACAGATATGTGAGCAAAGGTTTATGAACTTCCAATGATTTTCACCATAAATATAAAAAAGACATAAAATTACAGAGTTTTTCTCTGTACAGTGGAGACAAAAATCATTAATTTGCCATAGAGGATAGTGTTAAGAAATAATCAAAACAGAAACTTTTTAATATTTTGGATTTACATTGTATGTTATAATGCAAAAGAGTTTTACATGATTTAATGGTTGTGGGAAATGTCTTTTATCTTTCTCTTGGGGAGATTGAGACCAATTGAAAACATAATGTGTTTGTGACAATAAAAGTCAGTATGTTTCCTAGAAAAAGGAGGCAGTTTTAAGGTGGATAGGTAGTTCCTGGAGAGAGACCCCAATGCTCTCCAGAGTTCTGTGATAACATTACTATCTAGAACAATCACTTGCTATTGTCTGTATTTTTTTAAATTTTACTTCTCAAAACTTTTTCTTTCTTAATCTCCATCTTGAATAAGGATTAAGAAAATAGGGTGAAAAAGAAATGTTCCTTGACTTTATGGGTGTTTCTTCTGAGAACTGATGGTACCTGCAGAACTTATGCCTTGAATGATGGATTTGCTGACAGATCAGGGAAGCATAGCCTAGGGAGTAAGAGAAAGCTATCTTGGAATAGAGAGCCTATTAACTTGAAAATTCTCTCCCTCTTAATTTTGATAATTTCAAATAGAAAAAAGAAAGGGTTTTATGGCTTAACGTTTTATAATTTTAACATGTTAAAATTTTAAAATTTGCATTTGTGTGTTCCCAACTCACCAAAATGCATTTGATCATTTGGCTTACCTGGATTTCTCAGTGAACGTATTTTTTCAGGGAAATTAGATCAGCTAATCTCTGCTTTTTCGCTATCCCTGTCAACTTCAAATGCCAAACTCAATAATACTATGCCTAAAAGTTGTTCATGGTTTTATAGGAAATCCTCTTTATTGATTTTTCTTTATATACTATTATGCTCATGATTGCAACCCCCCCAAAATCCCAACAAATTAAAAGACAACATTGTCCACCAGCAACACCCCAAGAAACTATACATTTTGATCCATTATCATTTTCCATCTTGAGGTTAGTAAACTAATACACTTCATTGTATTTTACCTTTCAGTGCTGATGTGTCCATCTTTATAAAAATACAAATGTTATTTTTATATAAGAGGGATATCCTTTCCTTCCTATAGTAACCAGTTTTCCCCATGTTATCATCATTTTAGGGCATAGAAACCTCCATCAAGTTACCTATGAAATTAAAGAATTGGAATTAATGATCTATAATTGTCTTTTGAGTTCTAGATCTAAGTATGAAGTAGGGAACTTCATGTGGGTCTCTTTGCTGCCATTTCCTCCATATTTGTTGCAGCTATCTTGTGGTAAGGCTTATTTAGTTTCTCCATTTCCTAGTAGTTTTGCTGTTTTATTTCCAAAGCTAGAAAAGATGTTTAGCTAATATGTACTTAAGGTACTAGCTTGAAATAACACCCATGACTACTACTGATATAAAATATACATTTTTCTAGAGATTTTCACATTTTGCACTAAGAAATTTTGCTTTCTGATCAAAATGACAAGCACTTCAGAGAAATAAGGGGAATTTAGTGTAATGGCATAAGGGTTAGAGAGTAGGAATACTTTTTTTATAACCTCAAATCATGACAATTATAAAAGAAGGAAGAAAAGAAATATTATGTGGATCTGTCCATCTATTCATCTACTCATATATCTTGCTTTTTAACACCCTTCTCTCATTTTTGGATAGATATCCACTGCCTAAATGGGTGTCTGAAATCCAAAAAGAATGTTTCTAATAACTAACCTGCTCATCTGAACTTTTATAAATTGCTCCTGATTTAATAAGTATATGGCACAACCAGTTGTTTCATTTGAAGTCACTTTGAACTTACAAACTGTTCTTTCACAGAATTAAAAGAGTTCCTAATTATAAGGGGCCTCAGATGTCCTCTATTCCAGCTTCTATGAAAGAAAATAATTATTTTAGTGTTTAGAGTGTCAGACCTGTAATTCAAAAGATCTGAATTCAAATCAAGTCAAGACACTTATTGTCTGTACCCCCTACCTTAATCAAGATTTAGAGATAGTGACTAGAACTTGAGGTTTGGAAGACCTTCAGTTCAAGTGTCTCAGACATTTACTGGCATTTGGCCCTGGGAAATTCATTTAACACTCCTCAAACTTTATTTCCTCATCTGTAAAATGAAGGGTTAGAAGATTATAAATATACGGTCCTATAACTTTGTACAACAAAAATGGTATATGGTTATCCAGTTTTTCTTTTAAATATCTTTATTATTGAGAAATTTAGCACTCTTCCATTAAAACCCAGTTTACTTTTGGGCATGTCTAATTGCTAAGACAGTTTTCCTTATATGAAGGTGAATTTTCCCTTTTCCTATGTTAAAAAAGTTAGACAACAGCTCACTTCAATTGATCCTAAAGAATAGTTAGGGAAAGGACTCCTGATTTCTTAAGTATAAAAAAAATACAGCTTTGTATGTCTTTTTTTCCCTATAATGTATTTATTATCAGAACTGGATATATAAGTAGGCATTCCATATAAGAAGTTAGCAGAGAGGAAAAGAGACAAGCAAGAAATATGTGACATAGGACCCAACAATATGCTATTCTAGACAGCCAAAGACAGAGAATACTTAAAAGCCAAAAGTTATTAGAAAATGTCTAAAGAATTCAGAACTGAGTGAGTGAGAAAACTATATCAAATTTCATCAGCTCCTATTTTATTTTAAAATGGTCTAAATAGTTTAAATATATAGGAGCCTTAATATGGCAATAAAAGTGCTTTGAAAATAAGAGTTAGGATAATGAAATCTTCTGACAGTCTTATTATATCAACTATGACTAAATTTAAGCAATCTAAATGAAATTACAAACGAAAAATTGATCAATATATTTCTTTAAATATTGCTTTGATGTTTTAAGTACAATTTGATTGATTTCAATGATCACTTTAAAATGCTTATTATGTTTAATATATTGCAAACAGGAAATTTGAGGCATGAAGATGAAAAATAAGAGTCCTTACCCTCAAGGACCTCAATGTCTAAGAAGGAGATATAACATGCATACAAACTAAGACTCTAAAAGTTAGAGCTTAATAGGTACAAAGAAGAGAGATTCAAACACAGTACTCCAAGAAATGTGTGAAGGAAAAGGCTTCAGAAGATTTCTTCTGCTACAGAACTTTTCAGAGAAATAGTCTTTTTCTTTTTTCAAGAAATATTCATTCTTTTATAAAAAATACTGATATATATATATATATATATATATATATATATCCAATTTATTTGCTTTAAATCCCCAAAGTGGCAAAGTGCATAGAGTGCCAGACCTGTAATCCAAGAGACCTGAATTCAAATACAGTCCAAGAAACTTGCTGTCTGAGTGCCCTAGGCAAGTTTTTACAAAAAACAACTTTGCCTCAGTTTTCCCACTTGTAAAATTGGAACAAACCACCCATTCTGAGTTTTTGTAAGACTAAAATGATATAATATTTCTAAATATGCCTTAAAAACCCTGAAACATTATATAAATACTAGTTTTTAATAGTATTTTAGTATCATTATTAATATTATTTGAAAGGAATGTTTGATTAGGAATGAAAAGATTTGGGCTTCAATCCTGATTTGTATATTTGTTAGTTGGATAAACATGTGCAAATCACAACCTCTCTGACCTCCAATTTTTGCTCTCTTTTTAATAAGGATTGTATACTTGTATTATCTATTGCCTGGGATGTTGGAAAACCTTAAAATATTATAAAATTATTATTATTATTATTATTTTTAAAATATGTGATCCCAGTTCATCTGTGTCTAAATAAACTTTCCTTTAAATTCAATGACAATATAAAATTGTGCCCTTTAGTGAGAGGTACTCTGTATTCTCAATATAAATTTAGAGCTAGAAGGAATTTTTGAGATCTAGTCCTCATCCTATGCTCTTTACTAACATAGAAATGGAAGTCCAAAGAAGTTTTAGTATGATGGGAATCTGAACTGAGGGCCTCTCACCTCCAAATTCAGCCATCTTTCCATACCACTTGATAGTGAAATAGGAAATTGGTAGTGTGACTTCTGAGATTTTTTTATTAAATGGCATTCATTTACTGGAAGTAGAGATTATGGTTTCCACAGATATCTGTCATTAACTAAATAGGTCTTGTTTCTTCTTATCTCAAATAAATTTGTTATAATCTCTGCTCTCCTATACCACAGAAAATGGTATGTCTTTTTAATGAGATGCATGTGCTTTATTAATAAATAGATTATTCATCTCAAAGGGTTGAAAGGGAATAAACTTTAACTTAGCCAGTCACAATACCCTTTTAATTCAATGGAAGAAAAGTCTAATATCTGAATATTCTTTGTGCTTGTAGCAATTTCATTTGATTATTCATTATTCATGATTTTTTTTAATATAAACCTCAAAGAACTCATTCTACAGTAGTTAAGCAAATCTCATCAGTCATGTCAGCCTTTATAAGAATATTTCCATTTATATTTCACTTGTTATTGTTAAGCAAAGATGGCTCCATAGTTAGTGTAATGTTTTGTAGAGACTGATTAAGAAATATTGATATTTATTTCCCTCATGTAGCATATATCTCTTTCTCCTAATTTTCATTCATTAAGCTTTTTAATTTACCTAGGTAAAAAATCATCTTTCTGATACTCCTTTGACATTGTTTACTCTTTCATCTTCTTTTCCTTCTAGAGGCTTATGAAAGGAGTAAGATTGGGTATTGACTTCTTTTGGTAATCTTCTTTACTATCAATTATAACTAAATTTAATCCATGGGAAAGACTTATTTCTGCTACTCCACAACCATGCCAACCTGAAAGAGGAGAGAATCAAAGCTGTAGAGTCAAAAGGGGATTTAAAAGCCATTGGATTCAATGCCTTCATTTTTAACATGATGAAATCCAAGGCACAGAAATGTTAAAGTGATTTACCCAAAATTACATAGCTACTGAGCAACTCAGGCAGGATCTGAACCCAGATCTTCCTGGCTCTATGTCTAACACTATATTCATTATATCATACTACCTCCAGTTTATCTAATCTTACTCTCCTATTTTATAATTGAGCAATCTGGGACCCTGAGAGGTTTATTCCCTCTCTTCCCTGAATCTTTAGATAAAAGACAAGACTCTTATTAGTGATTACATTACATTACAGCTGTATTACATGATATTTGGAACTAATATTGTTCAATAACCCTGATAAGGTAAATTCATGGGTCTCATCTACTCTTATGCCCTTCAGTGAGTTTAAGTATGGTTTTTTAAATATATAAATTATATACAATAGTAATTTATAACTATCATTTTTTGTAAAGTTTCAAATTTTACATTTTTCCTTCCCTCTCCCTTTCCCCTCCTCCCCTTCTCCCCCATAGAAGGCAATCTGATAATCTTTACATTTTTTCCATGCTATGCATTGAAAAAAATTGAATGTATTGAGAGGAAAATAATATCCTTGAAGAAGAAATAAAATATTAGAAATAGTAAAATTACATTGTACATAACATAACTTTTTTTTTTTTAACAAAATGAAGGTCTTTGGTCTTTGTTTAAACTCCAAAAACAGATGGTATTCTCCCTTGCAGATAACCTAAAATTGTCCCTGGTCATTGCACTGATGGAATGAGCAAGTCCATTAAGGTTGATCAGCATGTTGCTGTTAGGGTATACAATGTTCTATGTAACACAATTGGTTTAGCCATTCCCCAATTAATGGATATTCATTCAATTTCCAATTCTTTGCCACTGCAAACAGAACTGCTATGAATATTTTTGTTCAAAGGATGTTTTTACCCTTTTTCATGATCACTTCAGAATATAGACCCAGTAGTGCTATTGCTAAATCAAAGGGTATGCACATTTTTATTGCCTTTGGGGCATAATTCCAGATTGCTCTCCAGAAGGATTGGAGCCGTTCACAGCTCCACCAATAATGTAATAGTGTCCCAGATTTCTCACATCACTTCCAACATTTATCATTATCCTGTCTGGAAGTACAGATTTTAATATAAAATTTTATACAATCCAGTTAAAGATTGATCAGTTGGCAAATCTATCCACATCATTCATCTCTCTTAATTTAGGAGGACTCCACTGTGGACTCCATTGGAAATATGATGAAGCCTATAGATTCCTGTTCAAAATAATGTTTTTGAGCAATTGAAGGAAATACTACATTTGAGTTAGTAAAAATAAGGATGATTTTTTCTTCAAAGTTTCCCATTAAATTTCAGAACCCCTGAAATCTATACACAAACCCCTGTACTCCCAAGTTAGGAACTCCTATCCTAATTTTTCCTTTGAGTATTCCACTTCTGTCTTTTTATTCCCCAGAGATTCGCTCAGTACTGTTTTACAAATATCTCAGATTAGGTTCTGGCAGTTGCCAGTCCCTGATTCTGAAGGAGTCTTGGTTTATTTATAGCGTTTGTGTCTATGTGTGTTGGAATTTTATTTTTGAAACAGTTCATTGATATAACATACATCTGAAAAATATGCCTTAAATACTTACTTATGTAACTGATTGCAGTAGTTTCAAATACCCTTGATCTCTCAGGTAAAGCACAGTTCCACTTACAAAGTTAATTATACCGCCATTGAGAGTCTTTGTATAAATCAAAAATGTTGGATTGCTTTCTTTGCAAAATCTACACCTCAAAACAGTCTTTCCCATCCTATCCTCTCTTCCAATGTGACATTCACTTTAGATTATTGGCCTTTCATCAAAACTGTAAGGAACTGGGGAGTGTTACAGAGAAAAGAGGAGGTTTGTAAAAAATTGAGAACAGCTGGAGCATAGGACCCTTATCTTATATTTCTATTAGAACTCTACAGTGTCAGCACATAGTAAATGTTTTGTGTGTGTGTGTGTGTGTGTGTGTGTGTGTGTTCATGTGTCTGTGTGTATGTATGTGTGTGGGGGGTGTATTTCACTGGTGTCAAGGACCCCGGGTAGAAAATACTCTATACTACAATGGATCATTAACTGTTCTACAATTTATAATCATAGAGGACTGCCTAGGAAATTGAGAATTTGAGTGAGCTACTCTGGTTTACATATAAAGCAAATATCAGAGATGGGTCTTCAACCCAGTTTTCAAAGTAAAAGTTATCTATACTACCATTGTTTTAGTATTCAATTTACCCTCCATTTTTATTACTCACATATTATTCACATATATATGTATATATATATATATATATTCCATATCTCTATCTCTCTTTCTATATCTATCTATTATCTATATCTATCTATATCTATATCCATATCTATATACTGCATTTTTTCATGCCATTTTCCTCATTAGAATTTGAACTCCTTTAAGTTAGGGACTTTTTATTCTTCTTTTTTAAATCCTAAAAATTTAAAACAGTTGTTAATATGTGGTAGATGTTTAATAAATACTTGCTAGTGACTGAAAAAAATTGCCTACAATTTATGTGCTTAATGATAAATATTTGCTGATTGGAATCTTTAGCATGAGTAGATACATCTATTCTTTGATGTTGCTTTCTCTTTTTTTATTATCTTGATTTTACTTTTGAGATATTTTAAGGAAAGCATTTGCTATTTAGAAAATGTTTAATTTATATTGATCATTAAATCGCAGATTTGTTGAGCAAGTGTCAGTTATGCCTTAGACATATTATAGAATATTTGAGCATATGCTTGTTATTTATGGACAATTCTACCGGAATTTATTTATGCCTAGCATGTCAAGCACACTAGGACTGAAGATAAAAAGACAAAACAAAACAATGTCTATCTCAATGATCTTGGATTATATTGTAGATGACCTAAAAACTAAATACAAAGGAAATGCAATGTAAGAAAACTGGGTGAGATATTATATACCATGAATTAATTGAATGATTATAGGCAAGGAACTTAAATTTTGCAATTTCAAGTTTTCTCCTCTATAAGATCAGGGAAATGCTATTTTGCCTAAGTTATAGAGTTGTTGTGAACATGCATCTGTAAATTACCTGACTACAGTCATTCAAAGATGAAATTGTCATCATTTGTAGTTTTTTTTCCTTTAATTCAGTGACCAAAATAAGATAGGTGATAATTGCAGAATTCAGGACACACCAGGGAGAAATGTGTTTAGTATGGTTTTCCATGTTTGGTGAATAACAGTCACAGTCAGGAGTGACAAAATGAAATATTTGAAAATGAGGACCAGGATGTTGGAACATCTTACAACTATGTTTCGTGATCTTGTTGAAAGAATTGCAGATGCCTAGCCAAAGGGAAAAAAAAAAGACTTGGAAAGGGAAGAACCTGTTGATGAGAAGAAATAGGATTAAGGGGTAGAAGAATTCCCTCAATATAAAAGTTGTTTCTCAATTGATGAAGGGCAACTAGATGGTGCAGTGGTTAAAGTGTGGGCCTTGAAGTCAGGAGAATCTGAGTTCAAATCTGGCCTCAGACATTTACTAGCTATGTGACCTTGAGCAGGTCACTTAAGAAAGTTGTCTTGCATCCAGGACCACAGTCAATCATCCTGATTCATACATATCTAGCCACTGGATCCAGATGTTTCTTAAGGAGAAAGTAAGGCACAGCACTCCTCACTCAAATCTAGTTCCTGTACTTGTCATGGCATCACCGCCCTGATGTCATGGTCTTCTTAGAAAAATAAAGGACAAATAGTATTATTATTTTATTATTATTATTAAATGATCATAGAATATAAATAAGAAGTTTTCAAATGAAGAAATCAAAGCTCTATAATCATGAAATAAATGCTCTAAACCACTATTGGTTAGAGAAATTCAAATATTCAAATTAAAGGTACCTATCAGACTGGCTAATAACACAGAAAAGGAAAATTATAAATATAGGAGGGGATGGGGGGGGGAACTTGGATTCTAATGATCTATTGGTGGAATTGTGGACTGATTAAACCATTCTGGAGAGTATGTTCAAAAGGCTACCCTGTGATCCATCAATATCATATCTAAGTACTTATACCAAAGAGATCAAAATGGGGAAGGAGGGAGGGAGGGAGGGAGAGGAAGGAAGGACCTATGTATACAAAATTATTCATAGTAGGTCTTTTTGTGTCAGCAAGGAACAGGGAATTGTGTTGTTTATCAACTGGTAAATGGCTAAACATATGTGGTATATGATAGTAGTGGAATGCTATAGTTGTATAAGAAATAATGAGCAAGATGGTTTCTGAAAAGAAAAAAACTAGAAAGATTTAAATGAAATGATATAATGTAAAATAAGTAGAACCAGGAGAACACCATAGACAGTAAAAAGCAATACTTATGATGATCTACTGTGAATGATTTAGTTCTTCTTAGCAATAGAATGATCAAGATTATTCCAAATTACTCATGATGAAAAATGTTATCATCTCCTGAGAAAGAACTGATGGAGTCTGGATGCAGATTGAAGCATACTATATTTTGTTTTCTTTATTTTTTCATGGTTTTTCCCCTTGATGTGTGTTTACTTTCAGAATATGACCAATATTTTTTTCATGATTACACATGTATAACCTATACCAAACTGCTTACTGTCTCAGGGAGGGAGAGAGAGAGAGAGAAAGAGAGAGAGAGAGAGAGAGAGAGAGAGAGAGAGAGAGAGAGAGAGAGAGAGAGAGAGAATATGGAACTCATTTTTAAATAATGGCAAAATATTTTACATGTAATTGATACAAACAAAATATCATATACAAAATAATGTTCCAATATTGGACTTGTCCAAATAAATACTGCAATTCTTTGAGAGGTAGAAAATTCTTTATTACTGAAAGTCTTCAAAGAGAAGTTATACAGGAATGTGTTGGAGTATCATAGAGGGGAATCTGACTATAGATTAAATTCTCTTTGCTCTATGTAAAATCTTTCTTCAGTAAACCCTAGAGATTCTAATTGTAAATTTACCCTTATAATAGTATCCATTGAATTACAAAAGATTATTGATGACATAATGGCTGATTTCTCCCATGTCTGGAAGATTTTGCCTTTCAAGGATTTATATTGTTTGACTATTCTAATACAACCCATTTTTTAAATTTTAATTTTTGGAAAAGCACATATTCTCTCTGTACTTTAATCCCCACTTTAGCCCTCAGAAAATTAGAAAGACAATTTGTTATGTACTCATAGAGAGTAAAAATAGTCTTTTAGAATATCTATTATATAATTTCTTGCTATTAGAAGTAAATGTAAAGATAAAATATTGGTTTTTAGATTAAGAGAAGTGAGAGTGCTAAAATTCCTATGAGAAAACTAAATAGTAAAATTAAACCAGTCTCAGAGGAAATGAAATGATCATATAAAAATGTGAATCCATGATGCATATGTGAATATTAAAACTGACCCTCAACAGAAGTTCTCTTCCGATTCTTGTTCATGGAATTGAGTTGATCTTGTAGTCTCAATAGGCATAGTAGCCAAGCCCCAAAATACATAGTACCCCACTATCAAATTAGAAAGGTTTGATAACTGAGCAGTAGTGTTTGTACCTGTCATTCAAAGACCACTTAGGTAAATATGAAGCTCACTAGAGAAATGGCTATGTTTTTTCTTTTTAGACCATCACTCTTAAATATCATCTTTTAAGACAAGAAGTTACGGTCAGCATCAGTAGAGGTATATAAACCAGTGAAAACATGACTCAAGTAAAAAAGAATACTATTTTGGGAGTCCAAAAAGGACTTATGTTTAAATCAAGGCACTCTAAGGAAGAAACAGAAGGCATTGTGTACTAGAAAATTCAAAGTAATACCATTACATTGACCATCAATCCCCCTCAGATATTGATTGAAACAACATAAGACCCTGAATCCCATATCCTTGGAAATAGTGTCTCCTCAAACCAATGGACTTGCTTTTAGCTCAGTCCCTAGAATCAGCATTGAAGAGAGAAATCATTGTGAAGAAGAGGCCTACTTTATTCATTATTGTCCCCATTTACAGAAGAAACAACTGAGGGTTCGAGAACTTAAGTGACTTGCCTAAAGCATATAGGTAGTAAGAATTAAAGCCAGGATTCAAATTTAGGTCTTCTAGCTGCAGTACAGCATCAATGTTCTTTGCTCTTTTTTAATATCTTTCCACAATTACCTTAGAAAGCATCTGCTGATCATTTGGATACAAAAGCCCTAAGAAATTACCCACGGGTCCTTAAAGCCATCATCTAGGTGATTTATTCCTAGGGAGATAGCAACAACCATTCCAATCTTATGCTACCTACAGAGCAGGCAAACCAGCCTAGTTGAAGTGTCAAGAAATTCTGAGAGACAAGAAGCATCATATGTCAAGAAATCAATCATTGTGATCTTAGACTCTAATGGAAACAGTCCAAGACCTTGAAAACAATAGCCGTTGGAATATCAGTATATTCAGTCCATTTCTTTCCACCATCACCCTGGGAACCAACTCTTGTAGAAATGAAATCTCACAACTGTTCTTGGAGGTCTTATAGTCACATTTTTTTGAAGACTTTTAAAAGAAACTTCCTGCCACTCATCTGGTATTATCAAATACAATTTAATTAGTGGGAATAATACCAAATAAATGGTATAACTATCTGCTTTGTCATTGCATACAATGGACCATGGTACTTTTTGATTGGACTTGCAACTGAAATCTCCTATTATATAGGAGATTATATAGGAGGCAACTTATAGTTGCCTCCATCACTAGGATGGAAGTTCTTTGAGAGTAGAAACTGTATCATTTCTCTTTTTTGTATCTTGAATGCTAAATATGGTGATTGGAATGTAGTAAGCATATGAAAAAGGAGCAGATATGGTATGGATTAAAGAGTGGTTGTTCCTAAGCCACAAGAGAAAAAAACGAAACGTGAAACTCAGCAATGGTATATAGGAGACACTGGCAGGATTGGAAGGATTAAAACTAGCTCTGGAAAGACATTACTCTTTTTTTGTCAGGGCAATGGGTTAAGTGACTTGTCCAAGGTCATACAGCTAGGCAATTATTAAGTGTCTGAGGTTGGATTTGAACTCAGGTCCTCCTGAATCCAGGGCGGGTGCTAGACTTCATTCTTGAATTTTCCCAAACTTGCTTTGGAATAGCTCAGAAATCTTTCATCTCTAGAAGCTTATTCTTGTATTGCAAATACCAGAAGTATCCTCTACCATATGATCTCTCTCTCCCTCTCTCCCTCTCTCCCTCCCCCTCTCTTTTTCTTTGTCAGAGTCTCCATTTTAAAGGAAAGGCTCTAGACAGTCATGTCTTTGTTCTTCTCTATGCTGTGCTCAATATTCTTCCAGACTTTCTGGACAATGCTCATCTTCTGTCTATCTTCATTTCCATCCCTTCTCTTTTTTTCATCTCCCTTTTATGTGTTATCTTCCCCTATTAGAAAATTAGCTTCTCTTGAGAGCAAGGACTGTCTTCTTGCTTGTATTTCTATTCTCAAAAGTAGGTAAAATAGCAAGTAATTAATACTCATTGATTTAATTTAACCAACTTTGTTGTTGTTGTTTGAGGCATTTTCAAACAGGGATTGCTATTTGTTACCTTGTTTGAAGTTTTCTCAGCAATGATATTGGGGTGACTTATTATTTTCTTCTCTAGTTCATTTTATAGATGAGAAAACTGACGTAAACAGAGTTAAGTGACTTGCCTGGAGTCACACAGCTAGCAAGTGTCTGAAATTAGTTTCAAACTCAGGAAAATGAGTCTTCCTCATTCTATTCACTGGGCTACCTAGCTGCCCTAACCTAACCAACTATACTTAAATATTACAAAATATCCATTATTTCATTGGTCTGATCATTCCCTCTTAAATCATAATTTCTTAACTCTTTAATAAAATTTATGAGTTTTTGTGAATCAAATAATTTATCTGTCAGCATCCCTCTAACCTGAACAGGGCTAGACCTGTGATCTCTGACTGACCCTGAAGCTTTTCTAACTGAGTAGGTAGAGCTTTGTTCCAATGACATAGCTTTGAGATTTTTGTCACCATGAAGTACTAGAAAACTTACTTGATTGGCGGTATTTCAGCAGATAATTTATGGGGTTTTTTCCTTAAATAAAATAATAAATCTCCTAAACTAATGTAAATAAAGTATTTCTTTTCCATTGTCCCTTTCCATCTAAGATATTATAAAATATTTTTAGCAACTTTGTTGCTTATCTTACAGTGAGAAAGTAGTGCTCATTTATTAGATCAGGAATTCTTTCTTACCACAGGAGTTCAATTTAGCACATTAAATATAGCTTAGAGTGCACTTCGTGAAAATATATCATATCAACCTAAAAGATAATTACTACATCTAAAAAAGTGTACATTTTTACCTTTATCTCCTACAAAAGAAGGAATTTGGTATTTAAATCTCACACTGTCCCATAAGATAGGGAAGTACTTACTTTCCTAGCAGAGAAAATATTCACTATTTTCAATTATGCTGATATTTTTTGGAGGCTGGATAGTTAGGTAGCACTGATGAGCAATGGTGTGAATCACATTAGAATGTATGCCACATACAATATTTCCTAACCTTGTCTTTCCTCTGGGGAATTAAAAAGAAAAGGTAATTTAGCTATGATAAAATAGTTTAAACCTGCTTCATATTCTTTAAATGCATTTGACTGACATTGTCCAGTAATTATCTTTCACTATCCTGAGAGATCAATGTCTCTTAAAAAAAAAGCAGAGGAAAAGAGAATGAAAAGGTACTGTTCTGAAGGATGACTAAATGAAGTTAAAACCAGCATGATCTTAACAAATAGTAATATGGGAATGACATGCTTTGCTCTCTTAGGGAAATGAGCATCTTTAAATTCTGTGGTATCTTCTTAATTCCATATGCAGGCAGAGGATATGCAATTGATATCATCAAAATATGTCCAGGTCACTGAGTTTCCTTGAGACAAAAGTCTCAAATTAGTTTTATTTGGCTCTGGAACAGTGTTACATCCATCTCTAATCTCTAGAGTTTATTTTGGGAGGATTGTTTATGTTAATTATTAGGTGACTCAGGTACAGAAACATATTTGGAGAATATAGGGGCTGAATTTTTTAACTCTTCTTTTGCCACAGGATAAATTACCAATTTTTCTAAGACTTTTGAATGAAAGACATCTGAAAGGGACTTGTAGGTTTCTCAAGCAAGTCCTCTGTAACTACAACATTTGTAATTTTAGGGGTACAACATTCAAATTTGGCATAGCATATGAGACAGAATATTGCTCTGCACTTAGTAGGTGCTTGGTATTTATTGATTGATTTGTCTCCCATGTACAAAGTATGGTGGGGAAATGGTTGTTTAGGGTTGGAGAGTTGGCCAAGAAACTCCTTCTCCCAAAGAATGCAAGTTCAAATCAGAATACCACAGGAGAACTGATACTGAGTACATAAATTTCATAGACTTCCTCATTCTCTTTAAAGGAGAATGGACTAGTTATCATGAAGGACAACTTTGAAAGTATATGTTAGTTAGCAGTGAGGAAACATAGACCCCAAAAGTAACTTGCCTGTAATCTGAAATATGATTTTTCTTACATTACCAAATATCTCTATGGGACGTGTTCATCAAGAAACAGAAATAAATCAGCATGGCACCAGTTGACTTGTAAACAGTGAACTTGGTTGTCTAAGGCAGTGTTTGCCAAACATTTTAAGATGTGCTTCATTTTCTTCCTTGTCAGTTAAAAAAATACCAAGTCCATATCCCTAATAGGTGTATCTTTACTTATTTGTAAGCTATATCTATCTATCTATCTATCTATCTATCTATCTATATATATATATATTTATATGGATGTATTCATGTATGTATATGTATGTGTGTATCACCATTCTATCAATAATTTTATGTATCTTATTAAATATATCCTTATATCATAAGAAATCATTCTTGATCCTAGGCTCAATAGACAATCATTAGAACTTATTAAACTTATTAAGTTAGGAGAAAGAAATATGGTCAGATCTTCATTTTAAGAAAATCTGTCTGGTTACTCTTTTGTGTCTTGATTTGGAGAGGGTAGGGGTTTGGAGGAGGAATATAGATTAGTATGGCTTTTTAAGTTGCCCAGGTGAGAAATGATAAGGACCTCAACTAGAATGAGTATGACCAGTGAGAAGCCACATGTGAGAAAGATTATACAGTTGGACAAAATAAAATTCTGCAACTCTTAGTTATGTGGGGTGAAGGCATTCAGATAACAACAAAGTCAAATACCTGTGTGACTGAAAGGTGAAGGACCCCCAAATATGAAATTTAGAAGTTGTAGATAATTCTGTTTTAAAAATGGAGATGTATTTGGAACATCAATTTAGAAATTTCCATTTGGTAGTTGGTAATATGTGTTGGAGGTCAGGAGAGAGATTAACTCTGAATATATATATATATATATATATATATATATATATATATATATATATATATATATATATATATATAATCTGTGTAGAGATGCTAATTAAACTCATAGCTCTGCTAGGGGTAGTTTAGCTTAGGTTAAGTTACAACAACCATGAGGTGCCTAGACCACATGAGACAAGCAAGAGAAGAGGGCAAAGTGGATATATTTGATTTAGAGATGACCATGATTGGTATGGGCTGATCCATATTTCCACCCTCTGATTGGTTGATAATATACCATTTGGGGTGGGGGTGGGGGGCGTCAAACTATATGCCCTTTGGAAAAATTCTATTATTTCCACTTTAGTAACCATTTTTGGTCTTGTAAAATATTTGAAATTGGGATGCTCTAGTACTATCCCCTAGATATCTCATTGCTTGACTAATCACATGCCACTTTGCTCCTTTATATTGGTAACATTCCTTTGTGCTGAGTCATTCCCTATATCATACTACTTTTACTGATACAGAAATTGAATGAAGATGTGATGAAGATGCTTTAGAGGGAATTTATTTTTAGGGACAGAATGAGATTATTTTAAAATCTCTCCCAATTCCAAGATTCCACAATTCTGAATGAAATATTTCTTTTTCCTAGTCAACTACTTTCCTTCTTATCCAAAATGCATTACTTTTTATATTCCTATGTCATTTCACATTCTTTCAAATGATTGCAGATACTTATAAAAAATTTAATTTTCTATATCTTTTCTTGCCCCTTCACATAACATAACATTCTCCATATACATAAGGACTTAAGCGATTATTCATTGACATTGTTTCCCTTATTTTGAATTCCTTGGACTATGATCAATATATGAACACAAAAATAAATATTTCCCCTTTTTGGAAATGAAGTTCATTCTTTTAGGGTATCATTTTGTTATTGTTATTATTCTAAAGAAGATTATACTGTTTGATGACAACTAAGTGGAATCTATTCATTCAATCATTCATCGATATTTTTAATTGATTCAGCACATATCAATGAAGATCTGCCTTGCATGACTATAGCACTAATTGCCATTATCTCTTCAATCTTTTACATATATATTTTTCTTTTGCATCATTTATATCCCATCTTATCTCTTCCTCTGTTCCTTCCAATGAAGTTATCTCTTATGATAAAGAAATCTAAAAGAGAAAAACATATTTTTTAGCAAAATGAACTGACATATTGAAAAAAATCTATTATCAAATGCAATGTTCCCCACCTTTGAACAGTTCCTTCTAAAACAAATATGAGGGAGGTGTCTTCTCATGTTTCTTCTTTAGAATCAAGCTTGATCATAAAAAATTTATAATACTGTTTCAATTATTTGATCATTGTTATTATTTTTCCATTTCCAGTGTTGCATTCATTGTGTATAATGTTTTCCTTATCTTGTTTGCTTGATTTTGCATCAATTTATATGTCTCTCCATGCTTCTCTGAATTCATTATTTTTTTAATTTCACAATAACATTACACTTCTATGCCATAACGCAGCCATACTTTAAATGATAGACATCTACTTTGTTTCTAACTCTTTCTTCCTATATATATAGGAGGGGGGAACAAAGATTTTTGTGTATATGGAATATTTTTCATTTAATTTGGGAAGTATACACCTAAAAGTAAAATGTCTATTTGGACATTTTAGGTGCATTCATATTTTAGTCACTGAAATGCATAACTCTAAATTAATAACCAGAATGATTGTACTACCAAATTTCCCCAAAAAATAAGACCCAGGATTTTACTAAGTTTTGCTCCAAAATATGCATTAGGGTTTATTTTCAGGGGATGTCTGGAGAAAGGCATTTATTCCTGTGGTAATCATTTGATCTACTCTTCTCTCTGCAAGGAAGTTTTTCTTGGTTAGTGCTATATGCTGTCTGAATTCCAGAATAGCAGAATGCTTTGTTCACCTCCCAAAACAAGTGGCAGCATTAAATTGACCCATTTCTTTATTACTGCTTTTGTGTACCTGGCTTTTTCACTTTCAAGAATATAAATGTTTGAAACCCATTCAATCTTATCTTTCTTGCCCTCAGTGAAGATTAAAAATGGGGTTTTCTTTCTATCTAGAACTTATCAACTTCACATGATTCATACATTGTATCTGTACTCTGGTCATTCGGCAATAAGTTTCAGGTTCATCTGTTTACATAGGCATTTATTTACCTCTTGTCCTAAGGCACCTGTTTGGGTATTTACAAATACTTAATCATATTTAATATTATCATCTATTTTAAGTATGAATCTCAATAATATTATTTATACAATTTAATTATATCTTAATATTGTTATTGACAATTCAATATGTCCTTTGTGTGTTACTAAATGTGTCTGGTTGACAATCTTAACTGGGTTTAATTTTGGGATATGGTTTATTTTAAGAAAATCCAGAAAAATATCATTCTAGGTCTTATTTTCAGGAAAATAAGATAAAACACATGTAATTAACGAAGGCTAGGAGTGTCAGTTTACTCGGTGTGAGATGAAACCTCAGGGTTATTTTGATTCATTTTAATCTTAAGGTTGTTTTGGAGAATTCTTTTTCATGGTTTTGATATTTTAAAACTATTCTTTTGAGCAATATTTCTTCATATTCTTTGACTACTCTTGGCCTTCTATCAATTGAAAGAAAGATGATTTGTAATTATCTATCAGTTCTCTTTTTAGCTTGAATATCAATCAGATTATTTTCAGAGATGGTTGATAGAAATATTTCTTTTTCCCAATCAACTACTTTCTTTCTTATCCAAAATGCATTAATTTTTATATAAAAACTTTCAATTACATGTACACAAAATTAATTGATTTATTATTTCTCCTTGCTTGTTGTGCTAAGGATTTAACCCCTATATAGATGAAAAATATGAAATTTTATTCTCTCCTAATTTCTTTATTGTATGACCTTTAATATTCAAGTAACACTCATTTTGAATTTATTATGGTATTCCACATGGAAGATAATTTATCCTTCAACAGAGAGCAATGAATTTCTACACTACAAGGAATGAGAGACTTCTCATAGGATGTAGTAAATTATAACTCCATTATTGTTAAAAAAAACTTTTTAAGATCTTCTATTCGACTAGTGAGTGTCATCCCTTGGCATGATTTCGAAGTAGACAAAACTGTTCATAAAGATAACATGCCAGCAAAGGAAAGGACCTCAGTCCTTACTTCCTCTAAAATTCTCACATTATAGGGGAGAAAACTGAGGTTTAGTGAGATTAAATGTTTTATAGTGATATGAATGGTGACTATAGAGTCTGACAACCTGGGCTCAAATCAGACTTTCTGTTTGATCTTAGTCAAGTCACTCTGTCTCTATAATCTTTTATAGTTTTCTGCAAAGGAAAATAAAGGAGTTAGATTTTCTGTGCCAAAACATGACTTTTCCCAAAATTACATGGCATATCAGTGAAAGCCAGATTTCAGCTATTCATTACCCTCCCTGAAAGGCCTCCTACAATTCAGTCGTGGGGTGGTAAATGTTTAACAACTGGTTCTTGGGGGAGGGGACATTCTCAAGCATCTTTAAGTTTAATCTGCATTATTAAATTTTCTGTCACTTTCTTCAGTATAGACAATTTAAAAAAATACCAAATCAAGCCCTGAATTTTTTAAAGCTCTAATTTTATACTTTCAGTTTACAATGAACATTTGACAATTGGCTCTAGCCTCTAGAAGCTATCTCCAGCATACCCTTACTTCTACTCTTCCTTTGGTCTTCTTTTCCCTTCCTTGCAACTTTGTCCCCATTGTGCTCCAACTAGCCTACAATGCTCTCATTCTGATAATCACTGTTCTCACTCTATCACTTATCCTATTGTCACATATATTTTTCTTTTTTCTTAAAAAAATATAATTTTCTTTATTTCAGTTCTACAGGGTACTAATCTGTTCTTAAAATACATGCAGATAATTTGATAAACTAATGATATTCACCCATTATTCCAGTACCTGACACATAGTAGGAGCTTGAGAAGTGTTTGTTGATGTATTGTTTTTTAATTTTGTAAAATTTTATTCTGAATATAACATTTCCATAACATTCTTTAATATATGAGATTAAATTGGAGCCTTCTAAAGAAAATTTCTGGTCCCAAAGTAATAATTATCATTGTGTCAATTTCAGATATTACTGCTGGCAATGAGTGGGAAATATTTGGGACCTTTTCAGGAATTTATCATAATCCACAAACTATATGAAAGTAATATCTGTTTTTCAAAGTAGCCATAGTGATATTTTGTATAAAGTAGAACATTTGAAGTCCCAATATGAAAGATACATTAAAAAGACTGATAAGTCTTTTTATATAAATCAAAGTATAAAGATATAAAGTATGTGTTTTAGAGACACTAGAGAATATTTCAGAAATAAAGACATTTTAAAAATAATTCAAAATTAATGGAATGTAGAACATTTCAATGTGAAGAGAAAAGGTTAACTTAGAAGAGAATATTAAACAGGGAACTATGTATTACAACAGAAGAAATAGTGACAATAAAAAGGCTTGGAATTGAAATAAATTTAGATCTGAGGTAGGGAGTAAGGTGAATTATCAAGGCTAGGGAGATATAATGCACATGGAATTGAAATGGGATATTTCTGCCTAGTCAAACTGTCTAAAAATTTTTAGAGGGCTTTCAGAAGTAATAGAGAGAGAAGGGAAGGAGTGTTCTGGTCAAATATTGACAACAATTGGATCAGATTAAGGAAAGGAAACACAACTGCTTGTGGTTCATCATAAGAATAACCAGAGTAGAAGAATCTAGAGAATATCCAGGAATGAGAGAATCTCTTTATGTCTCTATCTCCCATTAATACTAACCCTAGGTTATCTCATGAAAATAGGCTTCTATTCACCTATTCAGAAATCATCTCTAGGAATGTATTATCTTATAAATTCTATCATTATGAAGTTTTTCTAATTAGGTTTTTTAAGATACAAATCTTAGATCACCAAATAGAGACAATATTGCTATGCAGAAAAAGGATTGTGAATGGAATCTCTATAAGATGAAATCTGAACAGAATACACATATATTATGTAGATGAGTATAAGTAATCATGTACACATGTCATAATGAATATTGAGTATAACAATTATATTGGTTCTATGTTTTCATTGGTATTGGGAAATGTTTGTGAGGTAATTCCTTTTGCCAATGTAGGTTTGTGCCTGCTTTTTTAATTTATGGGTTTAAGAAGAAGCTAGATATAGATATAGATGATGAGATAGAGATAGAGAGAAAGAGAGAGAGAGAGAGAGAGAGAGAGAGAGAGAGATCTGAAATGATTTTCTCCACATGACACAGCCTGTATGTGTCAGTGTCAGTGGTGGGGCTTGAACACACTTCTTCCAAACTCTAAAATCATCTTACTCTCTATCGTATCATAATTATATTTTATATATGTTTTTATCTTATTTGCATATAGTTATTATTAAGTTGTCTCCTCCAGGAGACTGCAAGTTCCTCAAAAGCAGACACACTCTCTTTTGTCTTCTTTTGTATTTCCAGAATTTAGCACAGTGCCTGGCAATAGTTGGTGCTTCATTTATGTTCATTGACTGATTTCCTCTTCCAAATGTTCTTTTAAAACTGAGTACACAACATATAAATAAGCATTTATATTGGAGAGACAATCTGATATAATGGATAGAAGGCCGGTCCTAAAATTAGGAAAAGATGACTTTCAGGTTCTACCTCTTAACACTTATTAGCTATGTGACCTAACAATTCATGTAAACTCTCTGGGTCCCAGACAGCTCTCAAGACTATTCCAAGGTTGGAATAGTATTGAGAGAGAGGGTTATCTAAACAGAAAACAAGATTAAAATATTTCTCAACTTTTGCTCAGAATTACATAACTGTTTATATTGTTAGGGATGGGTGAGTTGCTTAAAAATCATACATTAACACAATAAAACCACATTCTTCAGAAGAATTGTTCATCTTATCAATGGAGGAAATTTCTATATAGGAAAAACCCAATTATTAATAATATTGATAATAATAACAAAGACTAGTATTAACATAATGTGCTAAAGATTGCAAAATTTCATATATGTAATCTCATTTAATATTTATATAGTAACCTTGTGAATTAGGTGCTGTTATCACCATTTTACAGATGTGGAAACAGACCAACAAAGGTAAATCTATTTGTCCAGAGTCATATAGTGAATAAATATCTAAGGTAAAATTTATTCTTCAGTTTTGGAAGGCAATCAGGTTTAAATTACTTGTTATAGTACCCATAGCTGGTGTCTGGGGAAAGATTTAAATTCAGCTGCTCCTAACTCCAGGACCTGTCCTCTATCCACTGTACCATCTGGCTACCTCAGAGGTAGAATTCAAACAAAAAATTCAAACTGACTCCAAGTCCATTGACTACAGTACCTATGACCATCATAATCCTAGATCTCCCTGCTCCATCCTCTAAAAGGTGTGTACATAAAAAAGATATACACGCGCACATGCACACACACACACACATACAAACATACATATAGTTGTTCTCTTGTAATCATACATATATAAACATACATACATAGGCCCATTTTGGCTCAAGCACATATTAATTGGATCAGAGTATCTTTTGCTGTAGGGACTTCAAATATTATCTAAAATTTCCTCTCCTTCATTTTAAAGACGATGAACCAGAGACCCATAATAGGAATTTCACTTGTCCAAGGTCACATATGTATTACATGGTAGAATTGAGATTTTAGTCCAAATATTTTTATATTAATCTAAAATGTTTTTGCAGTTCACCCTAGAGATTCTGCCTAATTGAATTTTCTTATTGACCCATATTAAAGTTAAGCCATCTTTTGAATTCTGCCTTTATTATTGACAGTCTTTCCAAATTGGGTCAGGAGGGCCTTGAAAAATACATGGCTACAAGTAAATCTTTCTTTTATCACTGTGGAATTCATTGTGACTCAGGACCATCATTTTGAATATGAATAATTATTGTGCAATTAAGGGGTATGGAAAATTGGATCATAAATCAAAATCTAAGAAACATATTGGAAGTTTATTTTTGAAGAAAATTCTTGTAAGACCTGGAAGTTAAGTAATGGGAAGAAAGTCCAAGTAACTGAGAATTGCATTTAATTAAAACTCATAGTTGGGTGGCCCAAATAAATTATAAGTGAGATAGTAAATATAAGAAAATGCTTATGCAATAAGATTTTCTCTGCTTCCATAGATACCTCATCATTGACCTTTCATGAGGAAATTTTATATTTAGCAAAAGAGGCGACTGACCATCCAAGGTCTCCAGTAACCTTGCAGTCCATGCTGCATTGAAAATCAATAGTACATGAATTACATGCCTTGTCTTAGGCAGGGCCTATGCTGCTGAAATATCTTGCAGTGACAGAAAGCATCTGAATGCCAACACCAAATAGGTGTATATTGAGTAAATATAAAACTTGTTCCCCTCTGTTTCAAAAGCTTCACTTGAGAAATTTACCTTGCCTTAATTTTGTTCTGATATTAATGACTCAGTCCTCTAGGCTGGTTAGAGCTTGATTTTACATGTGAATATTGAAACAAATGCTACTGAAATGAGGTTCATGACATAAGCTGAAGAAGCTCAGAATTTGGGTTGAGGATCCAGGTTGCAAGAGCAATCTTGTGCAACTCCCTCCAAAAGAGATTTTCATTAAGAGACTTTGTCTGCAAGGGGTGAATTTGAAGTTTATTTATTCCTAGAATTTCAACTGGAAGAGTGTTTGGAGGTCAAATGGTTCAAAATCCTTCTTTTACTTGTGGGGAAACTAAGGCTCAGGGAGATTGCCACTTGTCCAAGGTCACATAAATAGCAAACGACAAATCCATAATTTGGATCCAGGTCTTCTGATTCCAAGTCCTCTTTCTATTGCAGCACACTACTTAAATGAGAACAATTTATTTTGAATTTAAAATGCACAAATGAAAGAAAACATTAATTAATACCTTCTACTTGGACTCACATATAACACATGATTACATACTTACTGGATAATTGCTCATACTAGTTATCACTATAGGTGTCTAATCCCCTCATTAGACTATAGGTTCTATGTAGTCAGGTACTTGATCACATCTACACATTTTATCTCCCATTAGTGCTTGACAGTGATCTGTAAAATCTAAGTGTTTAATAAATATTTGACTATATGAATAATTGAATGAATGAATTTAAATGCCTCCTACAGATGTTGTGAATAATTCAATAACATTTTTAGTTTGTATTTATATAGTTCATTATAATAATAATATTATCTAGAAGAAATTACCTGTGGCCTGAGCAAATCACTTAACCCTGTTTGTCTCAGTTTCCTCATCTGTAAAACTGGAGAAGTAAATAACAAATCTCTTCAGTATCTTTGCCAAGAAAACCCCAAAGTGGGTCATGAACAATTAAACACAACTGAACAACAACAGGAAAATATAAGTACTTGCAAAGCACTTTACAAACATTATCAATGATCCTCAGAGCAATCCCAGAAGAATAATGCTATTATTATTATTCCCATTTTGCACATAAGGAGACTAGGGCAGTTAGAGGTGAAGTCACACTGCAAATGTCTTTATACTTATACTTCCTATAGTTTCTATTCTTATATTATAAAAGTATAGTCTAAATCTCAGAGAGGCTATCACTATCTAGTTGCTGAGGCAGGACTGTCTTCTGACCACTAATCCAGTTTTTCTGATGCCCTTCCTTCCCAATTCAGTTGCTTTCCCCCACCGCACTTTCCCAAGAGAATATGATCGCCTTAGAAAGATATTGTTTCTTTCCTTTCTTTGTATTTCTAGGGTTTATCACAGTACCTGACATATAAGTAGGAGCTTCACAGATACTTGTTGACTATGCCTCTTATATATTCCCCTAGTTTTGCTTTAAGGTACATAACTTTTAAGGCATATCTGTGGCAAGTCTTTCTTTGAATATGATTCTGAATAGGATAAAGAAGACTATGCTATTCTGAGACAAAGAAGTTAATAAAAATACCTGCTTCACAGAAAACTTTGAGATTTGCAATATTTTGCATATATTGTCATATTTAGTACTTGCAATAACTCAAGTATGACAGATTATTTTACAAGAAAAAAATGAGCTTTAAAGAAATTGACTTTTCTTAAATCATACAGTGATAATCAAAGGTAGCATCTGAAACCAAGCTTCACCTTCAGCTGAAGGCACTCATTCCATCCCTTTTCAGTTTAAGGTTAAGAGTGAGTCTCTGGGATCTGTGAGTCAAGTTCTGCTGGTCAAGCAACTTGATCTAGTTAGTGAATGAAAGAAAACCTGAGGAGGAAAGACCAAGTCATGGACCTTTCATTGTCAAACTTGTCAATGTATAAGTTTAGTTGTTTCATTCCCCCCTCCCCACCACTAAAAAGTAAATAAAATACTTGAGGGCAGAGACTTTTTTGTTTCCTTTTTATTTCCCTGTACTTGGTATGATGATTCACTTTGGTTTTCAGCCCCCCTCCCCCCCACACACATATACACATACTCATGGGGGAGCGGAACCAGGACTGTGATTTAATTGATATAGGGAACTCAAGGTGAGGAAATATCTTCTACCAATGAAGATGGGTACCTTCTCTGCAATTTACTATTGCCAAAGGACACTGAGAAGGTAAGTGACTTGGCTAGGGTAACAAAGTCCAGAATTCTATCTTCTATGTCACATAGCCTCTTAATAGATGTTTAATAGAAGAAGGTTCACTAGAATTGAATGGAATTATCTGAGGACCAGTATAGTTCATTTTTAGAAAGTCTCATTAATAGGTTGGCTTCCAGGTTTTGAATTGTTTATTTGTTTGTTTTGATTAAAGAAGTTCTCAGACCATCTTTTAATGATGAGACAGGGTTGCAACCTGGACTAATGGGCATCATACCCACATTCAGGGATGACTTAAATATTTACAACTGAATGACATCTAGTCCTTTTATCCTTTATGTACCATTAACATTGTCTCCAATGTGACAAATTATATGAAGTATCCCCAGTATGTGCTTTATGAGAGAAAGCTGAACAGAGTATGTCAAAGATAATCTTTGGGAATCTTTACCCCTTTTGATTTTTGACCCAACCACATACTTCTAAGACTTGTTCTTGAATTAAATTGTTTTATAAGGAATTAATGAATGGATGAGAAAATGAAAGATAAAGTATTTTCTAAAAAGACATCTGATTGACCTTTATTCTGTCATCCCAACTCTTTCCATAAGTATGACAATAAATAATTAAGCCAGTCACTTACTTAACCAAGGGGCAAACAGGAATAGTAGGATTTTCAAACTTTGTTTCAAAAATTGGGGTCCAGAATTTCCTTAGTGTGCTGGTAATGTGTACTGGAAGTACAATACTTCTAATGTACCTACCCAAGTTCGCTTGTATCAAGATACAAGAGACATTTTTTTCAACACATGGGTAGCCTTCTAATAAACTAGCAGCTGGGACAGGTGAAAGGTACATAGGTACAAAGGTACATTTGGTACATAGAATTAGCTCTCAGAAAAGTGAAAATAGCCTAATAGTAAAGATGAAAATTTCCTGCCCATGACAGGAAAGAAACCAGTTGAAAACCTAAGAGAAGTCAGATTGAAGATACAAAAAATCCATTTAGTCCTTTCTCCCACCTATTGTTCAGATTTTCTGTGAATCTGTATTGTTAGATACAAATCCAAGGATGGACAATTTAGCTTTCCTTAGATAGTAGCAAGAGAAATAATGAGTCAGTATTGAAAGAAGAGGGCAAAAGGAAACTTTGATGTATGTCAATGGGACTAGTGAGCAACAATAATGCATACTACTAAACTATTGGTAGCCTTATAAAACAGATTTGCTTAACTTTTATATAAGATCTGTTCATTTACCTAAATATGCTTCACTAACAAGGAAAATGAAAGACAGTCTATCTCAGTTTAAAAGAGAATTAACCTTTGTGGTTTTAAAATGTGTAGATGACTTTCTTAGGATCAGAGTGACAGGGTCAGCCCTAAGAATCATTATGAAACAGGTGATTGTCTGTCCCCAGAGACCCCAGGCTTCTATTGTGAACCCTTTTCCTTCTTCACTTAAGCACAATGTTTCTTCCTACATTTTAATCCCCTAACCTGTTCTCAGTTAAGACTCTAATACAGCCAATTGACCTAATACTATCAATTTGTGTCATTGCATTACCACATGCATTTACAGTTTGCTTGTTATATTTAATTGTGGAATGAAAGACTTGTTTGGATCTAAAGTTTCAAGTAAAAGGGAACAGGAGGAAGAGAGAGGATAAAGTATTTTGGAAGACAATAAGATCATTCTTTGTGCATGTATATCCAGCACCTAAAAATATCTGACATAGAGAAGATATTTAATAATATTGATTGATTTCTAATAATATTAATTAATAAAAATTATACAGATTGATTTAGCATGCTACAGAAGAAAGAATTCTGGTTTGGGAGTGCTTAGTTTGACTCTTAACTTGATTAAGTTCTCCATATGGGTTACTAGCCTAGTCACTTCAATTCTCTGGGATTCATTTTCCTCATCTGTCCAACAAGAGCTTGGAGCCAGGTGACCTGTGAGGTCCCTTTGAACTCCTTTGGCTCCCTTAATCACTGCCCAAGGCCAGGTATAGCAGTTTATTCAAGGATTACAAATGCTTGGTATTGGGAAGGGTGAAGGTGAAGCTGTGTGATCACTTGAGCTCAAGAATTCTAAGCTGAAGTGGCTCTATGTGTGTTCATGTTAAGTACAGCACAAATATAGTTAGGAAGGGGGCACCACACTGCTTAAGGAGATGTAAGAAGTCCAAGGTAGGGAAAATTGAGGTTAAAAACCCTTTGCAGATCAATAGTTCAGTCAGTCCCTGAGTAAAGATTGAACTTCCAGCCTCCTCAAGATAAGAAGCCCCAGTGTTGAAAAAGAAAGAAAAACGAGAAGAAAAATCACAGCCTAGGAAGATTATTCTTTAAACCATGACCAACTTTGCTTTGAGGGCACTTTGTCTTAGCCAAGTATTTCTGTACTTTAAGTCAAGAAAGCTCAATTCATTTTATTTTATTGGCCCTTTAAACGACAAGGTCTTGGCAAAGTTAGTTTAGGTAGCTTCATTTTTTTTCCTCCTTCAAAGGACTTTTACAAAATAATGTTGGGTTGAGTTCCAAGGGTTTTGTGAAAAGATCATTTTTGCTTTTTTGTATAATTACAGTGGATAACTTGCAACAAAATCAGACAATTTTCTATTCAAAAAACCTCAAAGGACTTTAGATTGTATTTGTTTGTTTTCATGGGAGTGGGAAAGGAGAAGAAAATCTATTATCTTTGCTCAATCCATTTAAATTTAAGAAAAAGGTAAAAATATTGTCTTTTCTGATGTATTTTTTGTTTAAAGGAAAGAAATCAGATAACTCCAAAATAAAGGTTTTAGCAGCTAAGCAACACCAACAAAGACCTGTTATTTTAAAAAACTATATTTAGACTTCCTAATTTTTTTGACCAACTGTATTATCAGCATTTCCTTTGATCCATTATAATCTGCAAAATGACCCCTGAGGGACCCATAAATCTGCAGATTATTTACTTGCTCAAAACCACTCAGAAATCATTTTGAAGACTAAAATGAGTACAGGGAGTCAGAGCAACACATACTGAATGACATAGCACAAGCTTTTATGATATTTTCCTTTTCAAATACCCAGAAGGGCAAAGCAGTTTAAAAAACAAGTTATCTGTGAAGGAGGAGGGAAAAAAAAGGAAAGTTGGGAGAATGGCATTAGAGGAAGGAGAAAAAGGAAAAAGGGAGAGAGAGTAAAGGAGGAAACCAATAAAATTTAAACAAATAAATATGTATTCCTAAGGAATTATCTGAAGTAATTATCTGAGGCTGAACTGATCAAATGGAACCTTGATTTAAAAAAAAATGTCTCAGTATCCCAGAGTGAATTTCCTTGTATTATCTAGACTACTTCTTTATGGTTGACCATTATTCATTTAGCACCATTATTTCACAGAATTTTCACCATAAGATATAAAGAGCTGAAAATGACCTTAGAGAAAATATAGTTCAAATTGTTCATTTTATATATACGTGTGTGTATATATATATATATGTATACACACACACACACACACACACACACACACATATATGTATATATATATATATATATATATATATATATATATATAGTAACTAAGGTAAAAGGAAGTTAAGTGATTTAATCAAGGTCACACAGATAATAAGCAATAGAGACAAGATTTGAACTCTGCTCCCTCGATTCAAAAGTCAGTGCTGTTTCCATAAATTTAGGTTGTTTCTTAGTCAAAAGATTCACATGAGATATCAGTTCCATTAATGGTGCTTTAAGTTGAAAAAACTAGAAAGTGAGTTCAAGGTTAGAATGAATGAAAGAAAAGAGTAAAATTTGATACCTTAATAGCAAATAAGTAAAAATCTTTCAAGTCATGACTGAGACTGGACTGAATGAATTGAGTAAAGTAGAATTGATAGTATGTTAATTACTTTTTAAGTTTGATAGAAGAAACAAGGTGTTTCTTAAGCACTACTACTAAATAAAGGATCCTACCTTTAAATCCCATCTCTGATACTTGCTACTTTTGTTACAATGGACAAGTCACTTAACTTCCCTGGACTTCAGATTTCCTTATCTGTAAATGAAGGGATTGAATTAAATGGTCTCTGTAGTCCCTTCCAATTTGACATCTAGAAGCTATATGAAGCACACTTTTAGAAGCATTTATTAGAAGTATATTTGAACTTTTTATATTTAAAATTATTTTAATAATCTTAGGTATCATGATAATAACTAACATCTATAATAGTCTTTAAAATTTGCAAAATAATTTGCATATGGTAAATCTTTTGATCTTCAAAACAATATTAAATAGGAGCAAATATTCCCATTGTTTTGCAGATAAGGGAATGGAGTTGAGAGCTAATATGATTTGTCTTTTATTTGTCAAAGAAATTACATGACTGATAAATGTTTAGGGAAGAATTCCAAATTAAGGCTTCCTAATTCCAAGGTCAATGCTCTATTCAACTTACACATAAATGCCTCACACTATTCTCTGCTCTCTCTGCTAAAGTTCTACACTGTTGTCTCATTTTGGTTTGGAGATACCTGTGAGGTCTCAAAATCTTAATGCTTCAAAAGTGGATCATGAGAAAAAATACTTTATCCCCTAATGAGTTTCTTTTTTCTACTTTGATCCCCCAGTGAGTGTCAATCATTAGATCAGTAAATCATAGATTTAGAGCTATTAAGGGAATTTGGAAGCCATCAAATCCATATATAGATGGAAGCCATCAAATCCCTTTATATAGATGAGAGAGCTTGGCCAGGATCAAACAGATCCAGTATTTAAAACTCTGTCACCTAATTGCCTTTACTGGCAGCAAGACCATTCATAAAAAGTAGTTTGCTTGTTTTCTTCTTGAAAAATTACCTGTGGTGACAGCATATATTTGGATAGTTGAATGCTTTAAATGCTCATTTCTTATTTAAGAAAAATATAGTCAGAAATGAATTAATTCTAAGAAAATCTGACTGAAAAGGGTAGACTATTTGTGGTTGAGGGCATGATAGAATTTTTTGATAGCAGAAGCAGGACCATAACTTCATTTAATCAATTGTGCTTTTAGAAAGATTGACATCACAGCAAAGACCTATGAATAGAGTTAGTATTGCTAACTTAAAGAAATTATGGTGTTCTCATGGAAAACAATGCTACTTCTAAGCAGGAAAATGGAGCTTGGGGGGGGTGCAACTAGGTGGCTAGGATAGAGCACTGGTCCTGGAGTCAGGAGTACCTCAGTTCAAATCTGGCCTCAGACACTTAATGATTGCCTGTGTGACCTTGGACAAATAACCCCATTGCCTTAAATAAATAAAATTAAAAAAAAAAAGAAAAGAAAATGGAGCAACATGCCCAAATCCACAGTACTTCTTTTTCTTAAAATATTGCAATCACCTGTCAGTTATTAAGTCATGTCATCACATATTTTTAAATCTCCTAAATTTCTATTTCTCTAAACATTTTCCTCTCACCCATTCATCTTCCTATATTATACAATGTTAAATTTATTCTTGAGTTCATTTACTAGTTGTAAGACCATAAATTGAATGGCCATATTCCACCACAGAGGGGAAAATACAGCTATGAGACCTACTTGTGTTGTCCATGGTATGATTCTCCCTTTGTGAACATGGCTAAATAAAAATATGCCATGGCATATTCCATGTTGATTTACTTTCTAGTCCTATATCTAGTTCCATATCATTTGGATCAATTCCAATTAAGTCTGCAGTTAATTTCTTTCTTTAATGATCAACCAGTCAATAAGCATTTATTAAGGGCCTACTATGTGCCAAGCCCTGGGCTTACAAAGAAAAGGCAAAAGACAGTTCTAAACCTCAAGGAGCTCACAATCTAATGATTTCTTCCCTTACAGTAAGAGACCTCAGTCAGGAATGTATACTATGCTATGCCCTGCCATAACTTGAGTCTCCTTTTATGTTTCCAAGGATGGGAGAAGCACCTTTATCGGACACCAACTGGGTGGTGTCGATGTGCCCAACAGTAAAGACCAGCGGGTCAAGTCAGCCAGAGCCATTCAAATCACCTACTACCTCCAGACTTATGGCTCTGCCACCCAAGACCTCATCGGAGAAAAGTGGGAGAGTGAGTTCTGTAAACTGATGAGGAAGCTACAAGATGAGCACCAGGATGTCCAGCTATTCTCTTTAGCATCCTTTAGCCTCTGGAGAGACTTTCATAAGACTAGCATCCTAGCCAGGAGCAAGATCCTGGTAAGCCTCATGCTGATCTTGACCACAGCCACCCTCTCCAGTTCAATGAAAGACTGCCTGCGGAGCAAGCCTTTTCTAGGCCTGCTGGGTGTGCTGACGGTTTGCATTTCCAGTGTAACCGCAGCAGGGATATTCTTCATCACTGATGGAAAATACAATTCTACGCTCCTGGGGATCCCTTTCTTCGCAATGGGTAATTATCCCTCTTTATCATGATCAGATTTTTGTGGTTTGGTGGCAGGGTTATAGATACATTTTTGTCTTTGCTTTGGGGTTAAGGATATTGTTGGTTCTGTTTTAAATTTAACATTGTGTGATTTGGATTGAGCATGGGATATATAGTTCCAGTGTTACCTTTGTGAAGTTTTGGCAAGTCATTCACTCACTGCGCTTCACTTTCCTTATCTATACAATAGGAAAGGTTGGGCTTTGAGCTTCAGATATCTTGTTTTTAAACTTATCTAAATTTTCCAAGATATTCCTCATTTTACTTCCTCCTAGAAAGTTAGCTATCCTTTCTGGCAAAGAATTAAAATAAAAAGGAATGAGATAGTTAAAGAAAGCTACTCAGACATAGAAAAATTTTTGACCCTATATGTGTATTCCACATGCATAACTTTCTATGTAGGAGTGAACTGGTAAATGTTGAACACCTATATCTCCAAAAGTAGTTTATTTTTTATAAGGACACAGAATATACTTTTAAGCATAATCTGTATTGTTCATATTATTAACAATTTGTTAACATAATTAACATTATTTTCTCTTTTACTTTCTTGAAACTAGAAAATAACAACTAAATAAAGTCCTGATTTGGAGCCAGTTTTCCACAGTATAAAAAGTCATACTGAAAATTTGACAATTTAGTCTTATCCATCTTTTCAGATATGAGAAAGAAGAAGAAAAACTCCATTTCCAAAGTCAAAGGATTTTGTGTATCTCCACATGATAGTAATTGATCCTTTCATGTGTGTGGCAGTTACCTTTTTTTTTTGGCAAGGCAATGGGTTAAATGACTTACCTAAGGTCACACAGATAGGTGTCTGAGGCTGGATTTGAACTCAGATCCTCCTGACTCCAGAGTTGGTGCTCTATCCACTGTACCACCTAGCTACCCCTGGCAGTTACTTTTCAAAGTAGAGAGAAAATTGAACCTGGAGGCAGGCTGACCTGAGTTCATCTATGATGTCAGACATTGTTTTGCTATGTGACCCTATTCAAATAATTTAACCTGCTTGTCTCAGTTCTCAACTGTTAAATGGTAGTGACAGCACCTAACTCCAATGAGTTTTGTGAGAATTAGATGAAATATTATTCCTAAAGTGCTTATTATAAGCACAGTACTTCTTATATCCTTCCATATCCATCATTCAAATATTTATGATAATAGTCTATTATAACAGCTTAAAATGTTATTGATACTTTTTTAAAAATATAATTGGAATTTCCCAACAAATAGTTCATCCCCTGCTAGATTCACAATAACACTACATGTATATAATGAATATATCATATATAAGTATATATTTGTATGTATATATGTGTGTGTGTCTGTGTATCTGTGTATAGTATGTCCCTGCAATATTTTGAGGCCTTAGCTATTCCTTTCCTATAAAATGTGGAGATTAGTCTAGATGATCTCTGAGTTCACTTCATTTAATCACTTGATTTCTGTGATTATGAGTTTGACTTTCTTCTATCCTATAATTTCTGTGTGTGAATTATATTGTTTATTTTGTCTGAAGTCAACAGTCTAAATTAATTTTGCTTACATATTAAGATGAACCATTTTATAAAAAGGACCTCTTGCAGTGACACTGCAGCTACCACAATGGCAGCCACTAATAAAAAAATAATCTGAGACAAAATATTCTCTACTCTGCTTCTTCCCAGATGATGGGTTGAAAGTTATTACTTTAAGAAAACCTAGGGGAAGCTATATGGTAAAATGGATAGAGCACTTGCCCTGGAGTCAGGAGGATCTGAGTTCAAATGTGATCTCAGACACTTAATAATTTACCGACCTTGGCCAAGTCACTTAACCCCATTGTCTTATAAAAGAAAAACCTGCATGAGTTTTAAATGTATTTTAGTGACATGTTCAGTTATGAAAGTATTCGTGTAGTTGATGTCATAGGATAAAAATATTTTGGAGCTACCAGTCAAGGTCTGACTTATCTTTTACAATATTAAAAGAAGAGCACCCTCAGTAACCCTATTATGCCATAGCCTTATGGACTGAAAGTGCCATATTATTCCAACCTAAATTCTTTCTTGTTACCATTTTTTTTGTTTTTGTTTTTGCAAGGCAATGGGATTAAGTGACTTGTGGAAGGTCACACAGCTAGGTAATTTTTAAGTGTCTGAGGTCACATTTGAGCTTAGATTCTCCTGACTCCAGGGCCGGTGGTCTATCCACTTTACCACCTAGCTGCCCCCTTGCTACCACTTTTAAAGATATGCCTTTTCTTTCTTCCATAAGATTGGAAAGAGAGAGTTAGAAGCCCTAATGCTAACCTCTAAGGGTGGAGATCTTGCAAACTCTCTCTTAGTAGTTACCTCTTCAAAGACACTCATTAATAGCTGAGGAAATGTATTGGAGGATAAGGGATGGAGGTTGATGAGGTGCTCATGGGTATGTGGCTAAAAGGAAGATTGAAGGAAGGAGAAAGGAAGAATTATAGTTCCAGAGTAAGATTGATGGGTCTTATCATTGAAGTGATTAGAGTGTTGATATCTATGGCATTACAGGAGAGAGTTTGTCAGTTGCCTGTGTGATCTAATCCCCTGTGTGCACAGACTTGGCAACAAATGGTGAAAATGGACTCTGGGTGGCCAAGTGGCAAGAGCAGGAGAGAAAGGAACTGACGACAAATAGTTTCCACTTCTTCAGGTTAAAATCTGTCACACTGCTCTCTGAGTTATGCCCTTACTAATCCATACTATGTAATGAAAGACTCAGACATAAAGGGGGAAAAAGCATTCCCTGTATCTTTTGGACAATGTATGTTTCCTACTCATGAAAAATCTTCTCTTCCTGGAAAAGGATGCTTTCAGAAATGTTAGTCCTAGTCAGGCACTAATTATGTATTTAGAACATTTTGTTATGCATAAGGGATTCAGTCACATTAAATGAAATATGATGAGACATCTGAGATCCAACTGGTACCATTCACCAAAAGGGCATGATAGTACTTGGGAGGGGTGCAGATTAGCCATCTAAAATCCCACTGGGGCTCTTTCAAAATCTATGAGTAAGAAAATTATGTAATGGAAACATTTATCAGGGGAAAGTGGAATGATACACCCCATGCATAAAAGGAGCAAAAAATTGTCTCAGCATGCTAGATAATAAAATGTATATTATAAAATTCTGCTAGCAGTTTCTCACATTACACCACTGACCTACACTAACCTAAAAATACAAGATCTAGACAAATGGCTATACCAATATAGCTACCTTTTTATTTTTTATCTCCCATTGAACAATATGATTCTACATACCTGGTGATAACATTCAGTTCTGAAAGTGTTCTCAGAGAGTGTTCTAAATCATTAAGGACATCTGGAAGATTGAATGATTTCCAAGGAAAAGCAAGGAATTTGGTCTTCCCCCATCAAAGATATCATCCTGGTTCTCTTAGTTGGAACCTGATCAAACCCATTTAAGAACATATCTTCTTTCCTTGTACTGTACTATATAACCATTGTTCATAGGATGATAGAATTGGACTAGAAAAGAATGTTAGAAGCATTCTGTCAAACTGCCTTCTTTTTATAGATAAGGAAAATAGGAAAAAAGAGCTTTGACTTGGTTAGAGTCATTCAGCTAGAAGTGTCTAAGGATGAGATTTGAATGAAGATCTCCCTGACTCCAGGTCCAGTATTCTCTCTATTGCTCCATGCTTCCAAACATATTGGGATCTGAGAACTTTGTGACCTAGAACTATTCATTCTGTAGATTTAGAAAGAACCTAGAACCAGGCTGATTGACAACCATGCAGATAATATTAGACACCTCCAGGATGCCCTCAGTCAAGCTTGTTTGTTTTTTTTTAAGATTCTTTCATACTACCCTTTTGCCCAAGGCTCTGTGAGGGGACCTATTTATAATTGCATAAAGTAAAACACCTAAAATTATAAAGGAAATCAATAATACTGAAATACACTTATCAAGGGTTATAGAAAAATCAAGCATGCAACCTGGATTTACCTAGGACCAGATAAGTAACCTCTAAAAATTGTCAGATTGAGCAATGGTATAGACAACTAGCTGATCAATTATATATATATATATATATATATATATATATATATATGTATGTATGTACATATATATATATATAAAATGAAAAGAGCAGAGAGAGGAAAAAAATATAAATTGTCTTCAAGAAAGTGGCTTAATTAACAAGGGACACAGGGGCTATATTTCACTTATTTATTTGAAGCAAAATCTGCATCACTGACCTTTGAAACAAAATTAACCATCCTTTATATCTATATGTTCTTTTCAGGGGAGTCAATCAATAGATTTTTACAGTTGTAGGACCCACCTTGATATTCTTTGCATACCTACCCAGTGTCTATTATTTCTAAGAACTATGTAGTGGTAAATTAACTCCCATAGATAAATGATGGAAAACCTTGAAAAATAGCATGTCCCTTAGAAATGGGTCCTCTGCCACAACAAGACTGTAATTATTCCAGTCCTGTACTCTGTGTGTCAAGTAATTTTCCTAACAAATCATCTTATTTCATTTTAAAGAGGTAACTGTGTGATTAACTTTAAAGTGGATGAAAGGTGTAGAATAATCCATATCCTAAAAGACATAAAGAAAAGATGGCCAAAGTCCAGTGGATGTGGAACATTGTGCAGACTATCAGATGTGGTTTCTATGTGGGTTAGTTGTTTTTTTTAACTGCTTTCTCCTCCTCTTTTCTCTCTTCCTCCTCTTCCTCCTTTTCCTTCTTATCCTCCTCTTTCTCCCCTTCCTGTCTCTTCTTTTTTCTCTTCCTTCTTCTAATGCTTTTATCTTTCTTCCCATCTTTCCTCTTCTCATTCTCTTCTTCTCTTTCCTCTACTCCTTCCCCTTCTTGCTTACTCCTGCTCCTTTCCTCATATACCCTATATTACTTTTCCCTCAAGTCTCACTTCATCATTCAGTATTCCAAGGGACAGTACACTGGAGTGGAGTAGGGTGGGATATTGGAAATGAAAGTAATGTAAAAACAATATATTTTTATATATAAATAATATGAAATATTTTTATAATTATATATTATATCATATCACAACATATATTAAACATATTACATATAGTGTTCTACATCATATATAAAGTATTACATATACATATAAATATATGTATATATAACATATATTAAATACTATATTATATATAAAATATAATAACCTACATTATATACTATAGTATATAATACATATACACATATAACAGATATATACTTAAATCCTACATTAAGAAATGTATAATATGTTATCCATGTAATATATATTATATCATATAATGATTATAATGATTATGTAGAATATAATATAGTAATGATTATAATATTATATATTATATGAAATAAATAATGTTTAAGGTGGACTATAGCTTGAGAGCAGAAAGGAAAATGAGAAGACATTTTGTCCAATCCCCTCATCTTTCAAAGGAGGAAGTTGAGGCTGACAAAGATTAAAAGAATTGCTCAAGGTCACATGACTAATAAATATCTGAGGTAAGGTCCAAACTGAGTCTTTTTAGCACTCTTTTGACTATACCATACTGTATCAAAGCTAAAATTCTATATTGGAGATTGAGTTCCAACAATCTTGACTATACCTACACCTACCATTTAGGATATCACAACTGATTGCAACATCATACAATTACAGAACTAGATGGTAATCTCCTTTAGCATCATTGACCCCCAATCCCTCCCCTTTTCTTTAGATGAGACTGAGCCGGACACTTGACTTGGGTGACTTACCTAAAATAATTTGGTTCTTAAGGACAGGATTGGGCTGGATCTTAGAATGCTTGATGCTCAGTCTAGGGCTTTTCCCTTTCTATCACAAAGATAAGACTTTGGTGAATTTGAGAAAAAAATTGTTCCTATAATGATGTAGAACTGAGATATTCTCTCAGCTTTTCTCTTGAAAGTCTCTTCTACCCCTTTAGGTCAATTAGGACCTCTATGTAAATCTGTCCTTGCTTAACTTCTGCTTACTTCTTTTCAAAGAATGCACATCTATTATATGCCAGACACTATCCTAGGTGCTTAGGACACACTAATACACACACACACACACAGACACACACAAAAAAAAGTCTATCTTCAGAAAGCTAGTATTCAGAGAAAACTATGTGTTCCTATCAGGGGAGACAATCAGTGGAACACTACATCTGCTAGACTGGGGCACCTTCTGTACATCAGAGTACATGCCCAATGGTAGTCCAGTACAACAATCACCTTGATCTTCATACCTCCCTCCTCAACAAATTATATAAGTATATATAAAATAAATACAGAGAAAATGACCTGGGAGAGGTACCAGTAGCTTTTGGCAAGGATTAGGAAAAACCTCATGTTGAAAGGTGACTCTTGAACTAGACATGTCGACCTGGATGTCACTTCAAAGCCAATTATATAAGAAAGGAAAAGTACAGCCTCTAAAAAATCCTCTAACTACATTCTCCAGTATGTCCTATTCATAGACTTTATTATCTCTGATGTAACTTAGATTTATTCCTTTCTGTCCTGCCCTCTAAGTTTCAAGATAATTGATCCTCATTTAACATATCTTATATGCAAAACCTTCTTTTCCCCTTTTTTAGTCTCCATCTCTGTAACTTTCTTATACTTATTGCTTTCCTCTAATCTCATATTACTTTTTCTTCTACATGTCTATTAAGATGCATGTGGCTCCACATTGAATTCAGCATGCCCATTAAAATATGGTGATGTACAAACTGAAAGTGATTAAAAATAAACCCTCACAATGACTATACATTCATTTTCAGCTCAAGATCACTTCCCTTTCCAATAATAATCCAATGGGAATGCAGCTAATTTAATTTATGACTTCGTAATCATCTGCCTTTTATTACTTCATTTGCTTTATGTGGATCTACTTTATCCTTCTGGTGGAGAACAGTCAGTTAATACTGCATCTAAGAGTCAAGCTGGCTCACTCTACATCTTTCTGAACTTCTGTGGATAATTTCCCCAGGGCCTCAGCTTTGTTCACAATGAAATTTTCTCCTTTCTTGCAAACTGCTTATGTTTCTTAGGGTTCTCAAAACCTGTTCTTATATCCATGCCTGTAACAAGGGATTTACTTCATAGCTAAAAGTATTCAGAGTCTCCCAGGGTTGACTCAAAAAGAGACCCAAATAGATATACATGTTTTACTATAGATCTAAGGAAGATCATGAGGAAATTTTATAGATGATTTCTTTTCCCAGGGAGCCAAAACTGAGGCTGTATTTAAGCAAAGGTCTATTTCTTTTATCTCTTGAATTTTTAAAAATATTTTTATTTCATATAAAGTCAAATATGGTCAACAATCTCCAGAGAAATAATGATTACATGAAATTAAGAATAAATTTCCCCTCAAAATTAGCCCAAGCAAATCCAGTAAAGGCAATATGAAAAGAGAAAATAATTGATGAGGGGAAAAAGTCAGGTTGGCTAGTTTCCCTCATAAAAATTTCATTTCTAAGATGTATAGAAAACTAATTCTAATTATTAAAAATAAGATCTAGGGGCAGCTAGGTGGTGCAGTGGATAGAGCACTGGCCCTGGATCCCGGAGTACCTGATTTCAAATCCAAGTCAGACACTTAATAATTACCTAGCTGTGTGACCTTGGGCAAGCCACTTAACCCCATTGCCTTGCAAAAAAACAAAAAAACAAAAAACAAAAAGAAGAATAAGATCTATTCCACAAGTGATAAATGGATTAAAGATATCAATAGAATGTTCCAGCAAAACCCTTTCTTATATGCTTGTCTGTAACTAGGGATTTACCTATTCCCTAAAAGTATTTAGACTCCAAGATTAGGGTAAGGAATGGGAGTAAAAAAAATTGATTTATTCTCATTAAAGAAAAAAATGTAAAATAGAGATGTAGGGGTTGCTAAAATGTCAGATGTTACACAAACTAGCAGATACGGTCATTATATTGTTAGCTTCACTTATTTGTTTTACTGACTTTCAATGAAGTGAAGATGATTTGTAAATATATAATATGAAAACAAAAAAGATCAAGAAAACTTTAAAAATTAATACAAATATTTTACTGATGCATTTTGCCTTGATATTTGCAGTCATTCACAAGCACATGGGCATTTAGTGGTAGCTTTGTTATTCAATTGTTTCAGTCATGTTTGATTCTTCTTGGCCTCATTTGGGGTTTTCTTGGCAAAGATACTGCATTGGTTTGGCATTTCTTTTACCCCAACTTACTTTACAGATGATAAAACTGCAGCAAATAGTCCAGTGTCATATAGCAATTAAGTGTCTGAGGCTAGATTTTAATTCAGGCAGATGACTCTTCCTAACTTCAGGTCCAGAACCCTATCCACTGAGTCATCTACCTGATCTTGGGTGTGCTAAGCATATTTTAAGGGAAAGAGAAAGAATCTTCCTACCCAACTCCACTTTTGAAAACTCCCTTGTGATAAAGAACAAAAATAAAATCTAACCCATTGAATACTTTTTTCAAGGTAGTGCATATATTTTTATCTCTCTTCTGTCTTCTGTTTTTCCCAATTAGATGTCAAGACAATTATTGGAATTCATTTTTACATAATGTTGTTACAAATTCTCAACCCAACCTGCTCTCCTCTTCCAAAAATGGTGGGCAATTTGATACAAGTTATTCATATGCTATCTTGTAAAGCATATGTCCATATTGATTATAGTGGTAAAAGAAGAAATAGACCAAAAGGAAAAAAAAAACAGGAAAAATAACAAAGTATGTGAAAAAAGTTTGTTTCAATGTGCAATCAGACAATCCCTACTTTTGGGGGGGGATAAATAGCATTTTCTTTGTGACTATTTTGTACTTATCTCAGATCATTGTTGTCCTAGAAAGATGAGTCATTCATAGTTGAACATCACACAATGTTGCTGATATGTTTGCAATGTTTTTCTGGTTCTGCTCATTTCATTTTGCATTAGGTCTTACATGATTTTCCAGGTTTTTTCCCCCCTGAAATCTGCCTGTTCATCATTTCTTATTACACAATAGTATTCATTTGCTTTCATATATCACAACTTGTTCAGTCATTCTCCAATTGATGGGTTTCCCCTCAATTTCTAATATTTTTACACTATGCTATATGACTTGTTGGGATATATATTTACTAGTAGCATTGCTGAATCAAAGGGTATACGCATTTTACAACTCTAACAACAGTGAATTAGTGATTCAATTTCCCCACATCCTCTCCACTATTTGACATTTTTCTTTTTTGTCACATTAGCCAATGATTGTAAGATGGTACCTGATATGTTTTAATTAGCATTTATCTAATCAAAAACAGTTTAGACCATTTATTCATATGATTATAGATAGCTTTGATTTCTTCATCTGAAAATTGCTTTAATTATCAACTGGAAAATGGTTTGTATTCTTATAAACATAGCACACTTGTATTTGAGAATTATATCTTTTCTTCCCAGATTTCTCCTTTTCTTTTAATCTTGGTTGCATTAATTTTGTTTGTACAGAAGGTTTTTAATTTAATATAATCAATTTCATCTAATTTACATATTTTACATTTACATAATGTTCTCTATCTCTTGTTTGGTCATGAACCTGTAACTTATGTAGCTTATCCTATAAGAATGTGTATGCTATGCCACTTAGTGCTTATATATTTAGGATTGAGATCATTTCATTGTGTATAGTACCTTCTTAGCAAGATGCAGTTTCCTTAACTCTTTTAATTAGGTCTATTTTTGCTTTTACTTTCTCTGAGATCAGGATGCGTATCACTACTTTTTCTTTAGTTCAGCTACCTTTATTCTATGTATGTCTCTCTGCTTCAAGTATGTTTCTTTTAAGCAACATATTATAGTATTCTGGGTTTTGATCCACTCTATTATCCACTTCTGTTTTATGGAGGAGTTTATCCCACTCACATGCACAGTTTTGAAAACACATTTTTCTCCTCTATGTGCTCTCTTCTTATATCCTTTCTCTCCTAAACAGTGTTTGATTCTGTCTCATCCTTGTCTTTCCTCTCTTCTGTCTGTTCCCAACCTGCTTTTACTTTATCTCCTCCACATATATCTTTCTTTCAGGAAAAATAGATTTATATATTCAAACAGCTATGTATATTTTCCCCCTTTGAACAAATATTGATGAGAGTAAGGTTCAAGTGATGCCCAGTACCTATTCTACCATCTTTCCCTCCACTATAACAGCTTTTTTATTCCCCTTCGTATGAAATAATTTACCCCATTCTACATCTCCCTTCCTTCTCTACCCAGTGTGCTCCTCTTTCTCATTTTTTTGGTTTTTTATGTCATTCACTCAAATTCACCTTATATCTATAACCTCTATCTATGTATATTCCTTCTACCCGTATTATCAGTGATTCAGTTTTTAAGAATTATATCTTATATAAAGATGTAAGTCATTCAGGTCCATTAAATTCCTTATGTTTTTCTTCGTTTTACCTTTTTAAGTTTCTCTTGGGTCTTGTGCCATAGATAAAATTTTTTATCCAATTCTAGTCTCCTTTTGAAAGCTTGAAATTCTTCTATTTCATTCAAGGATGATTATTCCCTTGTTTTGTTTAATTTCACCAGGTAGATGATTCTTGATTGTAGTCTTAGCTCCTTTGTCTTCAAAAAAATCATGCTCTATGTCTTTTGATCACTTAATGTTACAATTGCTAATCTTGTGTAATCTTGATTATGGCTTCCTGATATGGGAAGTGTTGGAGTACTTTTTCTTTACCTAATAATTATGAAATTTGGCTCCAAGGTCTCTTAGAGTTTTTATCTTGGGATCTCTTTCCTGAGGTAATTGATGAATTCTTTCAATGTCCATTTCCTTTCTAGTTCCAGGATATTAGGGCAGATGGGGTATTTCTACATATCCCAATATCTACACTGTTTGGTCTTGGAAGGTTGCCTATTTACCCTGCACTATGTTGAAGCATGAGACTCTCAGAATAGTCATCTGCCCATTTCTCTGGCTATGCTGAGAAGCATTTGAGTTTTCTACTCCACTACACTGATGTTCAGAATGTCATGCTGGTTTGCTGAGGTAGGACTTGCTGTTGACTTGATGGAATGTTTCTTGTCCCAGACCATGTTCTTGTTTTGTCAGGGTGAGAGAGGCCTTTCTTGATGATATTCAAAGTTTCTTGGGATAAAAAATTGTTATACCTCATTGTTTTGCCAATTGTGCTATTTGGGCATGCTAATTCATGGTTGGTTGGAGGCATAGTTAAGGTGAATTATTGCTTACTCTGCCATCTTGGTTCCTGGAAGTAGCTCTCTCAATGCATACTTCTGATGGGTGACAGAGAATATTTAATGAGTAGTAGTTCTTTGTTTTTCTGCCAGGTAGAGATATATTATGTTTTATTATCTATTTTCTGGATTCACTATTGGTTTTTCCCTTGTGCATGTTTCAACTTCCTTTTAGTAATCTTTTCATTTACATTGTTATAGTGATTGTATATACTTTCTTTTAGTTCTGCTTATCTTGCTTAGCATGAGTTCATAAAAATCTTCCCATACTTTTTTTAATTCCTCATTTCTCATTTTCTCTTTGAACTTCTACTTTCCCTAAAATACCTAGCACAGTGCTGAGTGCACTATTGGTTCTTAGTGACTTTTGCTAAGTGACAGTGCTTGACATCTATAATGTGATGAAATAAATTATCTCTAATGTCTTCTATATTATAGGCATTCTATGATACTCTGTCTGGTTGGTTTATTGGTACATGATAGTGTTAAAAATGTTCCACTGAATTGATGCCAAGAATGAATTGTATCTCTTTAAAAATCATTCAGTCACATGACACTTCCTATTTAATAACCATTAATTTCAATTTCTGAATTTTTTAATTACAAAAACAAAGATACATCCATGTGTCTTTGGGGTGGAGGATTGAGAGGCTTTTGTTTTAATAAACTTTGACTTTGAAATAAAAGAAATATTTCCATATGATTATGCCCAGGGATATAGACTAATATTGAGGACTGGTGCTCAGATAACTGGTCCTTCTATACATACCTTAATCTCCATCATTAACTATTTCTCCTCTTCCTCTACTCTCTACTCTTTTTCTTCTCTTGGAGCTCTCCTCTAGTCCTAGGACTGCATCTATAATCTCTTTGTAAATTCCTTCACAAACACTCATCTCTAGACTTGACTTTTCCCTCAGATTCAGTCTCATATCTTCCATTACTCACTATTCCTGTCCAAGTGAAGATCTGATTTTTACCTCAGGCTCAATTTTTCATCTCATGCAATAAATACTGCACTAAGCTAGTCACTAAGCTAGTAGTACCCTGTTCCTTTGCCAGGCAAAGCTATATTATTTGTTTAATTATCTATTCTCTGGGATAGGTACTGGTTTTAAAATTTTTCAAGGTTCAATTTCTTTTAAGCAATCTTTTCATTTACTTTACTGTAGCTATTGTGTATAATCCTCTTTCCACTGTGTATATTCATTCTTTGCACTCAACCAGGATCGAAAGTTATTTCATCTTTAAGTCCCATCCTCTTACAAGCTTTCCAAATCAAATCAGTTTTCAAGTCCTGCTTCTTCAATGTTCATCAAGTTGTGTTTTCTTCTCTTTTTCACTCATTTTCATTGCCACCTCCTAATTTCAGCCCTTTTTTAACTTCATTCCTTCTCTGATAAATAGAAGTCATCTTGTCATCCTATGATCTCTTTGTTCTTTTTGTTCTAATCTATCCAGAACACTAAACAAATAAAATAATACTTTTTTTGTACTCTACTCCTCAAAAACCCACAATAGCAATATACTTCTAGATTTCTATTAAGTTAATGCACTGCAGGAATATGATCTCAATCTTCTTTTCTGGTCTGAGCTTCTGAAAAACTGCTTTATTTAGTAGTATCCATATTTTTCACATTACTATCTCTGTGCTTCTGATCACTTTATTACCCCTACCTGTAATATCTTTTGTCCCTCCTTTCTACCCATCAAAACCTTACACATTCTGCCAGGTGAAATGCAAAATGCCAATTTGTTCTTCACATCCTGCCTCATAAAATCACTCCTTCTGAAATCTCATCATGCTCATTATTCATACTATTCATTAGCATGTCTACATAGGCTGCCTTAGTTATTGTCTCAAACTTATTAGAAATTCCTTTATAATTCTTTGTGGCAGCCAGTAAAACAGAAAGGTCATTCACATAAAAGGGATTAGCTAAATATTTATTCATTGATCACTTGATTGGATTGAGAATGGTTAATACTTTTGAAAAAGCTATTAGTCATTCTGCTGTCTAGGGTTTCAATCAGAAGTAATATAGTCTCTATAATTATTTCTTTACTTTTTTTAACATTTTAGATAGATATACTAATGGTATATTAAATAATGGGGTTGGTTGCATCCTGGACTCTTTTAAAAAATAAATCAGAAGAAAAAAAGAAAAGAAGAAAAAAACCCAAATCATAAGGATATTTTGCCATTCCCAACTAATTTTTATAGACTTGCTGAAAGACAAATTTTGAAGAGTAAAATGAAGCCTGTTCCACATATGTGAAACAGAATGGGAGAGAAAGTGCAAGCTTTTAGAGAGTCATAGTAATATGACATATATATATATATATATATATATATATATATATATGCCACTACAAAGACAGTAAATTTTGAGCAATGCCATCATCTTGATTTAGATTGAAAATGATATTCAGTTTTAAGATTATGGAAAAGCCCTGTGCAGTAACAGAGTCCCAGTTACAGTGTGTACTGAATTTAAATTGTATATCTTCCTTTTGTGATTTGTGCAGATTCTGCATTTTCTCTGAGGTCTATCTTAGTCATTAGCTTTTTAGTACTCTTAATAAGCTTCCTTCTAGCGGCAACTGTATCAGAATTATATTAGATCTGTGAGCAGGTGCTGTTACATAAAACTGATTTTCCTGAGGGTGGAAAGCATACCTAACACAACAAAATGTAGTTTGCTATGGTCTTCACTGGACAAGCTTGATCATATAAAGACTTTACATATTGGTTCAAACTTTTCAAATGGAGGAACACATGGGGGGATGCCTGAGTGGGATGTAAAATGCTATGTAGGCTATTGCTATTTTTTTCACCAGAATCAAGCAATGAATCAGGCTTGGTTATTTGAACAGACAAGCACTTCCTAAGATAAAGGCAGACATCAATTTCTCTGACTTATTCAATAGTATTAGCATGTAAGTTGTTTCTTTTCTCATCTCTAATCTGGCCTCTAAAGTCATCCTCAAACACTAGCTTGTCAAAAGCAACCTTCAACAACTCTATTTTGTAATTGAATTTGCCTTTGTTCCAGTGCCAATGTGTCCCAGGACAAACTATTCTGACTTGGATGTGAGCATTTCAATGGCAAGCCAAGTTCTTGATTCCTTCAGTGCATCTGGGAACATGCTAAGGGTGAAACGTGAAAATTTACTAGAAAATGTTATGTTTTTTAAAATGAAAATGAATGAGGAAGTTCCAGAGAGGAATCCCAAGAAGTCAACTCAGAAGCACACTCACTCACAAAACACACACACACACACACACACACACACACACACACACACACACACACAGACATGATCTTTTCTTTTTTAGGTAAATATTTTATTGAAATCCTATTTTATACAACTGTTAGTTCTCTATAATTACCCTTCCCCAGTAGAAAACCCTCTTTTGCAATAAATAATTACAAATGAGTGAAACAAATAAACATTGACCGTATGGGAAATATATTCCACAACCATTGTTGATCACCACTTTATAAACAGGAAAGATGGTTCATTATCAACTCTGGAGTCATGATCATATTAGTAATAGTTCTGAAAGTCTTTTAGTATAGTTTTCCTTTATATCATTGGGATTTTATAGAAATTGTATTCCTAGTTCCACTTGCTTCATTCTGTTATAGGTCACAAGTTATTTTTTAAAGTTTTTGGAGTTCTTAATATGCTTTATTTTACATTGATCCAATAATGTTGCATATGTCAGGAAAATATGGGTTCAAATCTGATTTTCTATAATTGCTAACTGGGTGACTGGGAAAATTATTTATCATTTCTGTGCCTTGATTTGCTCAACTCTAAAACGAAGGATTTTCCCTTGATGACTTTCAAAGTACTTTTCAGCTTTGAGAAATATTAGGATTATAATATATAATTTGTTCAGCTATTCCCTAAGCAATGAACAACTGCTTTCCTTCTAGTTTTTTTAATAAAAACCAACATCTCAAGGGTTAAATTCCTTTTGAAATTTGCATTTTGCTACCTATGTGACTTTGGACATTTCATATCATATCTCTGAGTCTTAGTTCCTCATCTGTCAAAAGAGAAGATTCAACTAGATGACCTCTAACATCCCTTAAAGCTCTAAATCTATGAGCCTATGATTTTATCTCCCATGATAGATAAGTCTTCATCAAAGACTTGTAGAGATAAGTAGAACAGATGTCACTTATGTCCACTTGAAAGATTGTGAAGCATGCCACAAGTTACTAAGACTACAATCATTCATGAACTGTTGAACCACTATATTCCCAGTTTCTGGAAATCACTGAACCCTGATGTTAACTGGTTACTTATCTGTATAATGATCTCTTTCTGACACAGAGAATTTCAGGTTTGAGAATCCCTTCATCTTTCTTTGGACTGAAATATTAGGAAGACAAAGGGAAAGCCCTGAGCAATCGTAAAGGAATTATATTTCAGACATCAAATTTAGTAACACAATATGATGCTTTTTCTGCATAAATTACCTTCTACCTTATATTTGGGGAAAAATGAGAATGGAACAATATTTATATCCTTTTGTCTTGTCTTGCTACTAGTGAATAGCCAAAACATTTAATTATCAAGATCTTTTTACAATCTGTTGTTTTGTTGGGGTCTTTTTGCCCAAAGGATTATCAAAAGATAATTTAGTGTAGGACAGGATTTATACTGTGTTATATTGGAAGAGTGCTAAATCAGGAGTTCAAAGAAACTTAGGTTCAAATCTGAGCACAAATACTTGCAATCTGATTGAATCTTGATGTTCTCATCTGTAAAGTTCTTAAAAAATAATATCTATACTATTTACCTCATAAAAGGGACATATAGTAAGTATTTGGTAAACTTTTGGTACTACAAGAAAAGTAACTTTCTATTATTAAGTATTAATAAAGGATCAGTAGGAGCTTAACATCTTTATCACAGAACAGTAAGAACAAATTTGTTTTTTTTTTGTATTCTCTAACCTTAAACTTTCTTGTCACAAATGATAAATAAAATGTCACTTAGGGAAAAAGGGGAATTTTAATGCTTTTCAAGAGGTTGTTTTGGATTAGAGTGTGAAAATTTGTGTCTGTGTACAGGTAAGGAATTTGAGTATTCTAGTGAAATATATTTTAGATAACTGACTATGGTCATGGTTTTAAATAGATTATTCGTTAGCAAGGGGAAACATGGTATAACGGAGAGAGACTAGCAATACTTGGTTTCAGGCTCACCTCTGAAACCTATTGACTATTTGACTCTAAGAAAATAAATTTTCAGGCTCATAGTAATTCTTGAAGATTGTATGTTGAAGACCAAATACTGATTTCCATTCATAAAGGGAGTTTTCTACTTGAGTGTTCCCTGTATCTATGAATCAAAGGTCTGACAGTAGGAAAAAATAAGTATATAGCAATAAAAGTTTTGAATTTCAAAGAATGTGTTTGATTTTGAGGTTATCATCTTGTATTTTGATTTCTATTGTATCAAAGACATTTCCTTAACTATTATTTCCATTCTCAAAATGACCCTTTGAAGCAGATGAAACAAGTATCACCTGCATTTTGTGAATGAAAAGTCTCAATCTTAAGAGACTTACCTATATAAGGTCACATCTTTAAGCCTGGGTCAAAGTCAGGATTAGATCCTTGATACCTCTTAATTACTTTCCATGTCTCTTTACTGAGAGATGCTATAATTTTATGAAAGTTTATTGATATTTATTATATGATAATTCATTATATGATCATATTTGTCCAAACATGATTATTTGATAGTTTTATATATGCATTTGATAGTAATAAGAGTTAGGATCCATCTCTTAATGACTGGTTTTCTCTGACCAACTATGTCACTGAAGTATTTACATATGTTATGTAGTGCCTTTTAGATATATTCAAGGTCAGCTGCAACAATCCCTACCAATATCTACCATTGCCTTTTTATTAATTTTCTCACTTTTGGTTCAAAGGAAATCTAATGAGTATTCTTTGGGCTATCTCAGAATTATCATAATTCTAGGAACTGTTTAATTGACTCAGTCCTCACTCATCTCTGGGTAAAATCAATGATCTATCTTCTCCTATGTCTTATCTCAGTCACAAACCACAGATTTGTAATGGTCATTTTATTTGTTAATTAACAATTTGTTAAAGTAAGAAGGCATCATAGAAAAAACATTTACCACTGTATATATGACTATATTGGAGCACACAGCAAAAGTCACTTCTTTAGTGAACTTTCATCTTACTCCAAGAAGGCAAGTTTCTAAATAAATCAATTAAGATTTAAACTGTGAGTGAAATTTACCATTCACTGTGCTTTGAAAAAAATAAATGAAAACAAAAGCCACATTCATTAGACATTTCTCCAAAAAATTGTCACAAATTTTGGCTAAACCTTATTTTAACTCTAGGGCACTTCTAAAAGATGCCCTTTATAACTCTTTTCACTCACTGGTCTATGTTTATCCATATACTCCAGCTTGCCTCAAAGCCAACCTGTTTTGCCATTCATGAATATTGACTGGCATCTCTAAAGAAACTGAATTGTTAGTTTAGCTCAAAGATTCTTTTTCAACTTAATGATGATAGAGAAATCTGTCCTTTTAGGGAAGTAACCCAAATCTTTGTGATTCCTGGTCCTCTTTAACCTTCCAGGATTTAAATAACACAAAGTTGCATTTGAATGCCTTTTGATCTGGTAGGGTGAAAACAGCAAGAATTCCTCCATCATATCACAATAAAGGAAAGGCTGAGAATGTGGTTCTGAGTGTCCTCTCTTGTAAAAGCTTCCCTTTTTTCTTTGACTTGTATAATGCCATGTGTTTCATGCTGAATGCTGGCATTTCATGGAGCCAATGCTCTGCATAAAGAAAAGGGAAATGACTATTGTTGAGATTTACAAGCCAGGCCTCCTCCTGACCTCTCCATTGTATTTAGGTCATGATACCTCTTATCTTCATTATGTCTATTTTTAAGCTTAAAGTGGTTAGATGTTAATATGCTGTTTAACATGTAAACTCCAAAAATATAGAAAAGGAGGCCACCTGCCCTCATTTTGTGCCATGGTGCTGTTGTATTTGCAGCTCAAAATAACATTGGCGTTCCTTCCTGGCACATAACACTTGTGAGCTCCCATCTAATTTGCTGTCCACTCTTACCCTGGAATCTGTTTCAGAATTTTACTGCTTTCCAAGTATTTCCCTCTCATTGAGTATCTGTGTCTCATTTACGCTCCAAGGCATTCATTTTCCATTTTCAAGGTTGACATACATCCATCTACCTCTTTTTCTTCATCTCTCTAAGGACTCCTTATTTTTTCCATCTCTGCAACTATTTTCAAAAGTTGTCATTTGTTATATACAGAAATTGAATGGGCTCTGGAAAGATCATTAGCAAGGCTATCAAATGTAATGGGATCCAAACTCAAGCCCTGCAGTCATGCGCATCATGATTACCACAATCTACCTGCACAGGCAATTATATAAGTGAATTATTCTTCAGTCAGTTTTCAATCAATGTGGTAATGCTCCAATTGAAGATTGTTTTTAACTTTAGATCAAGTTTTTAAATGCCATAGCAATATCCTTATTAAAGATTGGGTTTTTCCAACATTCACAATTCAAACTGAGATGGATTATTTGAGAGTACTGGCTATGTAAAAAATACATAAAAACAAAAAAAAAAAACCACTTTATTTATGAACTGAGCAACAACTATATCAGTACCTGATAATGAATGATGTCACTCCAAAAAGAGAGACTGAAATTTGTACATTCATGATGTGCTGAAATTTTCCCTGTGTTTGGTGTCAGAAGGACTTGATTCTGATCTGTCTCTTTTACTAGTAGTTTTCCTTCACCAAGTAGTTTCTCCTCACAGGGACTCAGTTTTCTCATGCATAAAAATATACTAAATTTAAAGAGTATAGTCCAACTTTTCTTTTTTCATATTTCAGGTTGCTAGTCATTTTTAACTTTCTTTCCTTTTTTCAGTTCTGAGTTCCAAATCCTCTCCTAGCCTTCCTCCTTTGACCTTCTATACAAACTGAGAAGATAAGCAATATATTACATCAATTATGCATGTGAAATCATGCAAAATATATTTCTATATTAGCCATATATTTAAAAAGCAAGAAATAAGTAAATAAGTAAATTTTGATTTGTACTCAGAATAAAATTAGTTCTTTTTCTGGAGATGATTAACTTTTTTTATCTTGAGTCCTTTGGAATTAACTTGGGTCTTTGTACTGATCAGAGTAACCAATATTTTCACAGTTGATCATCATTGTAACATTGCTGTTACTGTGCACAATTATTATCTGTTCTCACTTCACTTTGCGTCTTTTCAAATAGATGTTGCCATATTTTTTCTGAAACCACTCCCCATCATTTCTCATAGCATGATAATACTCCACAATTATATGACACAACTTATTCAGTTATTCCCTAATTAACGAACATCCCCTAAATTACTAATTGTTTTGCCAGCACAAAAAGATATATTTTTGTACATTTAGGTCCTTTTTCTTTGATCTCCTTGAGTTATAGGCCTAGTAGTGATATTAGCAGGCCAAAAATGTGTGTTTGTGTGTGTGTGTGTGTGTGTGTGTGTGTGTGTGTGTGTGTGTGTTTGTGTATGTGGGTGTGGGTGTGGGTGTATATTATATTTTGCAACCCTTTTTGTAGATCTATAAAATCCTTGGGTTGTAGTTTCAAATTGTTCTCTAGAATTATTCAAGTATAGTTGGAATGGTTGGAAAAGTTCACTATTCCACTTGCAATCCCTTAGTTATTTTTCCCTCATCCTCTCAAGTACTTGCTATTTCTGATAGGTGTGAAGTGGTACCTCAGAGTTGTTTTAATTTTGCATTCTTGTATTGAATAATGATTTAGAGCATTTTATGTGACTATAGATAGCTTTGATTCCTTCTGAAAACTGTACATTAATTTCCTTTGACCATTTTTCAATTGGGGAAGGGCTTTTATTTTTTATTTTTATAAACTTGACTCGGTCTATACTTAGTTTAAATGAGAAGAGAGGATTTTATCAGAGAGACTGTAAAAAAAAGTTATTTTGCTTCATTGTCTTTTAGCATAATGTAGTTTCCCTGATTCTCTCATTTAATTAAGTCTATTTTTGCTTTTGCTTTGATTGAGATCATAATTGCTACCCCTGCCTTTTTTTTTTACTTTAGTTGAAACATATTAGATTCTGCTCCAACCCTTTATTTTTAACTTTATCTGTGTCTTTCTGTTTCAAGTGTCTCTTGTAAACAACATATTGTTGGATTCTGGTTTCTAATTCATTCTGCTGTCTGCTTCCGTTTTATGCATGAACTCATCCCATTCTCATTAACAATTATGATTACAAAGTATATATTTTCCTATTTTTTTTGTTTCTTCTGGTCTTTCTCCTTAAAGTTTATTTTACTTCTAACCACTACTTCCCTTAACTGGCTTTTACTTTTATCACCCTCCTCCTTTCTCTCATCCTCTTCCCCTTTTATTTTCTGTTGGGTAAGTTACATATCTATAGAAATATTCCCTCTTTAAACTAATCCTAATGAGAGTGAAGTTCAAGCATTGCCCAGTAGCACCACCACCACTCATTTGCCTCTTCATTATAAAAGCTTTTCATTGTGAAACTCAAATTTTATGTGAGAAATTTTTCCTCATTCTTCCTTTCCCTGCCCCCTTCTCCTAGTGCATCCTCTTTCTCAGTCCTTCCTTTTTTGTAGATTATTTCAGCATAGATTATTCATGTTCTCTGTGTACATAAACTCCTTTTTGCTGCCTCAATGGTGATAAAATTCTTAGGAAATCCATGTATCATCTCCCTATGGATGAATGTAAACAGTTTAACTTGTGATACTCTTTGATGTTTACATTTTTATGTTTCTCCTGAGTCTTGCATTTGGGTGTCAAATTTTCTTCAGCTTTGGTCTTTTCATCAGATATGCTTATAATATTTTATTTCATTCGATATTCACTTTTCCCTTTTGCAGTTTTGCTAGGTTGGTCATTCTTGGTTGTAATCCTAGTTCTTTTTTATGTATGAATATTTTATTTTTATTTTTTAGAAAGATTTTATTTATTTTGAGTTTTACAATTTTCCCCCCATTCTTGTTTCCCTCCTCTCACCTCCCACAGAAGCATTCTGTTAGTCTTTACATTGTTTCCATGGTATGCATTAATCTAAGTTGAATGTGATGAGAGAGAAATCATATCCTTCAGGAAGAAAAATAAAGTATAAGAGATAGCAAAATGACATAATTAGATAACCTTTTTTTCTAAATTGAAGATAATAGACTTTGATCTTTGTTCAAACTCCACAATTCTTTCTCTGGATCTAGATAGTATTCTCCATTGCAGGTAGTGCAAAATTGTCCCTGGTTGTTACACTGATGGAATGATCAAGTCCATCAAGGTTGATTATCACCCCCATGTTGCTGTTAGGGTGTACAATGTTTTTCTGGTTCTGCTCATCTTGCTCAGCATTAGTTCATGCAAATCCTTCCAGGCTTCCCTGAATTCCCATCCCTCCTGGTTTCTAATAAACCAATGGTGTTCCATGACATACATATACCACAGTTTGTTAAGCCATTCCCCAATTGAAGGACATTTATTGATTTCCAATTCTTTGCCACCACAAACAGGGCTGCTATGAATATTTTTGTACAATTAATGTTTTTACCCTTTTTCATAATCTCTTCAGGGTATAGACCCAGTAATGGTATTGCTGGATCAAAGGTTATGCATATTTTAGTTGCCCTTTGGGCATAATTCCAAACTGATCTCCAGAAATTTGGATCCTAGCTCTTTTACCTTTCAAAATATCATAGCATAAACCCTCCACTTTTTTTTTTGCAAGACAGATGGGGTTAAGTGGCTTGTCCAAGACCACACAGCTAGGTAATTATTAAGTGTCTGAGACTGGATTTGAACCCAGGTACTCCTGACTCCAAGGCCAGTGCTTTATCCACTATGCCACCTAGCCACCCCAACCCTCCACTTCTTTAAAAGAAAAAGCTAAATATTGTGTGGTCCTGACTATGGCTCCAGGATATTTACATAATTATTTTATGTTTGTTTGAAGTATTTTCTCTTTGACATTGGAGCTCTAAAACTTGACAATCATATTCATGGGAGTTTCCATTTTGGGATTGCTTTTAGGAAGTGGTCAATGGATTATTTTGATTTCTACTTTGCCTAATTCAGTGAGATTTTGAACCTTTTTACCCCCCATTTGGTCAATTCTGTCTTTTACGGAGTTCTTTTCTCCAGTGAATTTTTGTATTACCTTTTCTATTTGATCAATTCTACTTTTTAAGGAGTTTCCTTTTCAGTATATTTGTGTACCTCATTTACTATCTGGCCAATTCTACTTGTATTATTTTCTTCACTATCTGTGTGTGAGTGTGTAGGTGTTTGTGTGTGTGTGTGTGTGTGTGTGTGTGTGTGTGTCCTTTAGGGAGTTGTTAATTCTCTTCATAATTTTGTTCCATCACTCTCATTTCTTTTCTCAGTCTTCCCTCTACTACTCATCTCTTTCTTTGATTGTTCCAAGAATTCTATTTGGGTAGGAGTTCAGTTAGCATTTTGAGACTATTTTTGCATCTTGTTTTCACTTTGTTGTCTTCTTTTGACACCAAAGTCTTCCATTCCACCATATTAGTTTTTCATGATCAATATTTTGATTGTTTTTTGTTCACTTTCCAAGTGTATTTCTCAACTTTAAGTTAAAATTGGGGTCTGCTAACCAGCTGTAGGAAAACACTGTCCCAATCTTCAGGCTTTTTTCATGCTACTATTTTCAGAACTAGTTCTGGGGGGAGGGGCAATCTCTCAGTAGTTGGTGTTTCCATGGTGGTATGATCCTGTGAGAGGTATGATCATGTATCTCCTATTCTGCATTCTGGTCTTCACCCAGGAAGGGCCCCTGCTACCCTTCAGCCATAAGCAACCATATTCCTTTTTTCTCCAGAACCTCGCAGCAGGAACCCCTTCTTCATGACCAATTACCATTCCTCCTCTCCGACCTAGAACTGTGGCAATAAAGTTGCCAGAGAGCAAGCAACTACCCAGTGCCAGCAGAGTAATATCTTTCTAACCAGCTGGCCAGTTATCTTACTATCTCTGGGCAATGAGATCTGGAAACTTCTGTTCAGCCACTGTTATTGATACTGAAAGTGAGAGCTCCAAAGAGGCCTCCATCCTTTTGTCACAGACTTCTGCTAACTTTTAAAGTTTTCCTAGCTGGAAAAATGTTCTACCCTAGCCTTTTTTTGACTCTGTTTCTGTTATTTGGAAGTTATTTGGAAGGAAATGTTGGGGTAATTCAACTGGGTTCCATAAGCAAACATACCCAATTCACCATTTTAGTTCCATATTTTCACTTTTTTCTTTATTAAAACTATTTCAGTAAAACAATTATTTTAATATTGTCTAGGAAAATTTGGCAATTATCTAGTTTTAAAATAATAATTCTCTGATATGAGCATTATACAATTAGATATAATGGCAAAAAGGTATGTTTTCAAAATACAATGTAATTGTAAAAGATTGGAATTTTTCTTTATAAGAGCAGTGTTCAAATTTTGACATAGTGAACATGAACAAGTCATTTCCTCAATTTTCTTAACTATGAAAAGAAAGGGATAGACAAGACGTTCCATAAGGTCCATTCTTTTTCTTAATCTATACTACTATGACTTTTCTTAGTCTGGAATTTGGGATAACAATGCCAAACCCATAAGTGTCCTGTAGATTAAAAAGTAGCCATTGTTTACAGGAACTTGATAAAAACCCTTTTGGTCATTTGATAGTTATTTTGACCATGTCATCAGATGTAATGTTAATCAATGAAAGTATTCTACAGATCTTTCTTTGTGTAGAATTTCACAATAATATTTCATTACTGGATGAAATTCAGTGTCAAGCAATTAGCTTGTTTGTTCATTTAATGAATATTTATAAAGTCTCTAATTTATGTAAGGCACTATATTTGGTATTAGATAAAAAAGACAAAAAATGACATAATTTGGGTACTAAGGGAATCTGAATTCTAATTGAAGAAAACAAGCATATGTTTACATAGATAAATAAAAATTTAAAAAACATAAATTCAAAATAATCTCACATAAAAAATACATTGAAACACACCTACCAGAAGAATCAGGAAAAAACTCTTTCATAGGTGATCTCTGGGGAAACTGTAACCAGATTTTGAAGGGTCTTAAATGCAAAAGAGAAGTTTTTGTTGTTTTTTGTTTTGTTTATATTTTTTCTGGTGTTAGAAAAGCACCACAGGAGTCTGACTGTGGGAGTAAGCGTAATACAGTTAGATCCATGCTTTAGAAATAACACTTAGACAATTGTGTGGAGAAAAGATAGGAGGGAAGAAAAAATGAGTCAACAAGACCAATTACAAGCATATTCAGAGACTTTACTTATCATGATACACTAAAGACCTGATTACAAGGCAATCTCAATAAAATGCAGTCCTTTGGCTTAGACCCTCTAGATGATAGTGTTACAACCTCATAGTAAATGAATGAAAACTCATTCCTTATATTTTCTTACTATATATCTATCAGTGGAGCTTCAGGACACAGCAGTGAAAATGGCATGAATAAAGTAAATATAAGTGACTAGATCAGCATGATTTTCTTTGTTCAATTAAATTAGACCTTATTCATTTCATCAAGAAAAATGAATACATGATGGTTAGGAAAACCTAGCAGATAGGATTTCTTTTGTTTCTTTTTTAAGATATAGATAGGTAGGTAGGTTGATAGATTCCCTTTCTGTTTAAGAAATTAATACTATAAAGTTTTAATTATATATATTATATAGTTTCTTTTTTAGGTACTAGCTGGTTTATACATTTGATGAAATAACTCTGGATCCCTTAGGAAGCATTGAATGATTCTAGTTCATAGCCTTATATTATTCACCTTTTTGCCCAAGGCATTCATAAATTATTGTGTTGCTTGATTTCTTTATGCTTTGGGATTTCCCTCCACCCATTGTATTTCCTATAACATTGAATTCATAGAATTGTTGTGAGGGTCAAAGATATGTTGTATGTAAAATAATTTACTTACCTAGTAGCTTATATAAATATTAGATAAGTCAAATAAAATAATAAAAGCCATCAAAGTCTATAAGGAAATAAACTTGAATTTTTAAATTTTTATTTTAATCTTGATTAGAGAAATGCAAATCAAAACATCTCTGAGGTATCACCTCACACACCTCAGATTGGCCAATATGACCAGAAAGGATAATGATCAATATTAGAGGGGAGATAGGAAATCTGGGACACTAATTCACTATGGTGGACTTGTGAACTGATTCAACTTTTCTGGAGAGAAATTTAGATTTATGCCCAAAGGCAAGAAAAATGTGCATATCCATTGATCTAGCAATACTACTACTGGATCTGTGTACTGAAGAGATCATGAAAAAGGGTAAAAAATTTTACATGAACAAAAAATTCATAGCAGTTCTTTTTGTAGTATCAAAAAATTGGAAATTGAGGGAATGCCCATCAATTGGGAAATGGCTGAATAAATTATGGAATTTGTATGTGATGGAACATTATTGTTCTTTTTAAAATTAATATTTTTTGTTTTCCAATCATATACAATAGTATTTTCTACCCATAATTTTCTGTAAGGTTTTGAATTTTGCAATCTTTCTTCCACCCAACTTTCCCTCCCCCATCCCTCCACAGAAGGCAGTCCAGTAATTTTTACATTGTTTCCATGGTAGACATTGATTAAAACTGAATGTGTTGGGAGAGAAATCATATCCATGAGGAGAAAATAAAATATTAGAGATAGCAAAATTATATAGCACATAAGACTTCTTTTAATAAAAATAAGTGGGGCAGAGCCAAGATGGTGACAAGAAAGGATCGAGTCTTAGGAGCTCTCTGATAAAACTTTGAAACTAAGGACTTTAACTAAACTTTCAAGAGACAGAACCCACAGAGGGACCCAATGAGGCAGTTCTCCTACTCAAGGTAACCTGGAAAAGAGCAGAAAGGCTCTGCTCCCTGGGGTCAGAGGGGCTGCTCGCCAGAGGGATAGCCCAGGAGAGCAAAAGAACTTCAGCCTCCCAGAGGCAGCCCCAGGGCACTGGGAGCCCCAGCCCACGGCAGCAGGGGAGTCTCCTGAGCTACAGCCCGGGGAGCATTGGGCACAAAGTGGGGGAACAGCAGGGGACCTCTACCAGAGTGAACACATGGAGCCCAGCCCTCAGGGCAAACAGCCAGCAGCATGGTCTTTTGGCAGCCCAGATACAGAAACAGAAGCAGGAGCCAGTAAGCAGGAGCCTCCAGGGCATGAGCCCATTGAGCTGAGGGAGGGGAGTGAAGAGAGACATGCTGAGCTCTGCCCCTGGAACAGGACTCTGGGGCTCTGACCACATTCAGATCCTGATTGCAGTCTAGGCACCCCCATAGAACAGCAGCCCCCCCCCACCTCAGCCCCGTGGCAGAGGGGGGAGCTTATGGTAATTCACAGACCAGGAGGGAGGACAGAGCCTCACACACTGAGACCCTTGTGGGAGTGTCCCAAAAGCTCAGGAAGCATCCCAAAACCAGGCCCAGGCAGGGAAAAAATGAGCAAGCAGAGAAATAAGAGGAACACCATTGAGAAATATTCTGCAAATGAGCCCAAGAAGGATCAAAATACTCAGTCTGAAGATGAGGAAGCACAAGCTCCTGCATCTAAAGACCCCAAGAAAAACAGAAATTGGGCTCAGGCTATGACAGAGCTCAAAAAAGAATTTGAAAATCAAATGAGAGAGTTAGAAGAAAAACTGGGAAAAGAAATGAGAGAGATGCAGGAAAAACATGAAAATAAAGTCAGCAACTTAGTCAAGGAAATCCAAAAAAATGCTGAAGAAAAATAGCATGCTAAAAACCAGCTTAGGTCAAATGGATAAAACAGTTCAAAAAGTTATTAAGGGGAAGAATGCTTTAAAAAGCAAAATTGGCCAGATGGAAAAAGAGATAAGAAAACTCTCTGAGGAGAACAAATCCTTCAGACAAAGAATAGACTTCAGGGAGACTGATGAATTTACCAGAAATCAAGAATCAATACTTCAAAACCAAAAAAATGAAAAATTAGAAGAAAATGTGAAATATCTCATCAAAAAAAAAACAACTGATATGGAAAACAGACTTAGGAAAGATAATTTAAAAATTATTGGAATACATGAAAGACATGATCAGGAAAAGAGCCTTGACATCATTTTCAAAGAATTAGTACAGGAAAATTGCCCTGATATTCTAAAAGCAGAGGGCAAAATAGAAATGGAGAGAATCCACCGATCCCCCCTGAGAAAGAGATCCCAAAAAAACCAACCCCTAGTATTATTATAGCCAAGTTCCAGAACTCCCAAGTCAAAGAGAAAATATTACAAGCAGCCAGAAGAACACAGTTCAAATATCGTGGAGCTGCAGTCAGGATTACACAGGACTTAGTAGTAACTACTACATTGGAAGATTGTAGAGCTTGGAATATAATATACTGGAAGGCAAAAGAGCTTAGAATGCAGCCAAGAATCAATTACCCAGCAAGGCTGAATGTCCTCTTCCAGAGAAAAAGATGGACTTTCAATGAACCAGGGGAATTTCAAATGTTCTTTTTGGAATGGCCAGAGCTGAACAGAAGATTTGATCTTCATATACAGGACTCAGATGAAGCATGGAGATTGGAGGAGAGGGGGAAATATGAGGGACTTAATGATGATGAACTGCATGTATTCCTGCATAGAAAAATGACACTGATAATACTGATATGAACCTTCTCAGTTAATAGAGCAGGTAGAGGGAGCTTTTATAGTCGAAGCACAGGAGAAAGCTGAATTGGAAGATAGAATATGGTATAAAAATGGAGTCAATAGAAAAAAAGGGAAATGTAATGGGAGAAAGAAAAAGGAGAGGATGAATAGGCCAAGATATTTCATATAATAAGATTTTTCTTTATTAAAATGAGCTATTGCAATGATATGGAAGGGGAGAGGCAAGGGGAAATGAGGGAACCTTTGCTCTCATCAGAGGTGGCTAGGAGAGGAAACAGCATATATACTCAATGGGATATAGGCATCTGGAGTAAGAAGAAGGAGGGAGCAGGGGGAAGGGGTGGGGATATGAATAAAGGAGGAGAGGATGGACCATGGGGAGAGAGTGGTCAGATATAACACATTTTCTTTTTTACTTCTTGCAAGGGGCTGGGATTGGAAGGCCTGTCCAGGACCATAGGGCCAGGTGGATTCTGGGCCTAAGGGGTGGTATGGGGGCTCAGGGTCTCTTGGCCCCAGGACCAGGGATCTGTCTGCTATGCCACTCAGCTACCCTACAGCAGAGTTACAGTGAAAGGAGAGAGAAAATATAGTACATAGTAGTGGAGAAATAAGAAAGGAGGGAGTTGTGATCAGCAATGGCAACGTTGGGAAAATACGGAAGTAACTTTTGCGATGGACTTACCATAAATAATGTGATCCACCTATGACAGAGTTGTTGGTGTTGGAACAAAGACTCAAACATATTTTTTATTATTATTTGGGGGAGGGTGCAGGGCAAATGGGGCTGGGTGGCCTGCCTGGGACCACATAGCAGGGTGATCGTTGGGTGTCTGAGGCCAGATTTGGACCCAGGTGCTCCTGGCTCAAGGGCCAATGCTCTGTCTGCCACCAAGCAACCCCTACTATTATTACTATTTTATTTTATTTTGGGTCTTTTTTTTCTTCTTTTTGGGTTTTTGCAGGGCAGTGGGGATCGGGTGGCTTGCATGTCACACGGCTGGGTGATTGTTGGGTCTATGGGGCTGGATGTGGGCTCAGGTGCTCGTGGCTCCAGGGCTAGTGCTTTGTCCATTGTGCCACCTGGCCATACCTACAATTATTACTATTTTTTTATTTTAATTTTTTTTCTCTCCCCTTTACTTTATTGCTCAAGCAAGTCTATATTCATGGTGGGGAGGGGGTATTTCATTTACTCTTAAACAAGAATATTTTATTAATGTAAAAAAATTTGTACAAAATAAGAATAAAAAAATAAAATAAAATAAACAAAGAAAAAATAATTGAAGGTAATAGACTTTGGCCATTGTTTAAACTCCACAATTCTTCCTCTGGGTACAGATGGTATTCTCCATTTCAGGTGCTGTAAAATTGCCCCTGATTATTGCATTGATGGAATGAGCAAGTCCAAGAATATTGATCATCTCCCACATGTTGCTGTTAGAGTGTACAATGTTCTGCTTCTGCTCATCTCGTTCATCATCAGTTCATGCAAATCCTTCCAGGCTTCCCTGATTTCCCATCCCTCCTGGTTTCTAATAGAACAATATTGCTCCATAACAAACATATACCACAATTTATTCAGCCATTCCCCAAATGATGGACTATCACTTGATTTCTAATTCTTGGCTACCACGAACAGGGCTGCTATGAATATTTTTGTACAAGTGATGTTTTTACCCTTTTTCATGATCTCTTCAGGGTATAGACCCAGTAGTGGTATTGCTGAATCAATTGGTATGCACATTTTTGTTGCTTTTTTGGCATAATTCTAGATTGCTCTCCAGAAAGGTTGGATGAATTCACAATTCCAACAACAATATATTAGAGTCCCAGATTTCCCACATCTCTTCCAACACTGAACATTGTCCTTTCTGGTCATATTGACCAGTCTGAGAGGTGTGAGGTGCTTCTTTAATTTGCATTTCTCTAATCAGTAATGATTTAGAGCAATTTTTCATATGACTTTAGATTGTTTTGATTTTCTCATCTGTAAATTGCCTTTGCATATACTTTGACCATTTCTCAATTGGGGAATGCCTTGGGTTTTTTTAATACATTTGACTCAGTTCTTTATATGTTTTATAAATGAGTCCCTTGTCAGAAATACTAGTTGTAAAAATTGTTTCCCGATTTGCTACATTTCTTTTGATCTTGGTTACAGTGGTTTTGTTTGTGCAAAAGTTTAATTTAAAGCAATCGAAATTATCTAATTTGTTTTTAATGATATTCTTGATCTCTTTCTTAGTCATAAATGGCTTCCCTTTCCACTGATCCAACAAGTAAACTTTTCCTTGATCTCATAGCTTGCTTAAAAATATTGTATTTTATGTCTAAATCCTGCAACCATTTTGATCTTATCTTGGTATAGGGTATGAGATGTTGGACAATCCAAGCTTCTGTCATACTTACTTCCAATTTTTCCCCAACAGTTTATCGAAGAGAGAGTTCTAATCCCAGAAGCCGGAGCCTTTGGGTTTATCAAACAACAAATTGCTATAATCATTCCCGATGTACCTCTCTATTTCTTTGCCAAGACCAGACATTTTTGATGGCTGCTGCTTTAAAGTATAATTTTAGATCTGGTAAGGCTAAGCCACCTTCTTCTGCACTTTTTTTCCCTTTGAATCCTTGAATATTCTTGAATTTTTGTGTCTCCATATGAATTTAGTTATAATTTCTTCTAGCTCATTAAGTGACTTTTTTGAAAGTTTGATTGGTAAGACAACTAAATAAGTAGATTAATTTAGGTAGAATTGTCATTTTTATTATATTAGTTCAACCTATCCATGAGCAGTTGATATTTTCCCAGCTATCTAAATCTGATTTTTATTGTATAAAGAGTGGGGTTTTTTAGGTTTTGCAAGACAAAAGGGGTTAAGTGGCTTGCCCAAGGCCACACAGCTAGGTAATTATTAAGTGTCTGAGATTGGATTTGAACCCAGGTACTCCTGACTCCAGGGCCAGTGCTTTATCCACTATACCACCTAGCCACCCCTTGAAGAGTGTTTTATAGTTGTTTTCATAGAGTTTCTGAGTCTTCCTTGGCAGGTAGACTCCCAAATATTTTATATTGTCTGAAGCTATGTTACATGGAATTTCTCTTTATGGGTCATTCTACTGTGTCTTGCTATTAATGTATAGAAATGCTAAGGATTTATGATGGTCCATTTTATAGCCTGCAACTTTGCAAAAGTTGCTAATTGTTTCTAGTAGTTTTTTAGATGATTTTTCAGGACTCTCTAGGTTTACTATCATGTCATCTGCCAAGAGTGAAAGTTTTGATTCTTCCTTCCCAATTCTAATTCCGTCAATATCTTTTTCTTCTCTTATTCCTGAAGCTAACATTTCTAATACAATACTGAATAGTAGTAATGCTAAAAGACATCCTTGTTTCAACCCTGATTTTATTGGGAATGCCTCTAGATTATCTCCATTGCATATGATGCTTGTTGATGGTTTCAGATAGATACTACTTATTATTCTAAGGAAAAATCCATTTATTCCTATGTTCTCTAGTGTTTTTAGTAGGAATGGGTCTTGTATTTTGTCAAAGGCTTTTTCAGAATCTATTGAGAGAATCATATTATTTCTGCTGAGTTTGTTATTGATATAGTCAATTATACAAACAGTTTTCCTAATACTGAACCAACCCTGCATTCCTAGGATAAATCGTGTTTGGTCATAGTGTATTAACTTAGTGATAACTTTCTGTAATCACTTTGCTAAGATTTTAAGATTTTTTTGTATCCATATTCATTAAGGAAGTTTGTTTATAGTTTTTTCTTTTTTTAAAGAAAGATTTTATTTGTTTTGAGTTTTACAATTTTTCACCTATTTTTGCTTCCCTCCACCCCACCCCCACCCCCATAGAAGGCAGTTTGTTAGTCTTTACATTCTTTCCATGGTATACATTGACCTAAGTTGAATGTGAGGAGAAAGATATTATATCCTTAAGGAAGAAAAATAAAGTATGAGAGATAGCAAAATTACAAAATAAGATAATGGGGTTTTTTTTTTTTCTAAATCGATGGTAGTATTCTTTGGTCTTTGTTCAAATTCCATAATTCTTTCTCTGAATACAGATGGTATTCTCCACTGTAGATAGTGCAAAATTGTCCCTGATTGTTGCACTGATGGGATAAGCAAGTCCATCAAGGTTGATCATCACCCCCCTCTTGCTGTTAGGGTGTACAAAGTTCTTCTGTTTCTGCTCATCTCATTCAGCATCAGTTCATGCAAATCCTTCCTTGCTTCCCTGAATTCCTATCACTCCTGGTTTCTAATAGAACAGTAATGTTCCATGACATACATAAACCACAGTTTGTTAAACCATTCCCCAATTGAAAGACATTCACTTTATTTCCAATTCTTTGCCACCACAAAAAGAGCTGCTATGAATATTTTTATACAAATGATGTTTTTACCCTGTTTCATAATCTCTTCAGTATATAGACCCAGTGGTATTGCTGGATCAAAGTGTATGCACATTTTTGTTGCCCTCTGGGCATAATTCCAAATTGCTCTCTGGAAAGTTTTGATTAGTTTACAGTTCCACCAACAATGTATTAGTGTCCCAGATTTCCAAAATCCCTTCCAACATTGATCATTGTCCTTTCTGGTCATATTGACCAGTCTGGGAGGTGTGAGGTGGTACTTCAGAGATGCTTTAATTTGCATTTCTCTAATAAGTAGTGATTTAGAGCAATATTTTTTAGGTTTTTGCAAGGCAAATGGGCTTAAGTGGCTTGCCAAAGGCCACACAGCTAGGTACTTATTAAGTGTCTGAGGCTGTATTTGAACTCAGGTCCTACTGACTCCAGGGCTGGTGCTCTTTCTACTGCACCACCTAGCTACACCTAGCAATTTTTCATATGACATTGGATCACTTTGATTTCCTCAACTGTAAATTGACTGTGCATATCCTTTGACCACTTGTCAATTCGGGAATGGCTTATTTTTTTTTTTGAAAATTTGACTCAGTTCTTTGTACATTTTAGAAATGAGTCCTTTGTCAGAAGTATTATTTATAAAAATTGTTTCCTAATTTACTACTTGTCTTTTTATCTTGGTTATAGTGGTTTTGTCTGTGCAAAAGCTTTTAACTGAATGTAATCAAAATTAACTAGTTTATTTTAAATGTTGTTCTCCATCTCTTTCTTGGTCATAAACTACTTCCCTTTCCATAGATCTGACAGGTAAACTATTCCTTGATCCTAGTTTGAATATAATATTGTTTTTATGTCTCAATCCTATATTCATTTTGATCTTATCTTGGTAGAGGGTTGTGAGGTGTTGGTCTAATCCAAATTACTTCCATACTAACTTCCAATTTTCCCAACAGTTTTTATCAAAGAGAGAGTTTTTATCCAAATAGCTGAACTCCTTTGGTATATCAAATAGCAGATTACTATAATCATTTTCTGCTATTGCATGTAGTCTGTTCCGCTGGTCCACCACTCTGTTTCTTAGCCAATACCAGACAGTTTTGATGACTGATGGTTTATATTGTAATTTTAGATCTGGTAAGACTAGATCACCTCCTTTTGTACTGTTTTTCATTGAAACCCTGGAAATTCTTGACTTTTTATTTCTTCATATGAATTTACTTATATTTTTTTCTAACTCGTTAAAGTAATTCTTTAGAATTTTGATTGGTAGGGCACTAAACAAATAGTTTAATTTTGGTAGAATTGTCATTTTTACTATATTGGCTCAATCTATTCATGAGCAGTTGATGTTTTCCCAGTTATTTAAATCTGCTTTAATTTGTGTGAGAAGCGTTTTGTAATTCTTTTCATAAAGTTTCTGAGTCTGCCCTGGCAGGTAGACTCCCAGGTATTTTATTTACTTTTTATTTTGAGTTTTTGCAAGGCAATGGGGTTAAGTGGCTTGCCCAGCAACACATGGCTAGGTAATTCTTAAGTATCTGAGACCAGATTTGAACCCAGGTACTCCTGACTCCATGGCTGGTGCTTTATCCAGGTAGACTCCCAGGTATTTTATATTGTCTGAGGTTACTTTGAATCAGATTTCTCTTTCTAGCTCTTTCTACTGTATCTTGCTAGTCATATATAGAATTGTTGAGGATTTATGAGGGTGTATTTTATATCCTGTGTACTTGCTAAAGTTGCAAATTATTTCTACCAGCTTTTTTAGATGATTTTTTGGATTCTCTAGGTATACCATCATGTCATCTGCAAAGAATGAGAGTTTTGTCTCTTCCTTCCCAATTCTAATTCCTTCAATTTCCTTTTCTTCTCTTATTGCTGAAGCTAAAATTTCTAATACAGTATTGAATAGTAATGGTGATAATGGGCATCCTTGTTTCTTCATCCCTGATCTTATTGGGAATGCTTCAAGCCTATCCCCATTGCATATAATGCTTGTTGATGGTTTTAGATAGATACTGCTTATTATTCTAAGGAACAATCCATTTATTCCTATACTCTAGTGTTTTCAGGAGGAGTGGGTGCTGTATTTTGTCAAAAACTTTTTCAGCATCTATTGATAAAATCATATGATTTCTGATAAGTTTGTTATTGAAATAATTAATTATACTAACAGTTGTCCTAATATTGAACCAACCCTGCATTTCTGAGATAAATCCTACTTTATCATAATGTATTATCCTAGTGATGACTTGTTGTAATCATTTTGCTAAGATTTTACTTAAGATTTTTGTATCTATATTCATCAGGGAGCTAAGTCTATAATTTTCTTTCTCTGTTTTAACTCTTCCTGGTTTAGGTAATAGCACCATATTGGTGTAATAGAAAGAGTTAGGCAGAGTTCAATTTTCACCTAATTTTCCAAAGAGTTTATATATATAATTGGAACTAATTGTTCCTTATGTGCTTGATATAATTCACTTGGGAATTGATCTGGCCCTGGAGATTTCTTAGGGAGTTCAATGATAGCTTGTTATATTTCTGATATAGGGTTATTTAAGTATTTAATTTCCTTTTCATTTAACCACAGTGACTTATATTTTCATAAATATTCATCCATTTCACTTAGATTATCAAATTTAGTGGCATACTATTTGGCAAAGTAATTCCAAATTATTATTTTAATTTCCTCCTCATTTGTGGTCAGTTCAACTTTTTTATTTCTAATGATAGTAATTTGTTCTTCTTTCTTTTTTTAAGTCAAATTACCTGAAGGTTTATCAACTTTATTTTTTTTTTCATAAAACAAACTCTTTGTTTTTATTCATTAGTTCAATAATTTTCTTGCTTTTGATTTCATTAATTTCTCCTTTAATTTTTAGAATTTCTAATTTGGTAGTTAATTGGGGATTTTGATTTGTTCTTTTCTAATTTTTTAAATTTCATGCCTAGTTCATTAATTTACTCTTTCTCTGTTTTATTCATGTAAGCTCTTAAAGACATAATATATCTCCTAATAACTGCCTTGGCTGCATCACAAAAGTTTTGGTATGTTTTCTGGTTATTGTCATTATCAAGGATGAAATCATTAATTCTCTTTATAATGTGTTGTTTGAGCCACTCATTTTTAAAATGAAGTGATTTAGTTTCCAATTAATTTTAGGTCTGTCTCTCCATGGCCCTTTATTGCATGTGATCTTTATTGTATTATGGTCTGAGAAGGAAATATTCACTATTTCTGCCTTTCTGCATTTGTTTATGAGGTTTTTATACTCTAGTGCATGGGCAACTTTTGTGTAAGCAACAGGTACTGCAGAAAAAATTCCTTTCTATTCCAATTCAATTTCCTCCAAATGTCTATCACATCTAGGTTTTCTAACATTCTATTTAATTACTTAACTTCCTTCTTATTTATTTTATGGTTTGATTTATCTAAATCTGAGAGATGGAGGTTGAAATCTCCCACCAGTAGAGTTATGCTGTCTATGTCTTCCTGTAGCTCATTCAATTTCTCCTCTAAGAATTTGGATGCTATCCTGTTTGGTGCATACATATATAATATTGAAATTGCTTCATTGTCTATGGTATCTTTTAAGAGGATATAGTTTCCATCCTTATCTTCTTTAATGAAATCTATTTTAGCCATTGCTTTGTCTGAGATAAGGATTGCTACTCTTGCCTTTTTCAATTTGGCTGAAACAAAATATATTCCCCTCCAATTTTTACCTTTACTCTATATGTATCTCTCATGTTCACATGAGATTCTTATAAGCAGCATATTGTAGGATTCTGGTTTTTAATTCACTCTGCTATTTGCTTATGTTTTATGGGAGAGTTCATCCAATTCACATTCAAAGTTATAAATACAAACTCTTTATTGACCTCCATGTTATCTTCCCTCTGTTTGTATTTTTCCCCTTTGTTCACTTTATCCATATTCCCCAGTATTTTACTTATGAATACCACCTCCTTCAATATGTTTGCCCCCTTATTTCCACCACCCTGCCCTATCTTTCCCCTTTCCCTCTTCTTCTTTCCCTTCCTAGTTCCCTTCCCCCCCTCCTCCTGTCTCCTTTTAAGATTTAGAAGTTTAATAAGTTTCTTAACTTAACTGAATGTATGTATGTTAATCCTTCTTTGAACCAAATCTGATGAAAGATTGAGATGATTTTCACCTCCTCCCTTCTTTCCCTCTATTGCTTCAACAGAATTTTTTTGAGCTTCTCAAGGGGTCAGTGGGATCAGGAGCAGATAAATTTCTGTCTGAATACATGAATACATGTACTTGGTTACAGAGCTTAATAAATGCTTGTAAATTATTTGCTTTATTTCTGTTTTATCATTGATCAATAACTTTAATAACTTGAGGTGTCTCAGTTTTCCAGCTCTTAAGTAAAATAGTCAATGATTTCTAAAGAAGATGCACTGGTAGATAATTTATTTTAAAATTCTTTTGTTGATAAGCTTCAAATGTTTTTCAGTTTAAATTCAAATTATGTTTATTGGAAAATATAACATGTCTGAACGTCTTTAACTGTGAGTTAGTGGCAATTGTAACAACAGAAATGTGGTTTATATAAGAACATTATATTTTCTGCTGAATCCCAAAATAAATTCATTTATATTGGCCATCTGTACATAAGGAAGTCTAAAACGTTTATTTTAGCCTTGAACATTATAAGGAAAAAGGCTTAAATATAGCTCATATTGTACTGTCATCCATTTAGATGGTAATTGGGTCAAAAAATGTGGCTAAGTTTATCTGCCAAACTCAGCATTATTTGCTATTTATAGCTTCTGAGGTTTTTATTATTATTATTTTTAATCCTCTAGACAACATGAATAGCATTGCAGTTTTTGTTCTCTTCTTTCACTAAGCTCTGCAGTGAGAATAAAGGCGCATATCACAGATAACTGTGCATACTGGAGAGTTGTTTTGAAATTTCCCATATATTATCATTATAATTCTTGCAGCCATTTATTAGTGAATTCCTAACTTCTAAAGCTTACAAAAATCATTCAAACATTGACTACATCTTATAAACTCATTCTCTTCTTACCCAAGGACATGTTTGGCAAACATAGTGTACTTTAAAAAGGTCAAAATTTTATATCTTAGATATTTTCCCTTATGGATCTTTAATAAAAAGGGAAAGATGAAATGCCATCTAATTTTTGTCTTGTGCTTTGTAAGAATCTTTCTTTAAAGGTTTTTAAATTTTCAAACAAGTCATAGCTGACATCTATATAATACTTCAAGGTTTCTAAAGTACTTTATATGAATTATATTGTTTCATTCTTCCAACAGTCTTATTTGATTTTGAGATATAACATTATTCCTATTTTACAGATAAGGAAAATGAAATTTGTATATATGGTTGAAAATTCCAAGGTCAAATAATAAATGTGTAAGAAAAGGGATTTGATTCTAGATATTATTGACTCCACATTTATTTCAATACCATAAAACCATACTGCCTTTCAAAGTATTTTGGGAAATTATAATTCCAATTATATAGATATGTATAAATGATTCTTAACTCCGATTAATATTCATTATTTAAAAAAATTACTTGTTCATTTTTGTTACAAATTCTCACCATCCCTATAAATTTCCCCCATCCATTGAATAGGCATTTAATATGACATTCATTAAACATGTGAAGTCATGAAAAATATTTCTATAATAACAATTTTACAAAAAAAATGGAAAGAAGAATAAAGTAAAAAAAAATATGCTTCCATCTGTATTTAGAATCCAGGTGGATGACACTTTTCATTATGAGTTCTTTGGAATTCTTGTAGATCACTGTATTGATCAGAGTAACTAAGTTATAGCTGATCATTATTGCAATATTACTATTGCTATGTAGAATTTTCTCTTGGCCTTGCTCAATTACCTTTGTATCAGTTAATATATTGCTTTCCAAGTTTTTTTCTGAAAACACCATTATTTCTTTCTTTTTTATTTTTTTTTGCAAGGCAATGGGGTTAAATGACTTGCCCAAGGTTACACAACAGGTAATTGTTAAATGTCTGAGGCCAGATTTGAACTCAGATCCTCCTGAATCCAGGGCCAGTGCTATATTGATTGTGTCACTCAGTTGCCCTCATCATCATAATCATCATTTCTTACAGCACAGTAGTATTCTATGATCATCATATATCACAATATCATTCCCCAATTGATTGGGTATCCAATCAGTTTCCAATTTGTTTTGCCACAATAAAAGGAATTGCTATAAATGGGGCTGTTTTTTTTTCATATATGTAAGTCATTTTAAAATTAGATCTCTTTAGGACATAAATCTAGAAGTGGTACTGCTAAATCAAAAAGTATGCATAGTTTGATAGTTCTTTGGGAATAATTCCAATTTGTTTTTCAGAATGGTTATTCCAGTTCAAATTCTACTAATAGTGCATTAATGCAATAGTGCCTGTTTTTTCTACATCCTTTCCAGTGTTATTTTTATTTTCTGACACATTAGCCATTGTAGAATCAACTATTTCTACCAGTGCAGATTGCGAAAAACTCTATAGTTATTTGTAGCACTGAGAGGATAATTTACTTACTCAGGATTACACAGCTAGTATGTGCAAGAGGTGGAACTCAGATCTACCTGACTTCACAGATTTTCTACATCATACTGACTCCCCTATGGATTAATATTCAGAAATTCTAGAAAAAAGCAGTAGCAAATCTAGATAACTTCCCCCTTACCCTACCCTCAAAAAGCAAGTAATTTCCCTGTGAAACATAAATGATTTTTTGAACAATGCACAAACCAATATTAAAAATTCCTCATCCTCTATTAATTATTTCATCAGATATTATTGTTTAGAATTATACAGTTCAGTAGAAATAATCTATTCTAATTTCGATATTTTTTAGGCAAGGAAAATGAGATCCAGAGCTGATAACTGATCACCCAGTCTCTTTTTCCTATGATATTTTAAAAACTCTATCAATTTTCTTTAATATTGGTATGTTTTTCTTTCATCTCTCTTTTCTTCTTATATTTTTGCCTTACCTATTTCTTTCTTATATATTTATCCTTTTGTTCTCTTCACTTTCTTCCTCTTTTTTGGACAAACTTGCCTGAATACATGGGCTATCCTTTAAAGTGACCACATTTTAAATACAATTTTCAATTGGATTTTCAGTACTTTTTGACTACCAATTTCATGTCAAATATAATTTTGAATAAGGCTGATCTCAGTCTCTGAATAACTTGCAGTGTTGGTGAGGACATAATTTATTTATGTAGCAGAACCAGAGAACAATTCAATAAAAGAGTGTTCAGATGCTACAAATGATTGACAATTACATGTAAAAAAGATCGATAAAGAAAAATACCAAAGTGCTTTATATTTTCTGAAGAAAAGTTTCTTATATGAGTTAAGAATTGAACTAATCTTCAAGAACCAGTAGGACTTGAACAGGGGGGAGAGTAGAAGAATGCTGTGTTTGTTGCTGTTGTTGCTGTTATTTTGGGTTTTGATTCATCTTTTTCTCCCCAGATAGGAATAAAAGGATATTGGTGAAAATGAGTATATGTCTTCTAGAACTAAGGGGACAAATTTCTCTAAAGCAAAGGTCTAATTTGGAGTGCTAAATGGGAGGTGAGGAAACAACAAGGAGTAGTAGTTGAAAAGCAATTTTCTAAAATCCAGAATGCGTGAGTTTAGTTTCTGCCTCTGAAAATACTGCCAGTAAATGACTGGACAGGTTATTTATTTTCTCAGTATTCCAAGCAACTTTCCAAGACTATAGATTAGCAGGTACCAATCAGAATTGCAAAAGGAAGCTGCCTTGCTAGGAATTTGCCTATACCAATAAAATCACAAATTTATTTTAAAAAAACTAAAATTAAATATATAAGATTATTTTAGCAATGGGTAACTGATGAATTGAGGGAAAATTTGCCTAAAGCGAAGTTTTAGGAACATTGTTCCGGTCAAAGATATAGGATGGAGAAAAGTATGGCATACAGGTTAGCATACTGGATTTAGAGTCATTAATTCAACAACATTTTATATGGTAACAATATAATAGTTCACATTTATCTATCTCTAAGGTTTGCAAAGAGTTTCAAATATACTACCATTGTGATTATATTTTTTTTATCTCCACAAAACTCTATAAAAGTGTAAGGATTAAGTGAATCTCACAAGGTCATAGAGAAAACAAGCATTTGCATTGGAATTTGCATTCAGGTCTTCCTGATTTCAAGGTATACCACTCAATAACACTGCAAAACCTGGGCTCAAATACTTCTAGTATCCTTCTTTGTCATGAGAAAAGAATGAATTATCTAATTTCTATGAGTCTCATCTTTCTTATTATAAAATGAGGACAATGATGTCCATAGGATCTACTTCACACAAATATTGGGAAGTTCAAATAAGATAATTTATTAAGTAACTACTATGTATAAGCCTAGAAAGCACTATAGAGTGCTGGACCTGGAGTCAAGCAGAAATGAGTTCAAATCTGATCTCAGACTGTCTATGTGACATTGAAAATCATTTAACCTCTGTTTGCCTTTATCCACTGGAGAAGCAAATGGCAAATAAGTTCAATATCTTTTCCAAGATACCTCCATGGACAAAATGGTCCATTGGGTCATGAAGAGTCAGACAAACCTGAGCAACTGAAAAACAGTAATATGCAAGAAAAAAAATGGTGAGCTAAGGGGACTTAGATTCTAATATCAGAGACATATATGTATACACACACACATACACACACACACACATATATATGTACATATATATATATATATAAACATACATAGAGAAGGGCAGACAGATAAACACTGGTTATTCAAAACACATGTATGGAAATTTATTAAAATAAACATAAAGGAAATGCAGGATAACCATGGAGAGGAAGGTTCCTAGAGGGATGAGAAAAAATGGTTTCTTGTAAAAAATAAATAAATAAAATATCAGTTTATCTGAGAAATAGAAAAAATGGACATTCTAAGAGGCAGACAGGAGGAAAGAAAGCTTACCATATGTACAATGCAATTGTTGCAAAGTCTTGGAAATGAAGTGTCATGTTTAAAGACTGCCGGTAAGGCAGACAGTATGGAAGAAAATAATGTATAAGCAGGTAGAAAAGGAGAATGGGAGCAAGTTGGGGAGAACTTTCAAGTCCAAATGGAAAAAAAAATTAATATGTCAGTTTTTATTATACCTGTTCATATTATTCTGTACTGTATGTAATTTTCAGAGAATGTTTGAATTATCTGTTGAAACCCCACTTATCTGAATGTTTTTCTTGAACAATTTTTAAGTACTAGATAAGGAAATCCCCCAATATTGGTGGTACAGTTTTAGAGATGTTCAAACAATAATGACTGACTGACTATATATTATTATGGTTAGATCCAAGGGAGAATAAGGCAAAATGCTTACAGGCATCAGTTTTGGAGGAGTAAAAAGATGGTCATGAATTACAGTGAATTATACAATTAATGGGGATTATTCCTGGTACACCTGGACTTGAATTCTTTCTCTAGAGACAGTAGATTTTTTCTGTGAATGGACAAATCGTTCAATCTCTCTGGGACTTACTTTCAACAATTGAAAAATGAAGTAGCTGAACAAGATGGCCTTGAAGGAGATGATCAAGTATAAGCTTAAAACAATTAAAAATAGCTTTTTTTTTCCTGGGCAGCTGGGTAGCAAAGTGGATAAAGCATGAAGCTTGAAGTCAGGATAATTAAAGTCTTACCTCACTTACTAACTGTGAAACTCTGAACAAGTCAATTGTAAATTCTGTTTTCCTCAGTTCCTCAGAAAACTCCAAATGGGATCAAGGAAAAGCAAACATGACTGAAATAACTGAATAACAGCAACAATTGTTTACTTGTTTGTTTGCCTGAAATCCTGAAAATCTAACTAAGGAAACGAGGAAAATGTTTTGGAGACTTGCATCAAGTATGCAAAATATTTCTGCCATAGCAAAGTGACTTCTATATTCAAATTGTAATGTGGTCTCTATCCGCAAAGAGAAAGCTAAAAATTGAAGGAATACCTCTTTCCTCTCTAGGTTATAAGGACTAAATTCTGAAAGGAGCTTCAATGACTTCTGACAAAAAAAAAAGACTGGGTTATGAGGCAGATGAGGGGTTGAGTGGATGAAAGAAAGGAAAATGACAACTGTATACTTGGAGCAAAAAACAAAAACTAGGTTTGAGACTTCATAGAGAAGAAGATGGTTACTTTGAAAGTTAAATAGCTGCTTTTCCTCCAAAAAATGATGTAATAGTTACAAATGTTGTCAGCTAAGAAATAGTCTAACAAGATTAAAAGGAAGAAGGGTTTGAAAATCCCTGCTCAATAAAGAAACATCTTTATGTCCATTTCATAATAATAAAGTTCTAGAAATATCTATTAAAATTATGCAGAAATTTCTAAGAAATTCTATGATCATCTCACTGTATTAGATTTAGACCTTGAGTGGTCCAAGTTTAGAGATTTAGGAGAATGTGAAACAGAATCCACAGTGGAGTTCCAAAACAATCATTTTATTAGAGATCCCGAAAATATAAAAGAGGGGTATCTAATGTTTCAAACAATAGAGAGTGTTTCCAATAGGATAATTGCCATCTATCTCAGAAGCTTCTAGCATTGTGGTTCTCAGCTCATAGAAGCCTAATTGGACTAGCTCAGAGTAAAACAATTAGCATGAAGGTAAATAAAGGATTAGTAAGGGTGTACCTTAATTACAGGTCAAGATTAACCATCTCCTTTTAGACAAAAAGGACTGATAGTTGTTTGCTAAAATATTGTTAGTAAAATGGAATAAGAAACCAAAGAAAACCAAAAAAGAAAAAAATAGAACAGAGTCTACAAGCTTCAGGTAAGTCAGTCTGAATTTGTGGAAATAAGAATTAGGAATTAGAATTAGGAAAATTCTAAAAAAAAAAATCCCAAACTTTAGAATACAAGAAAGGGGAGAAAACATTTGATAATTTGTGATAGAAGTTAATCTGGGAGTTTCAGTGGACCATAAATCAAAATGAATAATGTAGCAGTCAAAAAAGCAAATGCAATCTTGGAATTCATTAAGAGATGCATAATTTTCAGAAATTAGAATTTCATAGTCTTATGCTCTACCTGGTCAGAACATATTTGGAGTATGATATTATACTTTTAATAGGATATTAATAAGTTGGAAAGTATATAAAGGATGGCAACTAATGTCATGTAAGTATCAGTTTAAAAGAATAGAGGAAATTTAGTCTGGAGAAGAGAAGACTCAGGGGGGAAATGTTAATGATCTACCATTAATTATTCAAAGAACTGTCAATAGAAAGAAAAGGAAATAGGCTTACTTTTTTGGCCCTAGAGGGGAAATACAAAGAGCTATGTACAAAAGGTGAAAAGAGACAATTTTAAAATTAGTGTTAAGAAAAAAAAGACTTCCTAACAATTTACAACTGCCCAAAGGAGAATGAGTTACTTGAAGAGGTGACTGGTTCCCTTTCTTTGGAAATCTTCAGGTTTCAAGATGACCACATTAAAAGAAGGTTAATAGTAGATTATTTTTTAAAAAATATTATGGACTGTTGTATTGAGATCTTTTCAAAGTTTAAAATTTCTGTGATTCTTTGAGTTATTTTCATTAAAACATAGATGTCTACTTACTTCTAAGATAAATTGCGACTTCTAACCTAGCTCTCACTATATTTCTTAGTCATTTTTCCTATTGAGAAAAACAGTCAACTCTTGACATGAAAAGTTGAAAAATCTCATGTCTTTCCTCCATCAATTAGAAGAAAGTCTTATCGTCCACTTCCCCAAAATATAATTGAATACTTACTCTTATTGTCACTTTCCCATGACTTTGTTCAGACAAGAAGTAGTTTTGGTTTAATCTGAATGCCAAGTTACATATGAAATCTACTGACAACTACCTATTTCTCATGATTAATTTGGAAAGAATGATATTTCCAATAGAAACTGAGAAAAATAGGTAGTGATTCAGGCATCCTGGGCAAGAAAGCAAAATAAGGGTTCAGGTAATGTTTTACTTATTCCACTCAATTGTTGGGATTTTTGAAAGGGAAAAAGTTTTTAATTAATAGCATACCAAGTAGGGAGAGTTTAAAAGTGTTTTTGTTTTGCTTTGTTTTTACCCTATTTTACATTAGCATGCTTAGTTATTTGATATGGATGGCATACCTTACAAAGTCTGAGAAGAATGACATTATCAACATAGTAACATGGTGTACAATAAACACAACAACTTGAAAAAATTGCTGAGATAACTGAAAAGTGGCTGGCATAAATAGTTATAGATCAACATATCACACCACATATCCAAATAAACTCTGAAGCATATATAACTTTGACATACCAGATAATAACATAATCAAATAACAAAGCAAGGAAGAAATTGCCTTTGGGATCTATGATTAGGGGAGAAGTCCAGGACCAAATAGGGTTTGATAAATAGGATCACAAAAGCTAAGATGGACAATTTCAATTATAAAAAATGTTTACAAAAACAAAAGTAATCTAGTTGGAGTTATGTAGTTAAAATTTTAAAAAGGAAAGGGGTAACAAAAAAATCTTTGCACAAATTTCAGCTTTATTATTTTCATTTTACAAAGAAGTTAGGAATCAAAGAGGCATTGAAACAATATTCAAAGCCAAATTTTAATTGACTCCAAATCTAGAACTCTACCTACTAAACTTCCTCTCAATTGAAGAAGAAAGGAGGCATGAACTTGTGACTTCAAGATGAATATGAATACTCAACTTCAATTTTGTTTTTGCTTTCTCCTTAAACTGGAATATTGGAATAAGAATAGACAGGATAGAATAAAAATGGATAAAGGAAATAAACCAGATATATGAGAAAATAATGGAGAAATCACTTACTTTTTTTTAGGCTTTTGCAAGGCAAATGGGGTTAAGTGGCTTGCCCAAGGCCAAACAGCTAGGTAATTATTAAGTGTCTGAGACCAGATTTGAACCCAGGTACTCTTTGACTCCATGGATGGTGCTTTATCCACTATGCCACCTAGCTACCCCTACTTACTTTCTTTCAATTATATTTGAGTCACCTCATCCAAATGAAATGACATACTAAGGAATGGCATACTAAGGAATTTATTTTTTTAAATAGAACAAGCAAGGAACTAAAGGAATTTTTAAAATATTATCTATGGAAAATGACCTTTAAGGGATGGTGGATACTTGCCATATCACTAGAGTTGGCAAATGTTGTCCTGATTTTGTTAATATAATCTGCAACTGATTGAACATTTATAATGTTTCTTGGGAAAACTAGAGCAAATTGTTCAATTAGTGGTATTATGAACATATAGAAAGAGTATTGATGAAGAAGAACTAATAATGAGTTCACTAAGAAATCATAGCAAATTAACTTCATTTACTTTTTAATTTTTTGCAAGGTTAAGTGACTTGTCAAGGTCACACAGCTAGATAATTAAGTGTCTGAGGTCAAATTTGAACTCAGGTCCTCCTGACTTCAGGAGTGGTCTCTAAACACTATACCACCTAGCTGCCCCTACCTAATTTCCTTTAAAAAATTACTAAACTAGTATACCAGAGAAATATTGTAGACAAACTTTACCTAGATTTCAGCAAGTTTTTAATTAAAAAAATAAAATGTCATTGTATTTTAAAATGTTAAAACCATTCTTAACCTGTTAACCTTAGCCTCATATGAGACAGGCAGTCGGCTGGATTTGACTTTCAGTTGTAATTTGCTGATTCTTGGTACAGTGCAAATGAATTTTAACTAAATCTATTCTCATCAGACAGCACTTGAAATAATTTATTAGCTTCTTGGACAATACATTTTTATAAGAGATGCAGACAAATTGGGCTCTTCCAAAGGATGGTGGACAGTATGATCAGGGATCTCTAAATCATGTCTTATGAGAGACAGTTGAGGAAATTGGAGAGATATAGCCTGAAGAGGAAAAAAAAACAAAAAGAAAAACTTGACCTATTACTTGAGATAACATAGACTGTCCCTTCTTGGAAATGAATTTGGGGAAGGGAATATTCAGTGGGAACATATATGCTTTCAGATATTTTGAGTTCTATCTGTGAGAGTGGCAGCATACTGTCATGGAAAGGGTGTAGATTTCATGAACAAATAAGGGATAAAGAAGATCACAGAAAATAAAATGGACAACTTTGTGCATAAAATTAAGACTTTTTGCCCAAATAAATCCCATATACTCAATATTAAAAAGAAAAGTTAATTGGAAAAAAATTATTTGCACCAAGTTTCTCTGATAATGTCTTTAGTGGGACTATAATTAAGTGAAGCCTCCCTCAAGGTTTCAATGAGTCTTCCTTTTTCCCAAAGCCATGTCAGCAAGAGTTGCAAAGTTTCTACTTCTCCAAGGTTAGGTGGTAATAAAAATTTTACAGCATTGTGTTTATTGACCCCCTCATATATAGAAGGATACAGAATTATCTCTCTGTTATGGTAAAATGAATTCTCTCTCTTTTAGAGGATCTGAATAATTAGGCAAATAGGGCTTGAAAATGCTTTGTGCCTTTTGGCTAAATATGCACAGAAAGATTGTGAGTCCAGGTATCTAGCCAATAGGAGGTGGGCCAAGGGGTTTGGGACTATATTAGGGACTAGGATAAAAGGGGCTTGAACGCCTCACCTCTTTGCATTCCTCCTAGAGCTGTAACTCATGTTGTGGAGGTTGTGCCCTCTTCTCCAGTAGAACATTTAGACTCCTTTTGGTTCTCTGGAAAAAAAAAAGGTATAGATTTTAGAGTTAGAATATTTGGGTTCAAATCCAGTGTTTGATGCCTATTACTTGTGTGACTTTGAAGTCAACGGTCAATGATTGTATTGGACTAAGTGAACACCAGAGTCATTTTAAGAGAAAGGTCTGTGCTTCTATGTATACCAGGGAAATATTGTAGACATACTTTACCTAGATTTCAGCAAGTTTTTAATTAAAAAAATAAAATGTAAATTGTATTTTAAAATTTTAAAACCATTCTTAACCTGTAACCTTATCCTCTATGGATGAGGGACTTGAATTATCAGTCTTCTCTCCAAATTGGAAAATAAGTTCAAATGATAAAACTGATCAAGGAATTGATTTTGGCAAACTGTCTAACAATTAGATTTATCTTAGAGTTTGGTGGATTTCCTAATGAGACACTAGATGTTGTAAATGCTGTAGTTCATTACAAACATGCATGTGTGTGTGTGTATACATATATATTTTCATTTATATATGCACATAAATTCACATTGATATATATAAATAGAAACAATAATGCTTGTATGAACAAACTCATAGAATGACATTCAGAGAAACTTGTAAATCTATGAGTAAAACTGAAATATGAAATATCATTAAATTAGTGAGTATTTTTTCTTAAAGATTTTATTTATTTGGAATTTTATAATTGTTCCCCTAATCTGGCTTGCCTCCCTCCACCCCCATAGAAGGCAATTTGCTAGTCTTTGTTTCCATGGTATACATTGATCTATGTTGAATGTGATGAGATGAGAGAGAAATCATATCCTTAAGGAAGAAACATAAAGTATGAGATATAGCAGAATTACATAATAAGATGATATATTTTTTTAAATTAAAGGTGATGGGGGCAGCTAGGTGGCACAGTGGATAGAGCACTGGCCCTGGAGTCAGGAGTACCTGACTTCAAATCCAGCCACAGACACTTAATAATTAGCTAGCTGTGTGGCCTTGGGCAAGCCACTTAACCCCATTACATTGCAAAAAAAAAAATTAAAGGTGATAGTCTTTGGTCTTTGTTCAAATTCCTCAATTCTTTCTCAGGATACAGATGGCATCTCCATCACAGATACCACCAAATTGTGCCTGATTGTTTCCCTGTTGGTATGAGCAAGTCCTCTAAGGTTGATCATCATTCACATGTTGCTGTTAGAGTATACAGTGTTCTTCTGGTTCTACTTATCTCACTCAGCATCAGTTCATGCAAATCCTTCCAGGCTTCCCTGATTTCCCATCCCTTCTTGTTTTTAATAGAACAATAGTGTTCCATCACATACATATACCACAGTTTATTAAGCCATTCCCCAATTGAAGGACATACACTCTATTTCCAATTCTTTGCCACCACAAAGAGAGCTGCTATGAATATTTTTGTACAAGTGATATTTTTACCCTTTTTCATAATCTCTTCAGGGTATAAACCCAGTAGCAGTATTGCTGGATCAAAGGATATGCACCTATTTGTTACCTTTTGGGCATAATTCCAAATTGCTCTCCAGAAAGATTGGATGAGGTCAAAACTCCACCAACAATGTATTAGTGTCCAAGGTTTCCCACATCCCTTCCAACATTGATCATTGTCCTTTCTGGTCATATTGGCCAGTTTGAGATGTGTGTGAGGTGGTACCTCAGAGATGTTTTAATTTGCATTTCATTTGCATTTGCCTCTTCTTCCTTCCCTTCCTTCTGTTGGTTCCCCCTTTCCCCCTTTTTCCACTTTAAAGGTAAGATAAGTTTCTTAACTTAATGAATATATGTATGTTAATTTTAAGCCAATCTGATGAGAATAAGATTCAGGCAGTTCTCATCTCCTGCCTTCTTCCCCTCTATTGAAAAAGTCCTTTGTAGCTTTTAATGTAATGACATATACCCCATTCAGTGTCCTCCATCCTTCCATCTCTTTTCTGTTCTCCTTTTTAAGGAGGTATTGTTTTTAAATCATTCTATCTGAGTCATAGAAGGGTCATGAGTTTCCATCGCTTCTGGTAATGGAAGCATATTCTCTGTAATAGAATTACCATTATTGAGAGTTATTAGAGACTTTCTCCCAGGTAAGGATATAGCCAGTTTTATCTTATTGGATTGCAGTATCTCAAATAAGTCATGAGTGTCCATCTCTTCTGGCTAATTAAATTCTTTCTAATAGACTTACAATTCTTGAGCATTATTAAAATCTTTTTCCCAGGTAGGGTTATAGTCAGTTTCATCTTATTGGATAACAAGTTTTTTTCTTTTTTTTACACCCCCCCCCTGCCTTTTTTACCTTTTCATTTGTCTCTTCAGTCTCCTGTTTGAAGTCCAATTAATCTCTTGTCTTTTCATCAGGAAAAGTTGGAAGTCTCCTATGTCATTAAATGTCCATCTTTTCCACTGGGAGATAAGGCTCAGTTTTGCTGGACAGTGAATTCTTGACTGCATTCAAAGCTCCCTTGGTTTTCAGAAAATCGCATTTCATGCCCTTTGATCCTTTAATGCTGATGCTGCCAGGACCTGTGTAATCCTTACTGTGATTCCTTGGTATGTAAATTGTTTCTTTCTGGCTGCTTGAAGAATTTTCTCTTTTATCTGATAGTTCTGGAATTTTGCTGCAATATTCCTTGGTGTTTTCTTTTTGAGATCCCTTTCTGGAGGGGATTCATGTCTTTTTTTTAGGTTTTTGCAAGGCAAAGGGGGTTAAGTGGCTTGCCCAAGGCCACACAGCTTGGTAATTACTAAGTGTCTGAGACCAGATTTAAAACCAGGTACTCCTGACTCCAGGGCTGGTGCTTTATCCACTGTGCCACCTAGCCACCCCAGGATTCATGTCTTTCAATAACTATATTGCCCTATGATTCCATTATATCAGGGCAGTTTTCCATTACTAAATCTCATTATATTGAGTCTAGGTTTTTTCTCTTTAATGTTTTCAGTAAGGCCTATGATTCTCAGGTTGTCCCTTCTTGATCTGTTCTCGAGGTCAGTGGTTTTGCTGATGAGGTATTTTACATTTTCTTCTATTTTTTTTTTCAATTTTTTGGTTTTGCTTAACAGATCCTTGTTGTCTCATGAAGTCATTGGTTTCCACAGATGCCATTCTTTTTTTAGGGAAGAACTACTTTTCCAGTTGGTGAATTCTAATTTTGTAACCATTTTCCATTTGACCTATTGAAATTTTGAGAAAATTATTTTCTTTTTGCATTTGTCCAATTGTATTTTCCAAGGATTTGTTTTCTTGCTGCTAGGTGTTAATTTTCTCTCCCAAATTTTCCAGTTGATTTTTAACATCATTCCTGATTTCTCCAAGAAAGCCTTTCTGTTCTGGAGACCAAATCATATACTCCTCACAAGTTCTACATTTCTCTGAGTTAGGGTCTTTTACTTCTAGGAACTTTTCTATGGACCCCCTTTCACTGTCCTTTCTTCATTTTCCTAAGACTTTGTGTTGGGGGAGGGGCTGGTTCACAAAGGTTTGGTGTTGGGATCCCTAGAGGCTTTATTCACTGGATTTAGTAACTCCAAGTGGGCAGGACAATACAGGGTGCTAGAGGCTTTGCTCACTGATTGTAATAACTCCACCCAGCCAGTAAGGGGTGCTAGAGCCTGGAACTCACCAGTCAGCCCTTCCAGTAACCTACAGACTGTCAGTTTCCCCCTCTTATACCTGCACTCTCTAGTTGTTTCTCAGAGCAGAGCAGAGAATTTCCCCCAGCAAAAACCTCTGGGGCTAGTCGGGGTTTCACCCAGCCCCCACTGGCTGTCTGCTCTCTGTACCAGACACACCCAATATCCCAGGAAGACAGACCTTGAGGGAATTGTTCTTCTCCTAGCTTCTCTTTCTGGGTTTTATTGATCAGATTTCCATTAAGAGGTTTGTTTCAGGGGGCAGCTAGGTAGCACAGTAGATAAGAGCACCAGCCCTCAGGAGTACCTGAGTTCAAATCCAGCCACAGACACGTAATAATTACCTAGCTGTGTGGCCTTGGGCAAGCCACTTAATCCCATTGCCTTGCAAACACTAAAAAAAAACAAAACAAAACAAGAGGTTTGTTTCATATCATATATGAGGGAAGATCAGGAGACCTTAGCACAGGGCCTAGCTTTTCTCTGCCATCTTGGCTGGAAAAAGTAAATTAGTGATTCTTTAATCCAATTTTTTATATTTTCAGAATTTTAGAGATGGACACTCATGATTATATTCCAATTTCATTCTAAATTTTTAAAAATTGCTTCATACATATTGTAAAATATATTTTTACATTGGAACAGAAAATGCATAGGTTTCATTAAACAATGGTTCTAACCCATAAGGTAGATGTTCCTGAGAATCATCTATCTTCTAGAAGATAGGAGGTAGGGCTAGGATAGCAGCTATTTAGCCCTCTCCAATTTCACCAAGGAGAAAAAGTTTATTCTTTTATCATTAGGAGAATGCTAACCAGAAAACCTAAACTCATATGTCCGGATTTTATATCCATTTCCATTCCTGCTATTTCACTATATGTTAGTAAATACATTGGAATCATAGTTTAGTTACATGATACTAAAATGTCTAGTCATTTAGAAATAAAATTAATTTTAGATCCTGATTTCCTACCAGGATTATTGTTATAGCTTCCTAATTTATCAGCTTTCCTCAGTTCCCACTTCTCTGCAATCTATCTTTCACAAAACTGTCAAAATGATTTCTCTAAAGTGAGAATCTGACCACATCACTGTTTTTGCTTTAAAAAAAAAATCAATTATTTCCTATTTCCTCTAGGAGTAAGGACAAAATTTTGTCTTTGGCATTTAAAACCCTTCATAACCTAGTAGCAACAAATCTTTCCAATCTTGTTATATATTATTACTCTCCTTCCCACACTAAGCAATCCAGTTAGACTGATCTTCTTGCAGTTCCTCACTTTGCATTTGTACAAACTGTGCTGCAAATCTCCTCATCTTTAATTCTTAGAATCCCTAATTTCCTTTGAAGGTCAGCTCAAGTGCAATCTTCTATTAATATACTTCTAGATTCCCACAATTATAGGTGCCCACTTCAAAAATTATTTTGTATTTATTTTGTACAGTAAATAGGTATATGTGCAGATTTTGTCTCTATTGCATGAAAACTCCTCAAGGAGAAGGGACAGTTGTAAACCATTGTCTAATACAGTGTTTGGCATATGGTAGATACTTAATAAATATTTGTTGATTTTTTTGTTGCGGATATTTTTGTCTACACGATGCCAAACAGTCTGATAGAATGAATGTTTTAGTGAGTAGTTTTGGTGTCATATTAATTGTCTTTATCATTCTTTACACCTCAATTTTTCCATTATAAAATTGTTGAACAATCATTTAATAATTAAAATAAAAAGAAACAAAAAATGATCATTAAATAAAAATTGGGTGCCAAAGGATAATGATCTTTGCATGAGAGGAGATTGGAGAATTGTCTTTTATTATCTAATGGAATTCTATGAATTATAATATAATATTTAAAAGAATTCTGTTGGATAATAAAAGGAAGACAGCAGTTGCCATATTTCTTGAACAAGTATAAAGTGTTTGTAATATATTATTTCAGAACCTTTTTTTCATAATTAATTCATAAGCCTCTTGGACAAGAGCCCTTTTTGTAAGTTAGCTGAAGGATGAAAAGTCAAAACTTTAAAAAAATAAAATTGTGGAGTAAGCAGTGGAAAAACTAGAGTAAAGGAAATTATGCCTACATGAAGAGATAATAAACATTCAATGCCTAGCAATGGTCTGATGAAGAGCTTCCTATAGGAAATAAAATAAACATATTTCAAAATATTCATTTTTAAGTTGAGTGAAACAAAATGGTACTTTTCATGCCTTTACCATAGACATATTGGAAGCCTCTAAGAAAGTCAATGATGTTAGATTTTCAGTTTCCTCATTTACATTGTTTGGGAGTAATATGGCCTTTTACTATAGAAAAGATGCCTTTGACAAGAAGCCTGTCCCAACCTCTTTAAATTCTAGAATCATCCTTCTTTTATTTCTGTTTTATCCTAGATATTGTTTGTTCATACATGCATGTTCAGTAGTAGTCTTTACATTAGACTGTGAACCTTTAAAGTCAACATTTTTCTTCCCCAGCATTTAGTACAGTACCTGACAAACAGTACGTGTTTAATAAATGTTTTCTTACTGCCTACTGTCCTTTATTCACTCAGTTTAGGGAATCATTTGGGAGATTTTAGAAATTATGATATAAATTATGAAATGATTTTGATGTTCTTATTGGTCATAGAATCATGTAATATACTGTGGCTGCAAAGTATCTTAGATACCAATTATCCTGACACTTTCATTTTGGATATAGAAAAAAATTGAAATAAGAGAACTGAGACCTAAGAGGATGCATGATTTATGTAAGATTATATAGAATGTAAAGTAGATGTCATAATTGTGATTGGAATCCAAGTTTCTCAAATGCTAACCCAATACTTTTGCTTGAGTTCATCCAATTTTTTTCTTAAATCAAATAAATACAGTACTTATTGCCATATTCATCAAAGGCAAATAGATAACCAATAATACTTGCAAGGAGGGAACATAGCACAAACTAGTAAATATGATATTAGAGTAACCAGTCTGAATATATTATATCTATATCTATATTTATATCTATATCTATATCTGTATCTGTATCAATATTGATATCTATATCTATATCGATATTGATATCTATATATATCTAGCTATATATATGTTTGTCATTTCTTCAATATTCATTTAGAATTAGATTTTATCAAGGGGAAGAATATAAAATTAGACAGTGATTGATTTAAAGAAATTAAAAGAAACAATTGCCTAAAAGTTTTGTTTTTTAATATGACACTGTCCCATGTAAGTCCTTGTCTTGATCCCCACAAAATTCTCATTCTCTTTCCCAACACCATTTTTCTTTAACCACTGTAGTTCTAGAATTGAACCCAGGGATGTGAGCTTGAATTCTACTTCTCACCATGATTAAGTCACTTCAGTGCTCTTGTTTCAATTTTCTCATCTATAAATTATAACACCTAATTCACTAGGTTGATGAGAGTCAAGTGATATTTATATATCTAGTCCCTTCCCACTCAAATCTCTCCCCAGTTTGGTTGTCAAAATGAGTTTCCTACATGTTAGGACAATCAATGTCATGCCTCCTCTTTAATAATATAATAATGTCAACAGTTTATTATTACTTCTAGAATTAAATATAAACTCCTTAGTTTGACATTTAAAACTCTTCATAAACTGGCTCTTTCCTCTCTTTCCATTCTTTTTGCATTTTAATTCCCAACATGAACTCTGTAATTCAACCTTACTGACTTGCTTGTTGTTCCTCAAAGTACTCAATCTCCCATCTTTGTATCAGCTGTCCCATATTCAAAGAATAGGGGACAAATAACTCCTTATTCCAGTTATTCTCATTTATGCTTCTTAGTCTTTTTAAAACTTTCTTCAAGACCCAAGTCAAATCCTACCTTCTGCAAGAGGTCTTTACCTCCAGGAATTAGCTCCTCCCCTCTCAAATTATCTTTTCTTTACCCTATAGTATCTTGTTGTTGTTGCATTGTTGTTCTGTCATGACTAATTATTGGTGAGCCCAATAGGGATTTTCTTGGCAAAGATACTGGAGTGGTTTACCATTTTTTCTCCAGCTCATCTTACAGATGAGGAAACTGAGACAAACAGAATTAAGTGATTGTCTGCTGTCACACAACTAGTTAAAAGTTTCCAAGCCCAGATTTGAAATCATGAAAATGAGTCTGCCTAACTCCACGCCCGGGACTCTCTCCACTTTCAGCACCTACCTGCGCATCTTGAAAACCTAGGTTATTTTGTTTTTTTCTTTGCCACAATAGATAGAATGCCAATCTTAGAGTCAGGAAGAAGTTCAAATTTGCCCTTAGACACTTAATCCCTTGCTGAACAAATGTTATTTGCATTATGTTTCCATTAGAACATGAATTCCTTGAGTTTTATTTATTCATATTCTTGGAACTTAGCAGAGTGACTGGCACAGAGTTAAATACTAAATACTGTATGACTTAGTATAATGAATCAGTTTATCATATGGTTTTGTTGAATTCTAGAATTGAAAGGAACTATGGAAATCATCTAATTTAACCTTTCATTTTTTTTACAAATGAATAAATTGAGATACAATGAAAATAAGTATCTATCCAAGATCACACAATTATTAAGTAATCACTTTTAATTTATCTCAGGTTAGCAATATATAGGAATAGCTAGATAGGGCACCAGACATGGAAGCAGGAAGACTATAATTTAAAAATGGCCTCAGAAATTAACTAGCTGTGTGACCCTGGTCAAATGACTTAACCCTGTTTGCCTCAATTTCCTCATTTATAAAATGAGTTAGAGAGGGAGATATTAAACCATTCCAGTATCATTGCCATAAAAAATCCAAATAAGGACACCAGACATGTCTGAAACAAGTAAACAACAACAAAACTCTATAGAGAAACTCTTGGTCTTCTGTTGGTGGTAGTCAGGAGAAGAATAGTAAGAGTTATATTCAGAAGAGAATCCAGAAGACAAATCAAGAAGGCAGATGAAAACCAGAATCAGGCACCAGAATTTTAGAAATCTATACAAATTAGCAGGAATATAGAGTATGATGGAGTATGCCTTGATATTGAGGGGATTCAGTCACTTAAAAACAGTTTTTTAATTTGTGTACCGGTACTTTGAAGATCAAATGCTAGATGTGGACATCCTATATCTTAGAAGCAAAAAATATCTACTCACTTAACTTGAGTGAGGAATTTTTAGAGGAATTGGGAATAGATAATGGTTCAGAGTATGAGAAAAAAACTTGAAAGACCTTCGGTGATTTTTCTTTTTTTTTTTCTTGTGGAACTATCCATTTTTATTCAGTACAGAGAAATATTTCTGTAAACATATCATGATGGCTACAAATGATTTTGAATCTGATGGCATCAGAAAAGAAGGTTTGCATATTGCCTAGGCCAGGGTAGCAGTAAAGATTTTTGCAGCAGAAGCAATGTCTTATCACCCTCTTCCTCATCCCCCTCCCATCTTCTCTCAGACCCTAGAAACTGCTCACATTTAGTTTTAATCATTTTAATTGGTATTCTATACCAGAAGGTGTCATTCCAATAATCACATAAAATCAAATACCATTAGAATTTAGTGAGATATTCATATCATATTGGGGTATCATTGCATTTTATTTGTTTAGAAACCCTTTACAGAGTCAGAATTTGAAAGCTATGCCTCTGGTCGATTACCCAATAACAATACCATAGCAAATGCAAACTTCATGCCATCATAGAGTATTATTTTTGGATTCCAATGGGACAGGAAACTCCTGTGCCTCCCAATCCACAGTATCCATTGAGATTCTTGCTTAAGTATTGTTGATGGTAATCTTCAACATAATAGAATTCTTGACCCTCGAGGATATAAGTTGTGATTGTACCATAACCACTTTTTGTAAGAACCATCTGGTAAGCCTCTTTAGACCTAACAGCTGCTTCTGTCTGCTCCGGAATGGTTGGGAAGATAGCAGAACGGTACCGGGTGCCATAGTCATTACCTTGACGCATTCCTTGTGTCGGGTCATGATTCTCCCAGAAGACCTTGAACAGATCCTCATAACTGATGTGTTCTGGCTTGTACACAACTCAGACAGTTTCTGTATGGCCAGTTTTCTCTGAGCAGACCTCTTTGTAAGTTGGATTTGAAGTGGAGCCACCAGCATAGCCAACTTGAGTAGAATACACTCCATTCAAATTCCAAAATTTCGGCTCTGCTCCCCAGAAACACCCCATTCCAAACATTGCCATCTGTGTTCCCTCTGGGAAAGGTTCAACAGTCCTACTTCCACTGACATGATGTTTGCCTGCTACTTTGAGCGGCTTGTGGCGGCCGGGCAGAGCGTCCTCGCGCCTGATGATTCTTGAGACCACTTCTCCCATCACTCCAGGACTCCAGCGAGGCCAGAGAGCGTGGAGCAGCCTCGGAAGGTTGGCGATACGAGCCAGCATAGACTGGGTCGGTGGTCGAGGGTCGGGAGTCGGGAGCCGAGGGGTGGGTGGGGCCCGGTGATTTTTCTTTAAACAATTTAATTTAAAATTTTTAAAGCAAAATTTTTTAAAAAATCTATTCTCCCAGTAGAAAGTAGATTTTAGTAAATAATCTCTGATGTCTCCCCATGGTTTGATGTTTCACCTTGATTCTTTTGTGTTTTAATTTTTTTAATTTATTTTCCGATCATGCAATGAATGATAGTGTTCAACATTCATCTTTTTGTAGTCTTTTGAGTTTCACATTTTCTACCACCCTCCCTCCCCTACCTCCCCTTGACAGGAAACAATTTGATATAGTTTGTTCAAATAGAATTGTGTGCAAAATATTTCCATATTAGTCATGTTGTATAAAAAGAATTAGAACCAAGGTGGAAAACAAGCAATAGAAAGAAGCAACTTAAAAGTTTTTGGAGTTTTTTAGGTTTTTTTGCAAGGCAAATGGGGTTAAGTGGCTTGCCCAGCGCCACCCAGCTAGGTAATTATTAAATGTCTGAGGTCAGATTTGAACTCAGGTTCTCCTGACTCCAGGGCCGGTGCTCTATCCAGTGCTCCTACCTAGCCACCATGTAACTTAAAAGTTAAGCTTTAAAAAGTGAACACAGAATACTTTGCTCTCTATTCAGAATCCATAGTTTCTTTTCTGGATGTGGATGTCATTTTCTTTAATAAGTGTCTCAAAATTTGTCCTTGATCACTGAACTGCCGAGAAAAGTTGCTTCCATCATAGTTGATCTTCTCACTATGCCTCTGTTAATATGTACAGCCTTCTGTTTCTCCTCGCTTCACTCAGCATCAATTCATGCAAGTCTTTCCAGACTTTTCTGAATTCCAGGTGCTCATGATTTCTTATAGAACAATAGTACTACATAATATCCATATACCATCACTTGCTCAATCATTCCCCCAAAGATAGACCTTATAAGGAGTATTTAACAAAATTTCACAAATTTGTCTATTAGATAGTCTTAGTCTTGTTTTTCCCCTTTCTTATTCCTTTTTTTTTTATTTTTCCATAAGGCAATGGGGTTAAGTGGCTTGCCCAAAGCCACACAGCTAGGTAATTATTAAGTGTCTGAGGTTGGACTTGAACCCACGTACTCCTGACTCCAAGGCCGGTGCTCTATCCACTGTGCCACCTAGCTGGCCCTTTCTTACTTCTTTTAATAAGATCTATTTTTGCTTTTGCTTTGTCTGAAATCTAGATCACTACCCTGTTTTTTATTTTGTTGATGTTGTTTTTTACTTCAATTGAAGTATAGCACATTCTGCTCTAGTCTTTTGCTATTACCCTGTGTGTATGTTTCTGCTTCAAATATATTTCTATGGTTTTCAAACAATTCTGATATCCAATCCTCTGCTGTTTTCTTCTCCCATTCACCTTTCTTTTTTTCATTTGCTTTGACTTTAACTCTTATCTTTACTTTTACTTTCCTCTTCCCCCTTATCACTCACCTTTCCCTTTCCTTCCCCTTCCACCAGACTTCCTTAAATGGTAGGATAAATTTCTCAATCTAATTGGGAGTGCATATTATCCATCTTTGAGCCAAATTTTTTGAAAGTAATATTTACTCAGGACTCAAGTCTCTCTTCTTTACCTTCAGTATACTAGGTGGTGTTATATATCCTCTAATGCCTCCTTATAAATATAATCCACTTTTATCATATCTTATTTGTTTTATAACCATCTTGTACCCATGCCTTCTATCATAATATACTCCTTTTATTGGTCTCAATAGAAGTACAAGCATCCTGCCCTTAACTACCATTTGAAATACAATGCCCAAGAACAATAAGCTTTATCAAGTTATAATCAATTTATGTCCACACCTTCTTTCCAAGTACCTTCCCTTTAACTATTCCAAAAGAAATGCAACCCTCAAGAGTTAAAAGCTTGATAACATCACAGTCAGTTTCTACACATATCCTCTAAGTATGCTCCTTTCAACTGTTTTAAGAGAAATACAATTCTCAAGAGTTACAAGCCTTGTCTTACCATGTAGGGATATGTAGATATTATATTCCTATTCACTAACAATTTTTCATCTTTGTGTTTATATTTTAACATATCTTCTTGAGTCTTGTATTTGAACATCAAATGTTCAGCTGAGTTTGAAAGTCCCCTATTTCATTAAAAATCTATCTTTACTACTGAAAGTATATGCTAACTTTTGCAGGGTAGTTGATTTTTGCTTGCTATCTAAACTCCTTTATCCTCCAAAATATAATATTCCAGACTTTCTGATCTTTGATTTATTGAAACTAATAAATCTTGCATAATCCTGATTGAGACTTCCTGGTGTTTAAATTACTTCTTTCTGGCAACTTGCAATAATTTAACTATAACATTCCTTGGAGTTTTTATTTTGGGATCTCTTTCTGAGGTTGATTGATGGATTCTTTCAAAGACTATTTTATCTTCTTGTTCTGGGATATTAGGGCAGTTGTCCATGGTTATTTCCTGCAAGATATTATCCAAGCTCTTTTTTTCAGATTGTCACTTTCAGATAGAGCAATAATTCAAAAATTCTCTCTCTTGGATATATTCTTCTGGTTGGTCATTTTTCCCAAGACTTACTTAGCATTTTCTTCTTCTTTTTCAGCCTTGGTTCTGTTTCAGAGAGTTTTGCTGAATCAGAGTCATTGGTTTCCTTTTGTCCAATTCTAATTTTTAGGGTTTTACCTTCTTCAGTTTGTTTTTGTGGTTCCTTTTGCTGGTCATTTTTACCTTTAAAAGAATTGATTTCTTTTTCCATTTAGCCAATTTTACTTTTAAAGATATCGTTTTCTTCAGTCAATTTTTCATAAATCTCCTTTGTGCACCTCATTTCTTTTTACAATTTTACTACTTTCTCTCTTTTCAGTTTTTAAAATCATTTTTGAGCTTTTCTAAGAGGTCTTTTTGGATTTGAGACTAATTTATAAACCCCTTTGAGGCTTCACATGTGGCCATTTTGTCACTGCTTTCCTCTTCTGAGCTGGCATTTTTATTATCCCTATCATAATAGTAGTTTTTTTTTATGCTTAGAACATTTTTTTTGCTTTGTTCTTCATTTTGATACTTGAATTCTGCTCCTAAGGCACAGGGGCTATTTCCCAAGCTTTTCGTGTTGGGGGCAGGGATCTGGTCCCTGGTTTTTAACACTTACCTAGGGCATTGCCTATATTTCAGTTGCTAGTGGTTTGCTCCCTACATTAGGGTAGCCCAATACAGTCATGTCTGTTGCTCCAGCATTCCTGGGGCTTGAACTTTATCTTCTGAGCTGACTTGCTGCACTGTTGGCTTGCTGACTGAGCCAGTGCTGTGACTAAAAGTCTCCCATGACGTTCCAGTTCTCCCACCTATACTGAACTATATTTCCTTTTTTATCCACATGAAAAATATCTTTCATGAAATTCTTTAAAGTTATCTTGGATTGATAACTTGTGGTTTTTGTGGGTTCTGTGGCTTTAGGGTCTGTTTAGTGGCTTCATTTAAAGTTGGTTAAAGATGGGAGCAGCTGGGTAGCACAGTGAATAGAGCACCAGTCCTGGAGTCAGGAGGATCTGAGTTCAAATCCTACCTCATATATTTACTAATTGCCAAGCTGTGTGACCTTGTGCAAGTCACTTAACCCCATTGCCTTAAATAAATATTTTTTTTAAAAATATGTTTATAAAGTTGGTTAGGGAAAAGCTCAGGGAGCTTCCTAGCTTTGCACCACCATCTTCCATTTTGATTATTAAAGAATGAATTATCAGAGTGCAGTCACTGACTGATTCTACTAAACTGAAAAGGTGATTCAGCAATAGACTGATCTCCAAATTATCCATGCTTAGTAAAGTGGAGAGAATTCCATGGCCAAACATTTGGTCATGAGGTTATTTTTCATTTGGGGGTTGTATTGCTATAGAAACTCATGCAGATGAAATATGACAACACAGGAAAGACCTATGAGTTCTCTAATCAGAGCACTTGAGTATACCCCTGAGGTCTGATATTTACTATCTTCATGACATAGTGTAATATATTTAATTTTCTGAGTATCAGTTTCCTTATCAGTTAAATTGAGGGGTGGAAATTGTACCAGATGGTCTCTTAGGAGTCTTCTAACTCTAGATCTATAATTTCCTTGAATGAAGATTCATTTTCAACAAGAATGGAGAAAACACCAAAACTGATGGAGATTTTGAACTTTTTAAGCATTCAGATTTAAATTTCATCATTTGATCTTCCATGAAAGCATGATAGTTCTGCTACTGTCCCTTCAACAATTCCTATTCAATAATAACCCTAGCTCTCTTAAATTATAACTTTTATATTACTTCTCCTAACATTTTCAAATACTTTATCTGCCTTAGAATGTCTGTCATTTCTCACAGACTTTTGAAGCTATTCATGCTATCTGCTTGGTTACCACCTGCCTGCAGTAATTGTTGTTTTGAGGAATGTTTATACTTATTTCTTTATAACTAACTCTTTCTTCCAAAGCAAAGGAAAACACCAGTCCCCTTGCATTTATTTTAGGTCAGTCAGAATTCTGTTTTCACATTTGTTTAATAGCTTTGATTCATTTCCTCAAAGAGTTCCTGGTGAAAAACCTACTGTACTCTTCTGCTTACTAATTGGCATTTCCTATTCTTTAACATATCAAAGAGGCAATATGACATGGTACAAAGAGCATTGACCTAGAAGTCCTCTAACCGGGGTTCTAATCCTAGGTCTACTACTAATTATCTTTGAACTTGGACAAATCATTTTCTGACTTTGAACCTCATTTTTTTTATCTGTAAAATGAATTGTTTGGACAGGATGATCTGGAAGATCTTTTCCAAGTATATGATTTCCAAAGAGAAAGTCTGGATTGGTATCACTGATTAAGTCCATTCAACAAAAGGCAGGTTCATGAAAAATCACTTTGTAAAACATAATTCTGAATCTTTTATAGTTATCATAATTTATTTTAGTGGGAGAGAATGATGGATTTGTACTCAGAAGTTCTAACTTTGAAGCTCAATTATAACCCTGTTCCATTATGACATTTCATTCTCTCATGTATAAAATGAGAGTATTAGAAATAATTGAGGTTCAAATGCTTCCTATCTCTTGATCCTATGAATTATGAAACATTTTCTCTCAAAGCCTGCTTATTTTAAATGAGTTGTATTTTAATGTTTATTATCATTCAATTTGTTTGAATACCTTAAGTATTTATTAAATATGTGTTACCTACAAGGCATTGAAGATATAAAAGCAAAAGTTAATGAGTCACTGGATCACTGGATGTATCCTTAGATGTCATCTAGCACAACCCTTTCATTTTACAGATAACAAATATAAGACCTATAGATAAAGTAGTTTGCCCCAAACCACAGTGACAGTAAATGGCAAAGTTGACCTTTGATCCTGTATCCTATTGCTCCAAATCTGCTATTTCACCCATTGCTTTGACACTGAATCCTTGTTGCACTTATCCTCAAAGAATTAACATTGGAGCAGGAGATAATTCTAATAACTCTAGTATAGACTAGAAGAGATAATATTCGATTTGAGATGAATAATGCATTTATTATTTAGGGATATTTAATCATGTCCAACTCACTGTTAACCAATATGGAATTTTCTTGGCAAAGATAATAGAATAGTTCATCATTTCCTTCTCCAGCTCATTTTACCAATGAGAAAACTGAGGCAAACAGGGTTAAGTGACTTGCTTGGGGTTACACAGTTACTAAGGATCTGAAGCCAGAATTGAACTCAGGAAAAAGACTTTCTGACTTCAGGTCTCAAGTCCACTGCACCACCTCACTGCCCCAGAATAACATATGAAGGATAAAAACTCTAGAAGGTGACCTATCTTAAATCACTTTACAGATGAGAAAATTAGGCTTAAAAAAAGATTAAGCTATTCAAAATCACACAAGGAGTACATAACAGAAAAGAAATTTGAACTTAAAAGTAATAGTTCCAAAGCCAATGCTATTTTCCCTCTACCATAATGTTCTGAAGTTGATAAGCTTCAGTATAGATTTTTTTTTCATCTACTTTTTTGGTATCAGGCTGGCACAACTGAAAAATGATCAATTGAAGCATTGTCTCTGTTTCCCCGCCAAGCTGAGGAGTTTACCTGGATAGGGAGGAGAGAAGTATTGGTATCATTTGAGATTGCTGGGAAGACAGAAACTATGGAAAGGTGAAGCAGAGGTGAGATAAAGAGAGGAGATCAAAATCAAACTTGTCTGAGCGCCAGCAAACATCTTGTCCTGCAGTCATTTAACTGTGATAAAACATTAATAGAAAGGCTCAGCATTCTTTGGGCAAGAGCCAAATGCTAGGACAAGCAGGAAACACAGATAGAGTAGGGCCAAGATGAGAGGCAAAGGAATCCAAGAAAGAAGGGGATGAACCTCCCATCTAGATTGTCAGGGGAAACTGACAATAGTTACTTTGAGAAAGAGTCTAAATGAAGAATGCTGAATTCCTTTACTCCCTTCCACTGGCTGAAGGGCCAATCATTCAAGTAATAGAAACTCATTGAGTGAAAGGACTGAGAACATAAATGTTTCTAACTTCCTCAAGCAGCCTGAGCAAACTATTAGTTCAGTATGTCAACAATATATAAAGGCAAACAAAAAAGCTATATGATAGAGGGCTGAGATGAAAGATACATACCTTCTATAAATATAGGTTTGTTAGTCCTTTGGCATTATGATCTAATGAAGAAAATACTGCCACCAACACAAGGGCAAAACAAATGATCAGAGGTAGCCAGCTTGCTGAGGGTCATTATCCTAGGTTGGTGTTAGAACTCTGAAGGTGAATGGTTTTCATTACATTACAATATCATGCAATTTATTAACACTACCTTCTAGCAGTTAAAATAGACTATATTTTGAAGACAACCTATAAAAATTCATGTATAATAAATTGGAAAATTTTATTAATATAAAAAACATATACTGCTTGAAAGAAGTAGAGTAGATTAGAACATGGTCCTCATAAATTCTGAGAAACTTTATTCTAATCCCCACAGTCCCATATGAGTCTTATTCCCCAAGGAAGGATAATTTCCCTATCAGAGTTCTATAATTTAACTAACCTTCAGGGCTCAGAACCATAATTCTCTAATATCATCATCATCTAATTATCATACTGATATGTTCCTGTTGATATTAATTGAGAATAATTTCAGTAGCCAATCTAAAGTTGTTTTTAGAAAGGGGTATTTACTAAGTGGCACAATAAGACTATTTAGTACAAGTTATTCCCTACCCCAAATCTGTGATACATTCTCCTATTAGTAGATACAGAATCGAAAGGAAAGTGAACTTGAGCTTAGAGATCTTAAATGGCAAAGAAATTGCTCATAATTCTTGGTTGCTATAAGTTCGTTTCCCCTCCATTTCTGAGGTACTCCAGAAGTGCCTCCTAGGTTTTACATAGTTTCTCCATTCACTCTGTCCTTGATTCCCAGTGCAGGCACTTTCTTCAGATGCTCTTGGGTGTGCCTAGAAAACCATTTGAAAGATTGGAATGCCAGCATTGTCTGGATACTATAAAACTCTGAACATCCTCCCTGATCAAAGAAGCTGGGGTAGGAGACCCAAAATTAAAGCCTGTGACTTTCATTCTTTCCCAGGCATGTCTTTGGTTTTTGGAATGACTCTAGTTCTGTCCTGATAAATTGATAAATTGATAAATTAAAGATTACCCTTAGGCATGGCCTAGACCTATCACAAGATAATTCTTTGTTTGTTTGTTTGTTTGTTTGTAAGGCAATGCAGTTAAGTGACTTTTCCAAGATCTTACAGCTAAGTGGATTGGACTTGAAGCTAAGGTTGGATTTGAACCCAGGTTCTCCTGACTTCCAGGGTCAGTACTCTATCCACTATGCCACTTAGCTATCCTAACAACTCATAAGCATAATAACAACATCCAACAACAATGACTACTGCTCCTACTACTGCTACTGCTCCTACTATCACAATAGTAATATTTATATAGTGCCTATTAAATGTCAGACACAGTGTTGAGTGTTTTAAAATATTCTCTCCTTCTATCCTTATTTACTATGAGGTAGGTGCTAATATTATCCCCATTTAACAATTAAACTTGTCCAAGGTATTATAATTAATATCTGAGGTTGAATTTGAACTCATCTTCCTGACTCTAGGACCACTCTGTTCTCAGTGCTAGTCTAATAAGTCTTCCATGTAATATCACTCCAGTTCTCAAGAAATTTTCACAGTGAGCCTAAAGCCTATGATTGATTGAATATTTTATGATTTAAAGTGAGATGGGATGACTTGATGAAAATAATCAATCAACTCCACACTTACAACCATTAAATTCAGAAAGAGAGCTTCTAACATGTGATTGAAAACATAATGACCTCATTCAAGCAGTTATTAAACTCATTTCTAAATTACACTTCCTTTCTAAGGTTTTAGAGATTCTAACCTCGTAAATAGAAATATTCAAATATAGACTTGGGGACCAGATGCTGGGAATGCAGAAGAGAACATTCATGAAAAGGAAAGAATGTGATTACATTAAGTGATTGCTTTAAATCTTTTAACCCTAAAACAGATGGTTTCTTGGCATTTTATTTAAGTCAATAAAAGTTGGAGTGAGAAATTCTTTAACTTTCTACGCACATACAGACAGAAATCCTATGGATGCTAACTCATGTGAAATCTACATTTATTTCTCTTCACCTCTCACTTTATAGGAGTTTCATATTGGAGAAAGTTATTCTGATTTTTTAAGGGTTTTTTTGCAAGGCAATGGGGTTAAGGGACTTACCCAAGGCCATACAGTTGGGTAATTATTAAGTGTCTGAGGCTAGATTTGAACTCAGGTACTCCTTACTCCAGGGTCAGTGCTCTATCCACTGCACCACCTAGCCACCCCAGTTACTCTGATTTTTAAAAAATTTCTTTATTCCATATATGATGAAGACAAATCTTTGAAAGATACCTAAATAATATTCTTTGAAGAAGGCATGAATTCAAAAGAGTGAGATATTGTTAGTATAATCTAATATATAGGTCTTTGTCAATAATCTTCAAAAGGAAATGAAAATATGTGAAATCTAAACTCCCTCCTTGCTCTTCAAACTTAAGGAATAGTATATTATCTGTACATTTGGTTTTACATATCCCTTAGTTCAATGTTATAGGGCTATATTTTGAGGTTATATTAGATCTTTAGTTAAAACCAAAAAAAAGTATTTATAAAAAATTTTCCTAATCACTTCAGATCATCTATGATTATATCAGTATATGTCATCCTCCACATATTGCAATCCCTTGTACTTCTGCAGAATGTCTCTGAGTTTCTGTAACAAAAGATATTTATCATCTGATGTCAATCTTTTAGTTATAATTATGATTATTTTTTTTACTTTTGTCAAATAATAGATTAAATTTATTAAGTTCCTTCTATGTGTCAGACCATAGAGAAACAAGTTATAAATTTTAAAAACCGTTCTAGGAGCTTTCATCTATTGGGGGAAAAACATATACTAATATACAAAATGTAAATATACAATTTAAAATGAGGGAAAAATCCTTGTGTGATTATATTTGAAATACAATCAATATTTTCCATATATAAATTCCATATATTGTTATTGGTTCCACATCAGAATCTTCTCAAGCTTAGTAGGACCTGCAATACTTTTGTAATATTTGTGTAGCTGCTGAAAACTCAGGGTCATCTTTGTCCCATAATCAAGCACACCTTAAAAAAATTAAAAGATTAGGAAGCAAGAGATTTTGCAAATATTAAATGAAAACCATATCATAAAAAAGAAAGAAATCTAGGGGTTTATGAAGAAGAGATTAGATTGAACAATGAGATTGCCTTTCATTGATTTTTTGTTTGATGGAGAGAGCTTTATACTAATCAATGATGAAAGTTTAATAGGAAAGTAATAAGATAAACCTTCCTTAGAGAAATTGAATGTGGAAGTAGGGAAAGCACTGGGGAGCATCCAGTTTTTCATTATAAAGGATGAGTTGTATGGATTTTAATACAGTGGTTCCTAATCTTTATGCTATGGACACCAGGGAGGATATAGGCTTATTGCAAGGATTTCCCAGATTCATATGAGCAAAAGTAATTTCATTAAATGACTCAGGAAAAACAGGTTCTATAGCATTGACTATATCTAGATAGATAGATACAGATATGCATATATGTGTATATTCTTCATATGTGTATATATTTATAATATATTTATGCATACATGTATAAATATTCATATGCATAAATATATATCAAACATTTATTTTGATATTTTTCAAATTTAAATGTTGTAAGGGAACATAATTTTAAATCATTTTTGAATTTATAGTAGTTAATTTATGATTATGTTTTCTTTTTCCATGGATATTGTAGTGAGACTACCAATATCTATGAGGGTGCTTTTCTTATTTTTTTTAATGTTGAAAAATATATAATACTTGAAAACATTAAAAGTCATTTATATATATATGTATGTGTGTGTGTGTGTGTAAATCTTCAGTCTATATTTTATCGTTTGTTTTGTTTTTGTTTTTATTCTTTTGCTCTCCAATGAAGCTTCTCTAAGAAGACCATTCTATATTTTTTCCTCAAATTATTTGAGAGGCAACATGCTATAGTGGATAAACTAATGGGCCTGAATAAAGGAAGATTTAGGTTCAAATTCTGCCTCCAAACATTGCTACCTATATTAATCAATAAATATTCTACCAATACAGATTGGCAGTTTATCTACAACTTAAAAGTTTTAGAGAGTTACACGGGGACATTGGGAGGTTAAGTATCTTACTCATGAACATATTACCAGTATTTGAAAAAATCGGTACTTGAACACAGGTCAAGCTGATGTGGGCAATCTACTACACCAAAACTGCCTTTCTTTTGCTGTTGTTATCTTCATCTTGGAAACTAGGTCTCCCTTGGATTAGAAGTACAGCAGTCACTCATAGTTCAAATTTCAATGTCTATTAGTTTGGAAACTTTAATCTCCATTTTTTTCTGAGGAGTTGGAGTCTCCTTAAACAGTCTTAAATGGCATTCTGCTCCCAGAACCTTGCCATATTAATGTCAGATATGGTATGGACTTTTGATCATCTTTAATCTTTCTCCAAATTAGAATCCAAGCATTTTACTGATCTACTAGCATTAACCTTTCCCAGTAGAAAGGATTATTTCTCAACTAGATATCTCAGCTAGTATCATTAATGTTAATTATAGATTCATATAGTTTAAGCTGTCATTACGGGAAGCAGCTCATCCACTGCCTATCAATCTAAAATATGATTGGACCTTGCATCTACTTGATTTTTCATAATTACATTCCAGAAACATTTATTAAGTGATTGTTGGGCTAAGTCCTGACTCAAGGAGTTTATAATTTACTTAAATAATATGATATGAACATAAACAAGAATGATATAAGGTGGAATAAAGGAAAATTTCCCTGGGAAAATCTGAGAAGGAAGATCTTTAAGACTGAAAATAAGAGATTTGGTTAATCATATAGGCTGTTGGTTAATATGATGCTAATATCACTAACTTCATTTTTCATTTAGATATTTTGACATCATTAGACATAGACTAGCATCTCATATCTAGGTAGCATGGTGTATTGGGAAGAGTACTGCTATTGAATTTAGGTTGCAATTCCATATCTGTCAACCATTACTCATGTGATAACTTTCTATCATCTTCAGTTTTCTCATCTATTAATGAAGAAGTAATCTGATTTCTAGAATCACTTACATTTGGAGTACTAAAACTATTTCCAGTAAACAAGGAATATGTTTCTTTTTTTCCCATTGAGAGTTCAACTATTTTCAATTGTGATAAGTATGAGTATCTCTCTAAAATGTTAATATTTTATTGTTCATATCTATCTTTTTAAGAAACATTTTATTTATTTTAAGTTTTACAATTTCCCCCATATCTATGTATTTTTGAATCATTTGTTTCCTTCAATATAGGAACTTCCTTCTTTAAGATAGGAATCATTCCTTTGCCATCAATTTCTTGGTTTAGTCAATAAATGAAAGTTTTAAATTCTTTAATAACAATATGAAATAGTTTCATCATTTTCTCAAGACAATTGCTAGATGCTTTAAAATGGGTATAACCTAATTAAAAACAATTACCAATAACTGAGTAATATAACTTTGAATGTGGTCTGTGAGAATTAGCATCCATGCTCATGCAACTGGTGGCTATGACAACGTTCTTTGTGGGAGCATATTTTATTCAATTTCAATTAAAAATCAACCTAATTTAACACATGTTTAATTTGTTTAGATTTGTTTTTAGGCATATGTTAAATGTCTATTGTAGAAGGGACATTGAGAAAAATTCTAGTTATTTTATGCCTCTTTTATATTTACTCTCAAATTAAATTAGAATTCAATTAACTTGAGCAAAAATTAAAATTAATAAAATTTTAAACTTTGGGTAAGATGGAAATAAATGACGTATGTCTGCATCTTGGAAAAATTCAGAGCATTACTGAAAGCTTGATATTTCTCAGTGACATACAACAGCAGCCTTTGTAGGACAGCTGATGTGTAATAGAAGTCATCACATTGGAGTGTCACACCCCAGAGGGCATTTCATTACAAAAAGAGTCATATCAATATTCCCATGTGAAACTTTACACCTTTAAAATCTTTCCAAAGTAGTAGCAAATTCAGGCTCCATGAAATATAAAAATAATCATTGACTTTGAAAATAAACTACTTGCTGCTTGTAGCAGAGAAATAAAAATTTTGCAGAAAGTATACTATGATATTCCATATAAGGTATGGTTATTGAACTTGTTTGTGTCATAGACTCTTTTTTTCAGTTTGGTGAAGTTTATGGACACCTCCTCCCAAATAGCAGAGTAAGTGTGTAAAAAAAACAAAGGAACTATATTGAAATAAAATTGTTAATATATATTATATATATATATATATGTATATTTATAAAAACAAGTTAATGGACTTTAGGTGAAGAATCCCTGATATTCTCATCTGGCCTCTGCCAGATACTAGTGTGCCCCCCCCCAGCAAAGTTGCCTTTTCTGTATTTTATATTTACTTTAATGTGTATATGTTGTCTCCTCTGATAGAATGTAATATTTATTACAAGAAAAATTCCATTTTTTTAGTTTATCATGTGTCTGGAAAATAGGCACTTAATAAATGCTAATTAATTCATCACTTGTACTTTAGCTAGATATTAATCCCAAATAAGATGAATTAAACCAATATAATAAGAATATCTCATGAATAGATTCCATTAAGAAACATAAAATGCTCTTGTAGAAAACAATGAATGGGCATGATGCATCTAATCTAGATATTCCCTTATCACATTATACTATGTATAGTTATCCTTATTGGCACATTCATGTATGTAGGAACCTGCTAAGTAATGAAACCTCTTTGGCCAATGAGGTTGAACATTTTCTGAGATCAGGGAAGAACCAGAAGGAACTGGGATTCAATTCGGTCTTAGAGAGATGTGAAGCATACTGAGGCATTAAATGACTTGGCCAGGGTGACATAGTATCATATAATACCATGTAACTAACTATATCAGCACATTCTTCCCTTAAGGATAGATTAGTTATGAAAGCAGCATTTACCAAATCAATCATGATCCATCAATGCATTAACATTATCATGAGCAAAATTTATATAAAATTTTATGATTCATAAAGCATTTCACATATATTGTCTTCTTTGAATCTCAAAATTGCTCTGTAAAATATTCAGAACAGATGCTACTATAACATTTGACAGATGAGGAACTGATTGACTTTGTCATGACTTTGTCACAACTAGTAAGCATCAGAGTTGAAATTTGAACCTATGTATACTGACTCCAAATCTAGTGTTTCCATCACAGTTTGCCTATAGGTATCCCATGTTTTGATACTGCTTTACAAGTTTCCAATCACTTTTCTCAGAGTAATCCTATAAAATAGGCAATATACATGTTTTTATTTCCAAGTTAGTTGTAGATGAGAAAATTAAGGTTCAGAGAGATTAAATAATTTAACAAGTTATGTCACCTGAATACTAAATATTAGAAATGGATATATTTTAGTAGGCAGGGTCATTTTAAAATAAATTTGGTTGGTATATTTTGTTTTAACCACTTACATTTTCCACTGTATCCCTTCTGAATAAACAAAGCAATAGTGTTGAGCAAAGCAAATCAGCTTCTCAGACAAAGGAGCTGAGTATCTTACTCATATCTTCTGTATCAAGCAGTGCTTTTTTCACAATACTCTTTCTCCTATTTTTATTATTATGCATAGATTTGCAACCTGAGGAAGATAGTATAATTAAAAGCAAAGATGGGGAAGGGGAGGAACTTCAGCTGGTTCTCTTGTGACAGTGCCACCAAAATGCTTCCAGAAAGCTTCCAGAAATGGTGAAGAACCCCTATTAATTAATCAACTCTTGGTACATAGTTGTACTACAGAGGAGAAGTTTAAATCATTTTCTCTGTCCAGATATCAGAACTTCAGAACTTTTTGATGAACTTGCCGCTTCAGAGCCATGAAAAGAAGCTCTTCTTCCTTGCCAAGATTTCTGACATTACTTGTTGAAGACATGAACATTAGAAAACAAAATCAGCACTGAGATGAAACCTCAAGAAACTACATATCATTTGTTGGATTGGTCTAAAAACTAACTCAAGATTACAACACATGTAACTACAAGTGCAATAGATATGAATGAGAAGATCCTGAGATCTCTGTCCAGATATATCTGGCACATGCACATATAATGCTTTTCTTCTGAGGACAAAATTGATAATAATAAGTGTTGCAAAGTAGCAGATAGGTGGTCAATAAATAGAAATATTTCCTAACAATTAGAATTCTCCCAAACTGGAATTGGATACATTGGTAGATATGCTAGATGATTTCTAGTGAAAATTGGATAATCATTTGTCAGAATGCTTGTAAGGGATTCCTGTTCTGGCATAGATCTATTTCACTGGTTATTGAGATCTCTTTCAACACTGAGATTCTGACATTTTTTGTAATCATGCTGGAACATCCAGAAACACTATACAGTTTAGAGAAGGTCTGGCCTTTCCCCCTTTAAAAGGAATAAAAATTTTAACATATACATGGAAGAAAAAAACAGAATCAGAGGTGATGATATGAAAAGCATTCCAATAATTATCACAATAAATTACATATGTGAGTTTTAAAGAACCAGTATACTTTTTACATATATATGCAAATGGAATATATGTGAATTTCAGACCTTTCAGATTAGACCACCCAATTTGTAATTTTATTTGATGTATCCCACAACTCTTTCTGAGGATTCATTTGTATCAATTTTTTATAAGCCCTGAGCAACTTTTTAGTGATGGTCAGATTAAACTTTAGTGGTACATTAGGGATAAAAGGATAGCCTTTGTATAGAGTTTAGGGGGTTCCTTTCTTATACAACCAATAACAGTATTCTGTAAGAGGAATAAAATAGTCTTTTATTTTTTTTTTTACTCTAACTCTTGGATTTAAAATATTTCAAAGATATAGCATAATTTCCTTCAGTGATGAACGTGAAACAAAATTGCTAGACCAAAAAGGCAGAGAGGGTGGTACAATACATTGAGTTCTAACTATGTGATTTCAGTAAGTCAATAACTTTTCATTTCAGTTTTCTCATCTGTAAAATGTGTATAATTATAACACCTACCTCACAGGGTTGTTATTGTGAGGATAAAATGAAATAATATTTGTAAACCAATTTGTGAATATTATAATGCTCTATAACATGCTAGTTATCGTTTTTACTATTATTATTTCCAGTATAAGAAGTTTTAAAATAATGGTCTTATATTTGTTTTTCTAACCTTTACTAGAAATAGAATTAACTAAGTGGAGCATTCCAACATTGTACTTTTAAGAAAGCAAAGTAATAAATCATGAATTAATATAAGCACAAAGAGGAAAGGCATTCAATTCTTCCACAACAATCAAATGGAAGTTTATGATATTCAACTAATATTATGTACTATTTTTGAAAAAGTTTTGACTAACTGTTGTCTCATTGGTGTAATTGGGAGCTTTCAGCAAGAAATTTCCTGTATTGATGCAGAAAGTGAACTTCCTTGGAACTTATCATTTCAGAGAGTTAGCTATTTACTTAAAGGTTTTCACAATCAATGCTTCAGAGGGAAGATTTGGATGATTGACTCTAAGGTAAGTTCTATATCCACCAAACTATAAGTCTCCTTTACATATACTTACTAAAATGGCAACAGATATTCCAGAAATATGTATCTACTTGAGACTTTATCATATACTCTAGCCAGTTATTAGATTGAATCCATGTCCTAGACAATTTAGATTTGAGGTGACATTGATATCTTCTTTGGGATATCTACAGACTTTGTAAACATATTACTAAAGTTTTTCAATAAAATTTTTCTGAGACATTCTAATAGAGACTCCCTTACAAGTTGATATATAATGGTTAATGAACAGTCTTTGGGACAGACCACTCAGCATATTCTAAAATCACCTAATTGCACCCACTTCTGTCTAGCCTATTCATAACAAATACAAATTACTACTTTACAATAATATTCTTCTTTATCTAGGAAAAAACAAAATAGGACAAGTTTGCTATGATATGTTCTTAGTGAAGCCATTTTTGGTGCTTTCTTACCACAGCTTCCTTTTCGTTCCTTAATGCTTCTCTCTAATCATCTCTATACATCTATAGTTTTCAAAATATTTTTATTTCCTTTTTCCTGGTAATCTCAGGAGGTAAACATAAAAAAGAAAAGAGAAAGGCTTAACCTAAATCAGGGTCTAGGTACATAGTAAATGAATCAAAGGACATAGTCTATTGAAGGTAATGGTCTACGTAGAACAAAGCATCATCAATTTACCCAGAGAGGATATACCAAGGCTTCTGGCAGACACAGCACACTTGCTAGTTAATGGGTTAAATTACTATAACAATAGGATACAGTCAGTATTTTCCACATACCAATCAGTGAGAATTTATTAATCATTTACAATTTTTTAGCACAGTTGTAAATTCTAAAACTCATAGAAAAAACATTTCCAACATACAAAGAGATCACATTCCAATTGAATTGAATAATAGTGAAGGAGTTATATTTTCTCAAGTGAGAAATTCCCATTGTAGAAACTTAGTTGGTAAGTCCTAAGTTATTGCCTGAAGATCAGAAATAGTGACAGCCAAGGGTCACAGAGCTATTCTACTGTAGGTATATTTGAATCAAATTCTTTTAAATTCTGAGTACAGGCATCTTCTCTCCTCAGACTGATGTGATTACATCTACAATTTTGTGTTTAGCAAATATGAATGAATAAGAAGGTTCATTTTATTTATGATTTCCTTTTTGATTGTTGTTGATATTTTTTGACAAGACATTTAGGCTAAATGACTTACTTAGGGTCACTTTGTAGTGTCAAATTTCTGAGGCAACATTCAAACTCAGGTGCTTCTGACTCTAAGGCCAATGCTCTATCAACTCTACCACTTAGTTGCTTCCCCCTCCCATTTTCTGTATATTTATGAATTTTTGTTGCAAACATAAGGGCAAAAAATCAGTATCTGCTAATGTACAGTATTATTGGAACAGAACATTAGCATTCATTATAAAGAAAAAAGGCAGACAGAAGGGATACACCAAAAGTATCAGTCATTGCCTTGGGACTGGTCATAGACTCTTCAAAAGTCTTTTTTTTTAAATTAAGATTTTATTTTTTGCAACACAATGGGATTAAGTGGCTGGCACAAGGACACACAGATAGGTAATTATTAAGTGTCTGAGGCTGGATTTGGACTCAAGTACTCCTGACTCCAGGGCTGGTGCTCTTTCTACTGTATCACCTAGCTGCTCCAAAAATCCTTTTTAAAAAAAAAAAAAGATTTTATTTATGTTGAGTTTTACAATTTTCGCTCATTCTTGATTTCCTGCCTCCACCCCCCACAGAAGGCATTCTGTTAGTCTTCACATTGGTTCCATGGTATACATTGATCTCAGTTGAATGTGATGACAGAGAAATCATATCCTTAAGGAAGAAAAATAAAGTATGAGATAGCAAAATTACATAATAATATAATGGGTTTTTTTCTAATTTGACAGCTGTAGTCTTTGGTCTTTGTTCAAATTCCATAATTCTTTCTCTGGATACAGATGGTATTCTCTATTGCAGACAGTCCAAAATTGTCCCTGGTTATTGCACTGAAAGGGATGAGCAAGTCCATCAAGGTTGATCATCTCCCCCATGTTGCTGTTAGGGTGTACAGTGTTTTCCTGGTTCTGCTCATCTCACTTAGCATCAGTTCATGCAAATCCCTCCAGGCTTCCCTGAATTCCCATCCCTCCTGGTTTCTAATAGACCAATAGTGTTCTATGACATACGTATACCACAGTTTGTTAAGCCATTCCCCAATTGAAGGATATTCACTTAAATTCCAATTTTTTGCCACCACAAACAGGACTGATATAAATATTTCTGTACAAGTGAAGTTTTTTACCCTTTTTTGTAATCTCTTCAGGGTATAGACCCAGAAGTGGTATTGCTGGGTCAAAGGGTATGCACATTTTTGTTGCCCTTTGGGCATAATCCCAAATTGTTCTCCAGAAAGTTTGGATGAGTTCACAGTTCCACCAACAATGTATTAGTGTCCCAGATTTCCTGCATCCCTTCCAATGTTGATCATTGTCCTTTCTGGTCATATTGGCGAATCTGAGAGGTGTAAGGTGATATCCCAGAGATGCAAGAGTCTTTTTCTAATTTTTCTAACAATTGGCCCTGAGAACTTGAGAGGATAGGAAAAGGGGGTACAAAAATAGTACTGAAATACCAGTAGTAATGCTGACTATTAAATTTGACCTAAAATTGATTTTGTTTAACTTCAGTTGTACTCTGGCAAATTATAAGGTGCATGGATGCATTTCTTCACTTATACAAACTGTATCTCAGCATAAATTGGATATTTTCAGTACTGCATTGAGTACTTTACACTTGTTAATTTTGTCTCTATACATTTTTTCATATGTGTTCAATAGGTGTCACTATAATATTTACTCCAAGATGGTAATGACCATCAGTTTCTATCACTCAGCATAGTGGCTTGCTAAAATAAAGTTAGATACAGAGATACATTGACAGATACATGGATTCACAGATAAGACAGATACATGTATTCATAGGTATAAAGATATAGACAAATTATATAGAGGTGAAAATAGGTAGGTGGGATAATGGTTACTTCAGGAGGAAGTAAATTCAAACCCAGCTTCAAATTTACATCTATATGATCATGATAAAGTCACTTTACTGTCTCCCTCTGTTTACTTATCTATAAAAATGAAGTTAGTAATAGCAATAATTCACAGGACTACTGGGAGAATCTGATGAGATAATACTCACAGTTTTTACAAACCTTAGTATTCTGGATAAACAACAGGTATTAGATTAATAGAATATTTATTATCTTCATTTATTATCATTTACCTGCAAGCCATTTTCAAAACTTAGTAGACCCTAAGGTATAACAGCAAAACAGATGCAAATGTCTCCTCTGTAATGGCATTTCTATGGATGAAACTATATTAGTTTCTGATATTGAACTACTTAACAGGCCCAAAGACTTTGGTGGTGAAAGCTTTCTTTGGAGTTGAGGAAGAGGTAGCAGCATCTGCAGAGGGATGCAGGTTGCATCTCTTTATAATGGTATTCCTTTATAATGTCTATAGGCTGGAAGGTGCACCAGTAGTACGGACATTGTTGTTTACAGAGTTCTTGAGCTTTGGACTGTGGCATGATTCCACTTGCAGGTAAATCACTACATACCAGGATAAAAATAAAAGCAAACAAAATAGCCTCTTTTCTCAGGTATATTATATTTTGATGGGGAATAAAGGAGAGCTTGAAAGGAGAAATTATTGGATGATCTAGCTGAAAATACCTGCCCCCATATGTAAAGGAGACAAAGAAGCAAGTAAAAAATGCCAAATCTTGTCTTTCATTTAGTGCTTAATAATACCTTGTTTATGATGATCATGTGATTGTAAAAGCACCTCATTCCTAGAGGATCAAAGTATCACTGTCTCAGTATATTTAATGAATATTTACAACAATGGAGTATAATGATCATTCATATTTTCTTGTGTTATTTATGTCTTATTCCCCAACATCTGCTTTTCTTGTAATTGGGGGAAGGGAGAGAATAGTTATTAGATCTAAAGTAATTATTAATTTGAGTTATAGGATGATGATATCTTGTAATATAACCTAATTCAAAAAAATCTAATGACAAAATAACTGCCAAAACTATTCTGCTGAATGTGGAATACCCTTGAGAGGGAGATTTATTTAGAAAGAATGGCCATAGCATCATAGAAATGGAAAAAAAGTTCTGAGATAAAGTTAGTCCCCATTTTTAAATACAGTTTAGGAACCCCTAAAATGTACTTGACAACATCATTTTCATAGTAGAAAGATTCAGTAATTTTACTTTCCAACTCATTCCATTAACCAGCAACCCTTTGTAATCAGCAAGCATTGATGTTTATCTTGATTCATTCCTACTGTATTTTAAGGTCCTTTCTGATCATTTAGTGAAAACATGACAAATAACAGCCAAACCTTGCCACTGACTGGATACTTCTATATTGTGCAGCATTGATCCAGATTCTAATAATGTTCTGTTTTATCAAATGCTGTTCTTCTCCTCTTTTATGCAATATGAAAGCATCTCCATAAAGTTTTTGATGACTTTATTTCTATATTGCATTCCAGTTTATAAATGTTACACTTCAGAGAGCACAGAGAACACATGCATTCTTAAATGAACTGGGGCTTTTTCCCCTCAAAAAAAGAATTTAATCAAATTTTCATGTACCTTCCATGTATAGACATCCTTATTTCCCTAAATCCTGAAAGAGATCATTCCTCAAATTCTTTTAGAATTGAGTGTTTCAGTTGAACTCAATAGACATTGATTAAATGCCAAGTGCAAGGCATTCAGCCTTTGAGTCTGTGAGGAAAAAAATTAAGAGAATTGCTTCTACCTGGAAAGAATAACAAATTTTAATAATACATACTAGAATAGCAAAGCATCCTGAAGAAGAGAGACAGGAAGCAGCTTGTCCCCAGTAGATCAAGCCACCACTAAGAACTTGACTTCGTGAAGTCCAATGGAGACATACCATCGTTCAAAGCTCAAGAACCTTGTAAACAATATCCATACTATTGGTGAAGCTTCTAGCCTATAGATAGTATAAAGGAACACGATTATAAAGAGTTTCACACTGCATCCCTCTGTAGATGCCACTACCTCTCCCAAAACTCCAAATAAAGATCTCATCACCAAAGTCTTTAGGCCTGTTAAGTAGTTCAATATAAAAACTGACATAGCTTTATCCATGGAAATAGCTTTACTGAAGAAATTCACATCTGTTTTGCTGTTGTACCTTAAGCCTACTAAGTTTTAAAAATGACTTGCAGGTAAAACCTATGAGTATTGTTTCCTCTATTAGAATGTGAATTTGAGAGTCTATTTTGTTTTTCTATTTCTATCTACAGAATCTTTTGCTTAGTAGTTTGAAAACCATAAGTTTAATAGATGCTTTTCATTTCATTCATTCAAGTGACCTACATAGTATCCTTGCAGGTAGGGACTACTCATTAGATTATCTGCAAAAACATTACAAAAAGATAAAGAAAAATCACCAAGTTGTACAGATGGTAGAGATCTTGAAAATTATCTAGTTCAGCCTCTTTATATAATAAGGGATGACACTGAGATATAGGGATGTAAAATTGTTTTCCTAAGGTATCACACAATTTCTCATTGATACAACTTGATTTAATAACCAAATCTCTTGACTCTTCTTCTAGTTCTCTTCAATGTACCATCCTCTCCTTATGATATTTTTATTATTAAAAAATCACAGAATTCCACTCCTCTGATCCTTTATCTAAAATCTACAGAAGTTAAATAATTTCCTGGAGACCCATCTAAACTCTTCCATACCCCAATTTGATACTGTGATTACTATTTTATTCATCTATAAAATACTTCTCTTAGTTATTCTATTATTTAAATATATATAAGATAATTTCAACTTTGTGTAACTTTTACTATTAAAAGTTGAAAATTACTTTTAGAGTTCTTGGCTTTAGGGGAGCTACACATGCTTAACATTATGATAGATTTCTATCTCAAGCTGCTGTTATTAAAAGAATATGTATCCGTGTATTTGTATCATATTCTATTTATATTTTATTGAAGTAAGACTAAAGATGGTCAATTTTTTTACACTTTACCTTGATTTACCAATGTAATTTTTATAGACAGCTCACATTATTCTATCTTTGCTCATCTGGGTGTGCTGCAGGTGTAGTATATCATCTGAAAAGATTTGAGTTACTTCATATTGTAATAGAGTTTTCTCACTAGGTAGCAAGTGATAACATATTTCTTCTTTCTTCATTTGTATCTTCCCTCCTCCTTCCATCCCTACCTTCCATTCATTCCCACTATTTTTTCCATTTTCTTATTCTCTTTTCTAGTAGTTGCCAATATCAGTTTTGTTATCTGTAAAATGAAGATAACAATTGTTTTAGCTTGAGTTCATTTACCACCTCTTTCCCCATTACTAATTAGTAATGTACATGTAAATCTGCAGTATTCAATCTAAGGACCCCAATCATGGTCTTGCAATGAAAGCCATCACTTATATTCATTCCCTCTTTCCAGTGGCATGAAGAATTTGGATCCAGTTTGTAGAAGTTTGCTAAGGCCTCTCAGTTCAGTATCATGACAGCAGTCAATGATGCCACAAATGTAAAAGGACAGAGAAAAATGGGGTACAACCTATTACTGAGCTACAAAATAGAGCTCAAGTCAATTGCCCAATAATGCTTTTTCCCCTAGAGACTTATAGACTAAAATTCCAAATAATAGAAATGACCCCAAGCTGTGGTGCCAATTAGGGTGGTAGCACTCCGAATTTCTTTTTTCTTTTTTTAAAAAGTATTTATTTATTTTCATCCATTTGTACATGCATATCTCCGAGTTACAAAATTTCCCTCCACCCTCCCTTCCCAACTCCCTCCCTTCAACAGTGAATAGTTAGGTTAGCATTTTACATACATATTGTGTTAATCATATTTACAAATTAGTAAATTTTGGTATGAGGAATTAGGATTAAGAGAAAGAAATATATCTACTCTGAACTTTTGAACCAGAGAACTAAGGAACTGAGGGAACAGAATAAGACAACATTGGGGGGTGGGGTGAGCTAATCCCTTAAAAGTCAGTTGGGGAAGAGACCTCGGAAAGAGAACTATGAATTGCCTAGTGGGAGAAAAGGCTGTGAAATGAAATTCCAGTCATAGAGAAACCACCTTTAAAATGGAAGAAGTTGGGGCGGCTAGGTGGCATAGTGGATAGAGCACCAGCCTTGGAGTCAGGGGGACCTGAGTTCAAATTCGACCTCAGACAATTAATAATTACCTAGCTGTGTAGCCTTGGGCAAGCCACTTAACCCCATTGCCTTGCAAAGAAAGAGAGAGAGAGAAAGGAAGAAGTTAAAAAAATGAGCAATAGAAGAAACAAAGGCAAAAAATGAATGAAATTACCAAATTATCTCAGGCAGAAGAAAATTCAGAGACCTAGAATATAAGGAGATAAAGCAATAGAAAAACATAAGAGACCAGAAGCTCTGGCCTCCAGAGCTAGTAAATGAATTAAGGTATCTATGAAAAAAAATACAGAAAATAGTAGTCCAGCACTTGATAAGAAAGATGATCCTGTGGAATTTGAGGATAACATGATATCACAGCATATTTTTTCAGAGTTATTTGAAAGGGAGAATTATGAAAATTTATGGACTGCTTAGCTTGGCAGAATAGGAAAAATTTGAATCTACAATGGCATGTATCTCCAAAGAAATGCAAGTTAGGACACCACATTGGGAATGTAAATACATATAAATGAAAGACTATAGAAGAAGAGAAGCAAAAAAAAAAAAATCAGTATATTCAAAGAAAATATGTTCTCTATTCAATTAAAATATGTTAATTTTGAACCCATTGTGCATATAGTTAACCTAAAAATTAAAGTTCTTCCAGAAGAACAGACAAAGGAAAAAAGTGAGTATCATAACTTAATAACTAATGGAAGAAAATAGCTAAGAACACAGAAAATTAAAGTGAAATTAAAAGAATTCCAAGATTACCTATATGGAAAAAAAAAACACTCAAGGCTGCAAACTAAAGATACAAAGTGGTTAAACTTAATAATTCAATTAAGAAAGAAGATCTGAAAGTAAACAGGAAAACAATTTTACAAATTCAGAGCAAAAGAACCTCAGGTAATATGAGACAATTTTACAAACACTGAAAAAACAAAGAAGAGAATAAAGCAATGTGTTTGGAAGGGCAATAAAACTACAATCTAGGATGAGTTACCCTATAAATCTAAACTAAAGCATGAACTAGTTCTGAATCCACACAAGGATACTATCACTGAAAACACACACACACATACACACATATAGATATAGCTTAATTTTTTCATAAGTATAATATAAGAAATTTTATCAAAAGCTTTGCCAAAATCTAAGGACATTATTTCCTTTGCATTCCCCTTTTCTAAGAGTTTATACTATTTAAAAATTAATAACATTAGTTTGACATGAACTGTTTTTGATAGATCCCTGTTTTTAGTCATTACTGCTTCAAGATCCATTTGTTCTAAAATTTTGTTTTATCAACTGATTTTGAATTTTTGAAAATTTAGCCAATATGCTTTATCCAGTTCTGTGTCTCCTCTCTCTTTTTTCAAAACCTTTTAAAGATCGCTAACAACTGTTCTGCTGTTCCATCATCCAGTTTCTTCTATGCCCTAATTGAACTTGTCTAGATCTTGGTTGAGATTTGAAAGGGAATTCAGAAGCCATCTACCCCAAATTTTACCTGAAAAAAACATCCTGTTCATAAATATTTTTACCATTGATCACCTGAACTCAAATCATGTGAAACCCACCACTTCTTGGAGCAACCATTACAATCTTAAACATCTATTTCTTAAAAATGTTCATGTCATCGATGCAAAATGTTTCTCATTGCAATTTTGCCAATTTATTGCTCTACCCATGGAGCTAAATAAACAATGAATTGAGTTTTGTGAGGGAAGATAGAGAGTTTAAAAGACAGTAGATTATGCTAAGAAAAGGAAATATCAGAATTCTTAAACATGGGGGTGGTACATTTGTGAGTGATGGCAAGATCAAGGGTATTGTTTGTGACTGAAGTGGAGTGGAAAAGTAGCTTGTGGAAGGTGAAAAAGTTGAGAAACTGAGTAAGATATTTAATAGAGAACTCAATGCTTGTTCTATTTTCCTAATACATGACAGGGGTTATTATGGAGACAAAAATTGCAAACTGGGGCGGCTAGGTGGTGTAGTGGATAAAGCACCGGCCCTGGAGTCAGGAGTACCTGGGTTCAAATCCGGTCTCAGACACTTAATAATTACCTAGCTGTGTGGCCTTGGGCACTTTTGCCTTGCAAAAACCTAAAAAAAATTGCAAACTAGCTATAAAATTCACTGAACAAGAAATGGAAGTGACCTAGGTATATACAAACTATCACTAATAGAATTTTGATTGCCAAGTATGTGTATTAAGAGAAAACCTCACCAATCGGGGAAGCTTCAACATCTGAATCAACAGTGGCTAGGGAGTCCTGTGGTACAGCCTTCAGAGTCCCAATCGGGAAAGCCCCAGGCAGAGCATTCTCTCCACAGGTGAAACTCCAATTAGGTGAGGGTGTAATGAAATCTTATATAGCTTGGGAACAAAGAAGGCTCCTTGCCAATTGTTTTTGGAATAAAACCAAATTTTCCAGGTTTTCCGAGGAGGGAGCACCCCTCCCCAAACCCCAAGAATTATGGTGTTTCCATTCAGGAATAGCTAATTCCTGGAGAGATAGGCAATGTTAATCAAGTATAGCCTTGAAAGTCTGTCCAGGACCAGTCAAGGAAGTTCAGTGTGTTTTTAAATACTCAAACTGTTTTAAATATGTGCATGAGACCAATCTTGCCTATCTCCCCTCCCTGTACATCAAGGGTGAATTGCTGGTCAGTGATTCTCAGTATACCAGAGGTAAATTGAGGGTCAGTAATTCTCTATAGCTAAATTATAAGGCCTTACCATGGAAAATCTTATATCTTATGTATTAACCATACACCAGTGAACCAAGTAGAATGAAGGAAGTAAAGCCAGTATTAGAATGACCATTAATGTTATTTCATCAGAGGGAAGCCAAGTTTCAGTAAGAACCAATAGATGTAAGGAAGAGAGAGGAAATGTTTATCCTTTATTTTTGAAGATCATGACATCAGGGAAGGTGATACCTTGACAGACATGTGAATTGGTTTTGAGTGAGGGTGTGCTGGGTTCCTCACTCACTTTTTCCTCCACAGTCATTTGGGTCCAATGACCAGATATGAGTCAGGATGACTGGAGATGATCCTTAATGTGAGGCAAGCAGGGTTAAGTGACTTGTCCAAGATCACACAGCTAGTAAGACTCGATGTCTGAGGTAGGATTTGAACTCCTGTCCTCCTGACTCAAGCCCAGTGCTCTATCTACTGCACCTCCCAAGGAATGGGAGAGGAAAAGACTTATGAAGAAAGTTTATCGAATAAGAATTCCAAAGGGTCCATAGAAAGGGTAGGATGACTTAGGTTGAAAGTCTGGGATAGGAGAGTTGTGAGGAGTGGGATGAGGAATCAGATGGTAAAAAGTATGGCATAGGTTTAGGAAGCTGTTATAGGAATTCAGAGTTCCTGGGAGGTGAAAGCTATGAAAATGTTGCTCATTGAATGGAGAGCACCATTATATGAAAAAGTAATTATATCCCAAACCATGATTCTTTTTATTTTCCTTTTAATCAGGTATTTAAAATACTTTCTTTTAAATTTAAGAGTTAAAATTTTCTGCCATAATCCTGGATACCTCCACAAAACCTACTGTATTGCCCTACCATAATATGAAGATGACCCTGTCTTCTCAAAGGTATTGTCAGCAAAATGCAAATTTTCTCAGGGTATACAAAATAGGAAATGACTTGAATAAATCTCAGAAATTGACTGAAACTCCTTTCTAAAGAAAAGAAAAGTTAAGTAGGGAGAAGAGAAGTTCATGAACAGTATCATGCCTAATTTATGTTCATTTCTTTAGTCATGACAAACCATGAAGCAAAGAAATGTTCAAAATGCATTTAAATACTGTAAGATATTCTGATTCTGTAGTGGTGGTAGTAGAGTGATGAAGAGGCGAACAAAATGCTTTAAACTGTCTGTAGAGTTGAACTCCAGCTTATAAGATCTTTGTCCATTAAACAAAAAATAAATAAGACATACTATGAGAGAAAATGAATGCTATCATGCCTGACTTGTATGAAAACAGAAGACAAAAAAATTACATATATGTAGAAGAATAGAGCACAGGTTCTCCTAATAGAGTAATAAAGGAGTTATCATGTGTCCAAAAGAAGCAGAAAATATTTCTTTATGGGAAATTTGGTGATTTCGTGTGCAATTAAAAGTACTTGTGAAAGACAATAAACATAATTAATTTGGAGAAAATCAATATTATCACATATAAACAGAATAAAATACATATCACATATATTTCATAAAATATACAGATATAGATGAATATGTATTTTATATATATATATATATATATATATATATATATATCCATGAGCATATGTAATAATAAACTCATCATCAAAGATAGTGAAACTACCCTAGTAAAACTCTATCATCAAATTCTCAAATGTATTTATATAAGAAATAGAAATGACAAGGAGACCAAAGATGGAAAAAGCAACTGGAATAGACCAAATATGTATCCAATAAAATTTGTAATTAGATGGATCACTTTTTAACTAATTTAACAATATAAATTTATTGTACAGACATTGCAAAGTGCTAGACACTTTCATGTGCTAGGGATACAAATACAAATAAGAAAACAATCTCTACCCACAAGGAACTTATATCTAAAAAATATCTCAAAAACTGAAATCTATGCACCATTAGTTCAGTGTTTTCTAAGCTTCCTAAATCTATTTATACAGTGGTCCTTTGAACATATCTGGAGCTCACTCTGTAATATCAACCAAGCAGTCAATAAACATTGTCTAAGTAACTCTTCTATGCCAAGTACTGTGTTGACTGCAGGGAAATAAAAGCATAATTGAAACTGTTCCTATACTATTTTTTTTTAAAAAATGAACATTTGTGAAACTGCAAATTTAAAATGTTATATAAATTTTAATTATGTCATATATTCAATCTATTGCATAAAATGTTAATTATATCATCATAAAAATACATACAACAACACACAAGATAAATGCATGGTAACTGGGAAACACTAGCAGTTGGTAGGGATGAAATTTTGTTTATAATATAATGGTTTGCAGCAATTTAGATGGTGGAAAAATTGGCAATTGCAATTATACCCATTATTTAGGTAATGACCAAACAAATTGTTGTATATGATTGTGCTGTGATGGAATACTACTATGCTATAAGAAATAATAAACTCAGCGACCTTACAAATGCATGGCCATGCATGAAATAATGAAGAAAGAAATGAGTAGAACCAACAGAACATTTGATACAGTAATAGCAATACTGTTTTAAGAACAGCTTTGAGGGTCAACTAGGTGATGCAGTGGATAGAGCACAGGGTCTGGATTAAGGAGGACCTGAATTCAAATACAGCCTCAGAAATTTAATTCTTAGCTGTGTGATCTTGGGCAAGTCACTCAACCCCATTACCTTGCAAAAAAAAAACCCAAAACAAAAAAAACTTTGAAAGACTACATAAATTACCTACAAAGGACTTGTGAAGATACTGTCTAAATCCAAAGAAAGCACTGATCAATAGAAATATATGTTTATATATAATATGAATTTTATATATATATAATATATAAACTATACACACATGCATATTTCTATCTAGTGGTAGTCATATGGGTTGGGGAAGAAAAAGGGAAAGAAGAGATTTGCATGATAGTTTTATTGCATATTTAAAAGGAGTAGCAAATTATATATAATAGATTTTCAATTTCATGTGCAATCATCTCTTTTTATTATACTATTATTGAAATGCTGTTTTATTCCATAGCTTAAAAATAAAATGAATAAAAATTTAAGAAATAAGAAACCAGTCATTCAAAGAAACAAAGAAGGGATATATTTTAGTGATGAAGCATAGCTAGGGAAAAATCAAAGAGATGAAAACTGCAATATCATATATAAGGCAGAAGAAGAAGTCAAGATTGGCTGAACAATAATATATTAGAAGGGAAGTAAGTATAATTAGAAAGACTGAAGCCAGGATGTGAATTTCTCCATAATAGTCATGCTTTCCTTTATTGAATTCTTATATTCAAATCCATTCATTGTACTCTGTAATCTAACCTTATTGATCTGCAAGCTATTACTCCCACAGTGCTCTATCCCCCATCTCTATACTATTATTACATTGACTATTCCTTATATATGAAAGCTCTCTAACCTAACCACCTGACTATAATAATAATAATAATAATAATAATAATAATAAACTGTTATTACCTAGTTTATATGCTGTTTCCTCTATTGAGGTCTTTTCTCATCCTTCACTGCTAAGAAAATCCTTACCAATGTGATCTTCTATCTATTTGGTATTTGATATATATATATATATATATATATATATATATATATATATATATATACATACTAATTTACGTGTGCTGTTTACCTAATTAGAATTATCTTTCATTCTATTCCCTAGTACCTGGCACAAGTGCCTAGCATAAGGCCAATACTTAGTGACTCACCCATAGTAATAATACTTGTTGGTTCTTTAATCAAGCTAAAAGATGATATGTTTTATTTTATGATCTGTGAGTGGAGAAATTGGAATATACTTATATCATATAATGTAAGCACTATTAAAGGTAAACAAGAGACTGTGATATAAAAATTCTCAATAGGAATTAAGAAGTTTCAGATTCAAGTCCCAGATCAGAACATTACTTGAGTCTCAGTTTTGTCCTCTGTAAAAAGGAGGAGGTTGGTCTAGGTGATCAATGATCAATAAACTATCCTTTAACTTTGTAGCATGTAACTTGTCATGAATGATTGAATCCTTAGCTAAAGACAGAAGAATAAGCATTCTCTTATGCACAAAGGACATTCATTTTGATTGTTCATTCTACTTGAGAAGTATTGTTGCACCTAGGATGTGCCAGGTCAATGTGCTTGTTGATTGCAAGGTGCTAATAGCTAATGTTTATGTATCTGGGGACATAGAAGTGGAAGGATGACAAGTATAGAAATAGATATAATGTAATGGAGTTACCTGCCTGTAAAAAATAATTTCTAGTAAAAACAGTATAAAGATATGAAGGTACATTTCTATATTATTTCTCTGTGTAAACATCCTCTGTAAAATAGTAAATTTTAGAGCAGTGACTACATTATTTTATTCATGTTCTATTCCTCATGGTACTTAGCCTAAATTAGTAGGTAATTTATTCTTATTTTGTTTTTTATTTATTATTAATTCTTGAAGAAGACAACGATTTCAAGTTGGTGATGCCATGACATGCAAGTGAATTGAATTAAGTGAGGGATGGTTGTGTAAAGTGACCATCTCATGTTCTACTCTGGAGCCATCTGGGTCTAGGATGGATAAGAATGAGTGGATGTCTACCTGGATGCAATAGGAGACCTTGACTTTTTTAAGCTAAGCCCTATTCAATGACTAAGGCTGGGTAAGAGAGAGATGAAACAAATATTTCTTGAATGAATAAATTAATGAACCACCAAAACATTTATAGTGCACTTATAATAGCATATTTAAATAACACATTTTTTGCTAACTAAGGTCTTTAAATACATATTATCTTCTAAGACACTTAAAACAAAACATCCTTGTCGAATTTGTTGGCTATTTCATTATACTTAGTATCCATTAAGTTAATAGACCCAGAGAGGAAGTAACCCAATATCAAAGCCAGTACAAATCTTCTAAATGACTGATTAATAACATGTCAGACTTGAAACAGAGTTCAAATGTCATTTAGTGTAATCATTTCTAGGCAAAACAATTATTTCTAGGGTTGCCTGGTTATCCAGTCTTTGCTTGAAAACCTGTTGAGAGGGCTACACATTACATCCCTGAAATACCCTTTTCCCAATTTGAGTAAAACTAAGCATTGGAATTGGTTGCCTCAGGCAAACTGAGACCTTACAAAGACTAGCTTAAAGAGGCTAAGGTTTACCCCTGGATCCAGGGCCATCTCCAATCATCCTCATCCAAATCTTGCCCCTACACTCAAGTGACTCCAGACAAGAGAGTGAGGCTGATGACTTTACACAGCTCTGTCTCATTTAAATCCAATTCAATTGAAAGTCAAGATATCATCTTTCTAACATCATTGGTCCTGAGAAAAACAACAGCAAGCATGATGAATTGTTAAAAAATATTTCCTTTATATTAAAACTACACCTTCAGAGAGAAAACCTATGAACTCTGAATGCAAATTGAATTATATTTTCACCCTACTTTTTCTTTTTTTTTTGCAACTTGGCTGATAGGAAAATATATTGCATGATTTCACATATATAATTGCTATATTGCTTGCCTTCTCAGGTAAAGGAAGGGATGAAATGAGAGAGAGAATTTGGAACTTAATATTTTTATATGAATGTTAAAATAAATAAATAACATATTTTTTAAAAAAATAATATCTTTTTTGAAGCATTTATCCTTTATTACTATTTCTATCCTAATGGGGCAAAATAGAAAAATTTTAATCTCTTTCACATGACATTTCTTCAAATAAGCAAACTTTTGCATTCTATCTCAAGAACCTCTGCCAATAAGGAGATACTTCCCCTTCTTGACTGAGCTTCAAACACTGTCTTCGTGGTATACATGTAAAGATTATTTAAGATTTTATCTCCCTTTGAAAAAAGGGGAAGAGTACAGGTTTGAAGTCAACTCATAGCAGCATATAATTTTTTAAAAATTCTATCTTATCTTTTTTATAATCTCTTTTTCCCAATATATCTGTCCATCCCTCTACCTATGAAGTCACCAGAAAATAGTTCAGAAAAACTAATAAGTTAACCAATCTGCATATTTGATGTTCTACTTAACTATTTCTTTTCCTCTATAAATAATGGAGGGTAGTACATTTTTTCCATCTCTTTTTTTGGAGACAAGTATGATCATTATAATTATATAATGTGTATGTATGTGTAGTTTAGGGGGTTTTTTTGTTGTTCTTTCTACAAATAGAATTACAAATAATTCTGTAGTCATTGTGAATGTTGCTTTTGTAGTTTTTCTTAGTTCACTGAATGAATTCATGTGTCTTTCTGTGGTTTTGTAATTTATATTCACATTTCCTTATAGCAAATTCCCTTACATTCAGGAGGAACATAACATTTCAAAGTTTAAATATTTTAAATATTCCCATAAGTCAGAGAGAATAAATCATAACTAGATTTTCACAAATATTCACAGAGAGGTCCCCATCCATTTCATCTGCCTGAGATGGAATGCTTCTCAAATGCTTCTTCAGTTACTTCTTAATTCTCTGAAATATTTGGAATTTTCAATCTCATTCTATTTTTCTCTATAGATAGGCATATAGGCACAATTTTCCTGTTCTTGAAAGAGATGAATTTAAATGTAAAGAATGCTTTCATTACAGATTTTTGGTGGTACCATTTTAATCTATCAGTTTTTGTACCTCAATGCCACTGCCATTCTCACTTTTCTTCTTGCATATCCACAATCTATAGACAACATCTATTCTTGTATAAATTCTTTTTTCTCCCATCCCTTTGACTCTATGCAATCTTTTCTCCTTTGCTTTTTGATATTAGAAACTTCTGTTCCTGATTTCTTCACATTCTATCCCTCCTATTACCCCATCCTCACTTTGTACTACATTAAAGAGATGGAAGCATCTATTTTGAAGTTTTGCTTTACTTCTTCCCTTGAGAACTTTATACATTTTAACAAGCCCCATTATCTGACATCTTGAAAAGGAGAGCCGACCTTCAATCCATTATTTCTCCTATCAGGTTTTAAATTTCTTCTAAGGACATTTGTTCTACTTTTATCTATTTCTTCCCAATTTCCCAGTTTTTAATTATATTTTAATTATATTAATTATATTAATAATTTCATCTGTTACCATAATCACTGAAAGAGGAATCTTAATATTTTACAACTCTTCTTCCTTGCACTTGATCTATCAACTCTAGTGAGCCATTTTCCTTGCTTATAAGTGAATTCCCAACCAGCATCATGACTGTACTCCATAGGTCACCTTTGTTTCATTTCCAGTCACACTTTTTCATAAGTTAAATTTAAAATCTTATCTTGAGAAATAATTCCTTCAGAGAATAATTTGGGCATAATCTTGTAATTGGATGGTATTTAGTCTTTATTTAGGACTTTAAGTTTTATAGAGTGTTGTGCATATACTAATTTGGCCTTCATAAAGATTCTATGAAGTCTATGCCATTATCTCCATTTTACAGAAAAGAAAACTGAGGTTGAAAAGTTAAGTGTTAGTGTCTGAGGTCAGATTTGAACTTGGATCTTTCTAGCTCCAAGTTCAATACTCTTATTCACTGTACCAACAAACTGTCCCAACCATTCCTGATATCTTTCCTGATCCCCTCCATTATTTGCTCTTATTCTTTTGAAATTAATTTATATTACTTTTTATATGTTTTATAATTACTTATCTATTGTACAATCTGTATGCCTCAGGATAAAACTTAAGGTCCTTAAAGGTAAAAACTGTTTTTTTTTTGTTTATGTTCTTATTTTGTTTGTTTGTTTAGATTTTGCTTTCCCCATCCTCCCAACCCCCAAAATCTAAAAAATTGGTCAGTGAGTAAGAAAGACATGGATTTGAGTCATACTTCTGACACACACTAGACAGCAGGGGCAAGTCATTTAACCCTTTAGTGCTTTGCGCAAGTTTGTTAAGACTTTAAGTTCCAATTTGCAGTACAAAAAAAAGTTTCTTTATTCAAGAATTCCCTTCATCAATGAAATCATAGATCCTAGCCTTATCTTGTTATATCCCCTGCCATAATGTCTAGTAGTTTGAAGACATTTGATTAAATGTTTAAGCAAATTTGATTACAGTGCTGTAATTTTTTTCTATATCAAGCTTTTATTCTTGTCAGAAATTAAAAACTTACATGTGCAACATTTATGATTACTAGAAATACAAAGCTGTCCTACCCAAATTTTAATTCAAATCAGATATGCTTTCTCCAGGATAGTTTCTTGATCAGAAAAAATTCCTTCCTACCCTTCCCTTCTTACATTTCACAACACTTAGTTTTCATTTCTCAGGCCATAGTGCCCTGTTTGTGTTTTCTACAACTTTGTAAATTCTATGTAGCCAAAGTTGGCATCTGACTAAATCTAACCTTCTCAACTAGGACCAAGGGTCACACTCTGCCTACAGTAACTAACTGCATGTTAAGTCAAATTATTTCTTTCAACTTTATTGCAAATGTTCTATGTTTTGTTCTTCAAGGGTGATGAAAATAAGCCTGCACTGTTCCAAGCTGCTGTCACTCTTAAATAATTATACACCTTTTTGGACCTGTGAGGGGATTTCTACTTTCCAAACAATGCCAAATGCATTCCATTCTAGCTTATTGTAATGGAGGTTTTCAGGAAATGTCATGGATATTGGGGCATTGATTTAAGTTATTTTTTTTTTTACAGAAAATATGAGTCTATAGACTTCACTATTTAATATTAGAGGGCCTACCTATTGCTGGTTTATCCCCTCAGATTTCCTTTCTTATATCTGGGGGTGGGGGTGGGGTTATATTTTTGTTTTAGTTGCAACAATTCATTTAATTTGATCTAAATTATTCATACATCTCTGTCTTTTTCTTCTTCATTCTTCCTTAGATAATTGTTCTTCAAATTTAGAATCTGGCGAATTCTTCAGTTTTAAGTACTTAAAAGTTATTTATATGATTAAGTAGTTTCTTTCAACTTTCTGGAGAAATGCAGGGGGGAAAAAAGAAGATTCAGTTCATAAAGTTCTTTGATCACTATAAGTATTTTTCCCTTAATCTAGCAATAAAATGTTGTTAATTAAACCTGTCATTTATTTTTAAAATTATATTCCTTGAAGTTTAAGGTAGAGGAGGTTTGCTTGAAATAGAAGAATAAATGTCAAATTCTTGAAGGTAAAGATTAATTCATTTTTGTATTTAGGATGGTTCTGGGCTCACAGCAAGTGCTTTATGAATTTCTATTGATTGATTGATTGATTTTCTATCCCAATTCTACCCCAACAGAAAAGGAGAAATACAAATTACTGTGCTTTGGATAAATCAAGCACATTAAATGTTAAGGTTTAACATAATACATACCCTGGTCTTTTTTTAATTTGTAATGATTTTTAAACATATAGAATCTTTAATAAATCTGAATTGAGATCTATCCTCAAATGAATAGATTTGGGAAATTGGGCATGGTCTGAAGATTAATCTTGATCAATTGCTAGTCTCAAAGTAAGACAGGATTGATAATAAAGCAATTAAATGGATCATTTCTTTCCAGTGATTGTATATATAGGATGATTAATCCTGCAAAAAGTTTTCAAATTGCTGTTGCAGCTCAGAATAGCCACAAGAATGTAGGCATCTGGAAAAATATTTCCCACATTACCTAGAAAGGTCTTTTTTGGATTTTTCACCTGGAAGCTGTGACTGAGGAGATTGTATGAAAGTTATGGCTCTACAGAAAAAACAAGACAAAAAACCCACTAAGCTCATTTCTCCATTTGATAGATAGTACCTTCCAATAAAATAGATTTTCCATTGCAAAAGCAGCATATGTATATAGAGAAGCTATTGCTTTGAGACAGAGAAACCTCTGAAAACTAAGATTTCTCACATGAGCAAAGACAGTATTTTTCAGGTATAAAGGCATGTATAAAATATTGGGGGAGGGGGTGAATAAGAAAGCTGGGTAACACATTGTACTTTAAAGATCCAGTGGAAAAAAATAAGCACTAGTCCTTACTAGTAGAGGCAAAGTGGTAGTGCAGGGGATGGGGTGCTAGACCTAGAATCAGGAAGACCTGAGGCTCAGTTTTGTCTTGGATATTTACTATCTATGCGACCCTGTACAAATCCCAACTTTTTTGATTCAATTTCTTCAAATGTAAACAGTATTAATAACAGCACTTAGTTTGCAGAGTTTTGTGAGGATCAAATGCGATAATATTTATAAAATAATAATAATAATAAACTTTTTAAAAACTAATGGTTATACAGCATTTAGTTTGTGAGAGTCATTATGCTAAGTCCTTTGTAATTATCTCATTTTAGAGATAAGTGTGATGAAGATAATGATGACATACCTAGTATAGTACCTGGCATTGATAAACCCTATATAAAAACTTGTTTCTTCCCCAGTTACCCCTAAATAGTCTTACAAGATAACATTCTACTTAGTACTGTTTGTGAACAGTAGGAAAATGAATTTTTCAAAAACATTCCATAATTTATGTATCCAGATGAGTGATATCCTCTTCAAAAAGGAAGGTCACACTTTAGGAGATAATAGAATTATTTCAAAAAGGCCACTGTTGCTCAAAACCTTTTTTTTTTTTGCAGTTGCTCTTTGAAAATCAATTTTCTTTTAATATCTTAAGTGATTCTAAATATTCATCTGTAGACAGTAGATTTTATTTCTTAAAAAAGACAAAATTCACTATTAATGGTCAGTATATTGGATGGAAAAGTCATAATTATAATTTAATGAGAAGGGACTTTGAAATTACATGAAAGGCTAAACTTCAAGAATGCAAGATGTGATTCCCTCTTTTGGATCCCCATTAACTGATTCAGAAGGCAAATCCCAGAGGGAAATTCAAAAGGAGTTTTAAGTAAAGGCATTATCATTGGAGTAATTTCAGTCATGATTTTGAAAGTAATGTCACTCAATCAAACCAATCCAAAAATCATTTAATTGACTGTTATATATAAAGTAATGTGCTAGGCAAAAGAGAGAAAAAGACTAAAATAATAATAACTACTGCGTTCAAGATTGTATGCTATACTTATTTGAATAGTTTAGTTTTGATGCATTCAAAAAATCTCATCCTTCTATAGTTATAGTTCATCAAATCAAGAATTCTAAAGACACGGATGATGAGTATGAAGTTGATACTTAAGAGAATATGTAGACATCTCTTTGCCAACTGCAAATTGTAGAAGAGGCTGTTAATACAACTTTCCCCATCTCCAGTCAATAATAAAAAAACCTCAGGAAGTCCTAAATTAGCCTTATGTACTTATATTCACATATGACCTCACAACTTGATGCTAATATTTAAATATTGTATTTATGCTAATTTCCAATAGTTAGATACATACATAGATGCCAGATAAATAGTTACAATTGAGGATCCAAACACAAAATACAGATTGTGTATGTATAATATGTGTGTTTAATGTATATATGTTTTATATGTAATATGTATATTCATGTATATATAATACACACACATGGTTTCTTAATATAGCAGATATGGTTGCCCTTCTGACCCACAGTATACATGGAACCAATGGATAGAGACCACTGAATTATCTCCCACTTTACCCCATTTACCCCATTTTTATCCCATTTTATTCCATTTAAAAATGTTAATTTCTTTCTAACAATATTTATGCCATTTTTAAAGAATTTCTCAGAGGCAGCTAGGTGGTGCAATGGATAAAGCACCGACCCTGGAGTCAGGAGTACCTGAGTTGAAATCCGGTCTCAGACATTTAATAATTACCTAGCTGTGTGGCCTTGGGCAAGCCACTTAAACCCATTTGCAGGGCCAAAATGAAAACTATGTCACGTTATTGTCAAATTTCAGAATTCCCAAGTCAAAGAGAAAATAATACAAGCAGACAGAAAGAAAAAATTCAAATGTTGTGGCTCTACAGTCAGGATCACATAGGACTTAGCAGCATCTATATTAAGGGCTCATAGGACTTGGGATATAATATTCCTTCCAGAAGTAAAAGATCTTGGATTACAACTGAGAATCTACTACACAGCAAAGCTGAACATCCTCTTCAGGGGAGAAGATGGACATTCAATGAAGTTGGGGAATTTCAAACTTTTCTGAGCTGAACAGAAATTCTTTTCTTCAAATACAGAACTCAGGTGACACATAGAGAGTATGGATGGGAAGGACTAATTATGAGAGATTTAATGATATTGAACTGCATATATATATATATATATATATATATATATACACATATATATATATGGTACAGTAGAGAGGTTAAAAATTATATATTATAATATATTATAAAGCTAGAGTCAATGGATGCAAAAGGAATGTACTGGGAGAAAGGGAAAGGAGAGGTAGAATGGGATAAGATATGTCATATAAAAGACTCAAGAAGGGCGGCTAGGCAGCACAGTGGATAGAGCACCAGCCCTGGAGTCAGGAGTACCTGAGTTCAAATCTGGCCTCAGATATTTAATAATTACCTAGCTGTGTGGCCTTGGGCAAGCCACTTAACCCCATTGCCTAGTAGAAACCTAAAAAAAAGGCTCAGGAAAAACTTTAGCAATAGAATGGTAGTGTAGGGGGGGAGTGAATGAATGAATCTTCATTCTCATCAGAAATGGCTCTGAGAGGAAAACAACATATACATTTAACAGGGTATAGAAATCACTCACCCTAGAGGAAAAAGGAGAGGAAAGGTTTGGGAGAAAGGGACCAGGGGAGGGGAGTGAAGGTGATAGAGGAGAGGAAAAATCATGGGAGAGAATAATTATATACAACACACTTTTTATAATTTTTTTTGCAGGGTGGTGGAGTTAGGTGACTTGCCCAGAGTTATAGGACTGGGCAATGGTTGGGTGTCTGAGGCTGGATTTGGGCTCAGGTCCTCCTGGTTCCAGGGCTGGTCCTCTGTCTGCTGAACCTCTTGGCTGCCCTATAAAACACTTTTGAAGAGGGACAAAGTGAAAGGAGAGAACAGAATAAATGGGAGGAATGGATGGAGGAAAAAATAGTCATAGCAACTGTGGGGAAAAAGATTAAAGCAAATTCTCTGACAGACTTATGATAAAGAAAGTGATCCATCCTAGAGACAGACCTGATTGTGTTACCTGAACACAGATTGAAGTATAATTTTTTTTTCTTTTTCTTTAACTTTATTTTTCATGGAGTTTCCTTGTATTTGTGTGTGGGGGGGGGCTATGTTTGTTTTTGGAACAAGACTATTTTAGTAATGTGTAAATAAATGAATTAAAATACTTATGCCATCAGTATTATGCTGAATATCTTCATTTATCATCACCAAGCAAAAAAATATTTCACCATTAAAAATAACATTACATTTTGTTGTTTTTCAATTGTTCATTTGTTTCCAGTTCTTGGTTACCCAGTTAATCAACTTAAAATACAAACTGTTTTTTGGCAAATATACTGGAATAGTTTGCCATTTTCTTCTTCAGATTTGGGCAGTAGTTGCATGACTTGCCTAGTGTCTGAGGTCAGAGTTGAACTTTGTTCTTTTTGATTCCAGGTCCACTGATCTGTCCACTGAACCACTTAGATGTCCCTATCATTATCATACCAGGTTCCTATTAAACATATACATAATTCAAGTGGGCTAACTACCATTGTTAACAGCTTCCCTCAAGGATGAAAAGTATCTTAAAAATCACAATAGAGGGTTATCACAGGTAGGAATAAGATCAGAATATTTAAGAACTGAAAAATGCCTTCCATCCTCAGACACTTACTGCTGTGTCAAACTGGGTGAGATCTCTAACCTCCTCATTTATAAAACAGTGATGATGATAATAGCTTCTAGCTTCCAAGCTTGTTCTATCAAATGAGTTTACATTTGTAAAATGTTTTGCAAACTTTAAGGTACTATATTAATATTATTATTATTAATAGGATAAGGAAATTGAGTCCCAAGGAGATATGGTGACTTGTTCAAGGTCACAGACTTTCTATCCTCTACATACAAGAACCAAAAATTACTTTTTTATTAATGTCCTATTATGTGACTAGCACTGTATTAGAAGCTGGTGAGTAATGTTGAGTACTTACAATACTCCCTGTTTGAAGACTGGTTTGAATAATGTCTAATTGAAAAATAACACTCCTTTCTGGGTACTAATACATGTTTTTTTTTTATTTAATTACTTAAGCATAAATAACTAAATAATGAATGGAACAGTTAAATAAGTAAAAGTGAAATGAATTACTTTAGCAATGTTTTCTTTTTCCTTATTATATCTGTGAATTCAAGAGTCTTGATCTTTATAATATAAATAATCATAGTTGCTGTGCAGAATTAAGTAGGGAAATAGGATTTTTTTCCTCCTCTGGCCTATAAGAAGAGAAGTGATTTTTTTTTTAAAATTCAGGGATTAGATGTCTAAAGGGGAAAGTAGGCGGTACAGTAGAGAGAAAGTCAAGTCTAGAGTCAGGAAAAAATGAGTTCAAAAGCATTCTCAGACATTTACTATGTGACCCTGAGCAAAATACTTCATCCTGTTTGCCTCAATTTCCTCATCTGTAAAATGAGCTAGAGAAGGAAATAGCAAACCAACCTAGGATCTTTTCCAAGGAAACCTCAAATGGGATCACAGAGTTTGACATGACTGAAACTACTGAACAACAAGTTTAGATCACAAGCTCACAGAATTTGACTTGATAGAAAACTTAAGTCATCTAATTTAACCCCCACCCCCAGTTTATAGAAGAAGAAACTGAAGGTCAGAGAGTTTAAATGGCTAAATTTTCTGGAAAAGGCAGGTGTATTATTAAGTAAGCACAGTGAAATATGCAGGAGTCTTTGTGATGCATCATTTGGAGTTTTTGTTTAAAGAATATTCCCAATTGTCCTTCAAATTTGCTTTCCTAAGACTTTTTTTTCATACATCACCTACTGATTGGAGAAAAATTTCTGGACTTCCCTGTATCTGCTCATTACTAAGCAACCAATTCATGCTTCTTTCTTTTTTTTTAGGGCTTTTTTTTTTTGCAAGGCAAATGGGGTTAAGTGGCTTGCCCAAGGCCACACAGCTAGGTAATTATTAAGTGTCTGAGACCGGATTTGAACCCAGGTACTCCTGACTCCAAGGCCAGTGCTTTATCCACTATGCCACCTAGCTGCCCCTTCATGCTTCTTTCTGATAGCATTATATTACTCTTGATACCATGACCCAGATAATTTAAATTCAGTAAGTTAACTGGTGAGAATTAAAAAACAAAAAAAAGCAAAACAAAACAAAAACAAACAAAAAAACCCACCAGCGTTAAAGATGCAATAGAAGGATTTGGGGGTTCCTTGGCTCTTTCCCTTTTTCTTTTATAGCCCAGCAGTTTCTATCTGTCAGCAAAAATAGCAAAGTCCCAAAAAAAACTTGGGTTGATTCTATTGGCTTCTTGGTTAGGAACTTTTGTCAGAAATAATAGTTAGAGGAATGATGCCTTGTGATTGCCTGCAGTTCATGAAATGTTTTCCACACTTTTATATCTTTCTTCATTTTGTTCTCAATATTCTCATTTTCTCACTACTGTGCATTTTGCCCATAATCTCCCTGAAATGAAACTGAAGCAAAAAACTCTCTTAATTTACCAATTCAATTTGTCAAGCATTACTTAAGGATAGTTAATATATGTGCCAGGTACCTTCTAGGTTTTATTCTAGTGGAGGGAGAGAGAAGAGGGAATGCAACAATAGCCCCAGTAAATAAATGTAAGTCAAATACAAAATAATGCAAAATAAATTCAAGAGGGAGAAAATCCTAATAACTTCTTCTTCTTTTTTTTTTTACTTAGAATTCAGTTCATCAAGCATTCATTAAGTTTATTCTATGCTAGGTGCTGGAGAGATAAAAATGACAAAAAGTACCTGCCCTTGAGAAAGTTAGGTGAATTCTGGAATGAAAATTTTTGTGGAGCTCCCAATGAATATTATTGTTTGTGCTGCCAAAATTGTTGCTTGCCACAGGTTATGAGAATTTTAAAACTAAAGAGATCTCTCCTCCTCCTTCTTCAAAATCATAAGGACTAAAAAGCAAATATTAGATTTCACAGCAAAAAAGGGAATACTTAGTCCCAACTATTTCCTCTCCCCGCCACTAGAGAGAGAAATATTCAAATGTAAAATATGTAAATATATCTACTTGCAAAAATATAAATATAATGTGCATTTAATGTATAAACTATATTTATAGTTATTTAAATTTTAATATATATTTATATGACTTTATTTTTATTATAGTATATAATGCATATATATTATAATGGAAAATAAAAGCAATAGCTATAAAATCTCTTGAAATGATGAAAAAAAGAAATACATGATAACTTTATTACATATTTAAAAGGAACAGAAAGCTATAATTAATAGATTTGCAATTTCATGTGCAATCATCTTTTACTATACTGTTATGAAAATGCTTGCTTTATTCTATAAATTATCTTTTAAAGCAAAAAATATAAAAAAATTTTAAAAGTTCTCATGTTTTAACTCATAGCAATTAGCAGGTCAATGCAGGGTAAACCAGGAAACAGATTTAAGCTTCAGCATTATAATGCATCATTGAACTTAAACTGAACACTGATCTATGATTGCTTGGTGCACTAATGAATTTAGTCATACAGAATACAGAAGAGAAGATAGTTCATAATAAGAGCTAGAAGGAATATGTTTGTATGAACTTCTGATTTCACTTAAAGGCATTCCAGGAACTAATATTCCTCAGTTGTTTGACCCATGTACAGTGCTTAGGGACTAATCAAACAACCCATTTAAATAAGGACTATGAGAGCAACCAGAATCATAGCACCTTCAGAGCAGGAAGGAAGCTCAGAGGTCTCATACAACCTGTAACTAAAGTAAAATCTTCTCTTGTCACAAGGAAGTAATCACATTGGGTCTTTTCTTGAAGACTTCTATTAATAAAGAACGCTTTACATCCTGAAAAAGTCCATTCTTCATTTGATCAGAGTTTATCGTTAGGAAGGTTTTTTTTTCCTTGTTGAAATCTATTCTAAAGTTACCTCTTTTCAGCTTCCACTCATTACCACTTATGATACCCTCTGGGGTCAAACACAGCAAGAATCATCTTGCTTCCTTTTGAAAGCCCTTCAAATATTTGAAAGCATATGTCATGTCCCTGCTAAGATTTCTCTTTGTTGGATCAAAAATCATCAATTTGTCCAATTCTTTTTCACATGATATGAGTTTCACAGGGTTATGAAAGCATAGTGGGATAAAGTAACCAGTGGAGAGAGGGGCAGCTAATATAATTATAAAGAGGCTCTTTCCATTCTTGTTCAATATAGTCACCCCTGGAGCTGTGGCCTAAATACAGATTAGAAATGAATAGTCACTGGTCAAAAGCCAAATATCAAGTGAAATTGTGAGTTTTCTCTCTAAGTTTCTCCACACTGTCTTGATACTGTTTGCTATATGAGGAAGGGATCATTAAGTCATTCTCACAGGTGATGAAATGAAAAGTGACAGAAATGACAAGGGTTGTCAGATGGTATTGTTTCACTCAGGTATAGACAAGCAAATGCATAATACAATGAAGTGCACCATGACATATTCTTCTGGTTTTAAAAAGTCAACAAATTAATTTGCTCCTCTGACTTGGACAAGCCAGAGAAAACAAAATAAATCTCCATGTATAATTGGATAGGAAAGCAAGTTGTATAAAAAGAATGTGTCCACCATAGAATCACCCAGTTCTAAATGACTTGTTTTAATCCAAGGAAAGCAATTAAAAAAACAAAACTACATATCTCTGAAATGAGGACCTACATCAAAAACATGCCTCTGAGGTCTACTCTCTGTGTGATCTTGAACAAGTCCTCTAACTTACCTAAGCTTCAGTTTCCTCATCTAGAAAATGGTAAGATTATATCATATCTGAGAACCCTTCTGGCTCAATAAATAATGTGCTCAGTCATCAATCTTAGTGGGAATTCAGATTCATGCACTGTTTTTTTTTAATTTTAAATTAGCTGAGAAAGAAAGTTAACTGTTGACAAAGTCTGGTTTCTGAGGCTGTGGTTACCAAAACAATTTACAGTAAAATCTAAATGATGCCAAATTTTTGCAAGTCAATATCACAAATGGTGCATGCAAATAGCCAATTTACAGTTACATATGTTAACTAGTATGAAAGAAATATCCATTAGAATTATATTTCTCATTGCATCAAATTTTATTTATCAAAGTGTGCAAAAAATAACTTCATCTAAGAGGTTAAATCTGAGTCTTAGAGATTCAAATAAACTTCTTCCAAACGAGATTCATGTCAGCATTCCCTCTCTATCCAGTGGGTTTTTTTTTACTTTTAATTATGGGTGTTCCTAAACTATTTTTTTCTGTTTTAATTACATGATTATATTGTCAGTTTCCTATATAGATTATAGATAAATTTACTTATATTTTTTCATAACATATTGCTCTGTGTTAGAAGATCCACATATTTTTTTATCCATTGTTTAAGAATATACATTTGTATGTTTCATCACACTATATAAGTATGTATCTTCCTATTGAAAATCATCTTGGTCAAAACAGTTCATTCACAAAATTGAAGCTTAAAACAATATTGTGTTAGTTATGCTATGGTAAAAATTTTTCTATTATCATATATATTTTGCTAATTCTGGCCAAAGTGGCACAGAGAAGCCAGGCTGTTTTAAGTTCTCCTTGCTTTCCCTCAGAACCAATATGAACCAAGTCCCTTAACAAAATTTGGATCCACAAAACTCAGAGAAGAACCTAGTAGATAAATATCTACCAACAAGGCCTGTCCCAGGGGAGCATGTGTGAGCCAGGGGCAGAGAGCAGAAATCAAGTACAGAGGTGGCTGGGTGAGGCCAAGAGATTAACATGAGAATAGTGGTGGAAGTATTTGCTATGTGGACAGTGGCAGGGAGAGCTTCAGCACAGAAGCATTTACTGTGTGGGGTAGAGTTGCTCCAGCGAGGCAGCTAGACATCGATACAGGGTCGAAAGACCCCATGTTTTCAGCGAGGGCCCCTTGTTTACAGTTGAGCTCCCTCTCCCCATTCCTGTAGGAGAATGTAACTCTTCTCAGAACAAACACAGTAATAGCTCCCGGCAGGCCACTCAAGCTCAGGTTTGGGCTGAATAAGGATGAAGGAGATTAACTATGTAGCACAAGGGACCTATTGCAATAGAGGGGAAGAAGGAAGGAGGTGAGAATTACCTGAATCTTACCCTCCTCAGATTTGACTCAAAGAAGGATTAACATACACACACTTAGTTAAATTTAGAAATTTATCTTATCTTTCAGGTATCAACAGTGGAATGGTGGGGGGGGGGGAAGAAAAGAGGAACTGACAGAAGGAAGGGAAAAAAGGAAGGGCAAAGGAAAAAAGGAGGGGGATTGGATATAAGGGTCAAACACACTAAAAGTGGTAGTATTCAGAAGCAAAATACTGGGAAATATGGATAAGATGAAAGAATGAAAGAAAGGGAAAATACAAATGGAGGGAGACAGCATGGAGAGAAATATTTAGTAATTATAACTTTGAATTGGAATAGATTGAATTCTCCCATAAAGCAAATAGCAAAGTAGAATTCAAAACCAGAATCCTACTTCATTTGAAGCAGAGAGATACATATAGAGTAAAGGCAAAAAGTTGGAGCAGAATTTATTATGCTTTAGCTGAACTGAAGAAGGCAGGGTTAGCAATCCTTTTCTCAGACAAAGCAGCTCTAAAAATAGATCTCATTAAAAGAGATAAAAAAAATAAACTATATCCTCCTAAAATGTACTATAAACAATGAAGCAATTTCAATAATAAATATGTGTGCACCAAGCAGTATAGCAGTCAAATTCTTAGAGGAGAGGTTGAATGAGTTACAGGAAGACATAGACAAAAAAAAGTCTACTGGTGGGATACCTCAACCTCCCTCTCTCAGAATTAGATAAAGGAGCCGATAGGTGATGCAGTGGATAGAGCACTGGCCCTGAAGTCAGGAGCACCTGAGTTCAAATCCAGTCTCAGACACTTAATAATTACATAGCTGTGTGGCCTTGGGCAAGCCATTTAACCCCATTTGCCATGCAAAAACCTAAAAAAAATTAGATAAATCTAACTATAAAATAAACAATAGGTTAAGAATTGACCTGAATCTTACTCTCATCAAACTTGGCTCTAAGGAGGTAAATAGAATTTTAGAAAACCTAGACAAGATCTTGGAGAAAATTGAATGGGAATAGAAAGGAATATACCTTTTTCTCTGCAGTATGTGGCACCTACACAAAAACTGACCATGGACTAGAGCACAAAAACCTCATAATCAAATACAGAAAGGCAGAAATAATGAATAGTTCCTTCTCAGATCATAATGCAATAAAAATCACATGCAATAATGGGCCATGGAGATATAGACCTAAAACTAATTGGAAACTAAATAACCTCATTTTAAAGAATGAGTGGATCAAACAAAAAAATTTGGATAGAATTAATGATTTCATCCTAGGCAATGACAATAGTAAGACAACATACCAAAACATATGGGAAAGAACCAAAGCAGTTGTTAGGTATATATTATATCTCTAAATGCTTTCATGAATAAAATAGAGAAAGAAGAAATCAATAAATTAAGCATGCAACTAAAAAAATTAGAGAAAGATCAAATTAAAAACCCCCATTTAAATACCAAATTAGAAATTCTAAAAAGTAAAGGAGAAATTAATAAAATCAAATTAAGAAACTATTAAAGTAATAAATAAAACTAATAGTTGGTTTTATGAAAAGAAAACAATAAAATAGATAAACCTTTGGTTAATTTGATTTAAAAAAGAAAGAAGAATACCAATTTACTAGTATCATAAACAAAAAAGTTGTATTCACCACCAATGAGGAGGAAATTAAAGTAACAATTCAGAACTCTTTTGCCCAACTGTATGCCAATAAATTTGATAATCTAAGGGAAATGGATGAATATTTACAAAAAATATAAGTTACCCAGGTTAAATAAAGAAGAAATTAAATACCTAAATAACTTTATCTCAGAAGTTCAACAAGCCAACAATGAACTCCCTAAGAAAAAAATCTCCAAAGCCAGATGGATTCACCAGTGAATGCTATCAAACATTTAAGGAACAATTGGTTCCAATTCTTTATAAACTCTTTGGAAAAATAGGTAAAGAAGGAATTCTACCTAGTTCCTTCTATGACACCAATATGGTGCTGATATCTAAACCATGAAGAGTCAAAACAGAGAAAGAAAATAATAGACCGGGGCAGCGAGGTGGTACAGTGGATAGAGCACTGGCCCTGGAGTCAAGAGTACCTGAGTTCCAATCTGGCTTTAGACACTTAATAATTACCTAGCTGTGTGGCCTTGGGCAAGATACTTAACCCCAATGCCTTGCAAAAAAAAAAAAACCCTTAAAAAAAAAGGAAACAAAATAATGGACCAATTTCCCTAATGAATATGGATTCAGAAATCTTAAATAAAAATCTTAGCAAAGTGATTATTGTAAGTAATCACTATGATAATACACTAGTACCAAGCAGGATTTATTCCAGGAATGCAGAGTTTGTTAAACATTAGGAGAACTTTCAGTATAATTGAATATATCAATAACAAACTTAACAGAAATCATATTATTATCTCAATAGATGCTGGAAAATCCTTTGACAAAATACAGCACCCATTCCTGCTAAAGTGACTAGAGAGCATAGGAATAAATAGATTGTTCCTTAGAATGATAAGCAGTATCTATCTGAAACCATCAACAAGCGTTATATGCAATGGGCATGATCTAGAGGCATTCTCAGTAAGAGCAAGGGTGAAACAAGGATGCCTGTTATCACTACTATTATTCAGTATTGTATTAGAAATGTTAGCCTCAGCAATAAGAGAAGAAAAATAAATTGAAGGACTTAGAATTGGGAAGAAAGAAACAAAACTCTCACTCTTTAAGGATGACATGATAGTATGCCAGAAGATCCCTAAAAATCATCCAAAAAACTACTAGTGATAATTAGCAACTTTAGCACAGTCACAGAATATAAAATAAATCCATACAAATCCTCAGCATTTCTATATATTACTAGGAAGATACAGCTGCAGCAGGAGCTAAAAAAGAGTAATTCCATTTGAGATAACTTCAGACAGCATAAAATACTTTTCACACAAATAAAAATAAAATTTAAATAACTGTGCAAATATCAACTGCTCCTGGATAAGCTGGATGGATAAATTTAACTATTTGGTGCCATACCCATCAAACTTCCAAAAATTTATTTTAATGAGCTAAAAATATTATCTAAATTCATATGGAGAAACAAAAAGTCAAGAATGTCAAGGGATTTAATTTTTTAAAGTACATAAGAAGGTAATTTAGCCTTACCAGATCTAAGATTATATTATAAAACATTGGTCATCAAAACTGTCTGGTACTGGCTAAGAAACATTGTGGTGGATCAGTGGAAAAGACTAGATGCAAAAGAAACAGCAAGTAATGATTATAGTAATCTGCTGTTTAATAAACCCAAAGACTCCAGCTTCTATGATAAAAATCCAGTCTTTGATAAAAACTGTTGAGGGAAAATTAGAAAATTGGAAGATAGTATGGCAGAAACTTGGATTTGACCAACATCTCCTACTCTATATCAAGATAATATCAAAATGGGTACAGGAGAACAAGGAATCATTCACCTGTCAGATCTATGGAAAGGAAAGCAGTTTATGACCAAGGAAGAGAAGGAGAACATCATTAAAAGCACACTGGAAAATTTTGACTACATTATATTAAAAATCTTTTGCAAGAACAAAACTACTGCAACTAAGATGAAAAGAAATGCAGTAAATTGGGAAAGCATTTTACAACTAGTGTTTCTGACAAAGGACTCATTTCTAAAATATATAGAAGAAAATGAGTCAAATTTATTAAAAAATAACCCAAGTTATTCCCCAATTGACAAATGGTCAAAGGATATGCAAAGACAATTTGCAGATGATAAAATCAAAGCTATCCATAGTCATATGAAAAATTATCCTAAATCATTACTGATTAGAGAAATGCAAATTAAAGTAACTGACATACTACCTCACACCTATGAGACTGATCAATATGACCAGAAAAGACACTGATCAATGTAGGAAGGGATGTGGGAAATCTGGAAAATTAATACATTGTTGCTGAAGCTGTGAACTCATCCAACCTTTATGGAGAGAAATTTGTAATTATGCCAAAAGGGCAATAAAAATGTACATACCCTTTGATCCAGCAATACCTCTTCTGAGTCTATACCCTGTAGAGAACATGAAAAAATATGAAAACATCACTTATACAAAAATAATCATAGTTCTGTTTGTGGTGGCAAAGACTTAGAAATCGAGGGGATGTCCATCAATTGGGGATTGGCTGATCAAATTATGGTATATGTATGGTATGGAATACTACATTCTATTAGAAATCAGGAGGGATAGGATTTTTCAGAGAAGCCTGGAAAAATTGGCATGAATTGATGCTAAGCGAGATGAACAGAACTGTGGAACATTATATACCCTAACAGCAACAGGGGGGTGATGATCAACCTTAATTGTCTTCCTCATTCCATCACTGCAATAATCAGGAACAATTTTAGGATATCTACAATGGAAAATACCATCTGTATCCAGAGAAAGAACAGTAGAGTTTAAACAAATATTATAGAGTTTAAATAGTTTAAATAGTTTAAACAAATATTATATCATTATCTTCAACTGTTTTTTAAAAAGTTGTCTTATGTGCCACATAATTTTGCTATATTTAATATTCTATTTCTTCCTCAAGGATATGATTTTGCTCTCAATACATTCAATTTTGATCAATGCATAGCATGGAAAAATATGAAGATTATCAGATAGCCTTCTGTGGGGAGGATGGGGAGGGAAAGAAGGGCAGGGGAAAAATTGTAAAATTCAAAACCTTAAAAAATAGGTAGAAATTACTCTTGTGTATAATTGGAAAACAAAAATAATATTCATATAATAAAAAATAAAATAAAATGTATTGTCCACAAAGTCAGAGGTGATAGTTTAATTCACTAAATTCACCAACTGCAGGACTGTGTAGAATGCTGCAGCCTCACTCAACCTAAATTGTATGAAGTACAAAATGTTTGGTCATTTCCTGGTCATTGCAGCTGGATAGGTCCATAAAATGAGTTTGAGTATTTACTGTAACATAATTTGACTTATTTCAAAGGGAATATTTATGTAACATGAAGAGCAGAATTTTTTAGAATTTAAAAATAAATGTGCAATTACAAAACGTATAATTAAAAATAGGGCCACTAGTTAGCACAGTAGATAGTATGCCAAACTCATCTTCTTGAATTCAGATTCAAATTTCACCTCTAACACTTAGAAGCTATGTGGCCCTGGGCAAGTCACTTAATGCTGTTTGCTCAGTTTTCTTACCTGTAAAATGATCTAGAGAAGGAAATGGCAAGTCATTCAAGTATCTTCACCAAAAATTAACCATATGGGATAACAAGGAGTCAGACACTACTGAAAAAGACTGAGGAGTAGTAAAAATAATCCTTCATCAAGCCCTTTAGCTTGTTATCTCTTAGATGACTGCTCACTTTTCTTATTCCTAGTTGCATTTCTAAATGAACTTAATAGAGTGATTTTCTTAATGATCAGTATTACCATTATGAACATCAATTATTGTATTCTGCTAGATTAAGTGACAATAACATGATAGTATCAGTCATATAAATGCTACTTCTAAAGTTTTACTGATTTTGTAATCAAGACATCATTTTACTGACAGTGAATTTTCAGAATGGATATAATTTCCACAAATCCAAATAAGAAACTCATCTAGTACTTAAAATCTCTAACTTGTTTAGGAACACTTGGGTTAAGTGATTTGCCCTGGATCACACAGTTTAGTGTGTGTCAGAGATACATCAAACCCATCTTAATGTTAATAGTTAAAATTAAAGTTAATAGTTAAAGCTGCAAAAATCTATTAAGACATAACTAACACAAGCCTCACATTTTTTTCAGTGAGTGAACTCAGACACTGAAAAGTTAGGGGACTTCCCAAGGTCACATGTAAGTAAAAGAGGAAAGCTTCAAACACAGATCTTAATTACAAAGCCTATACATTTCACACTAGTTTACAGCCCCCCACCCCCATCTTCTTGACTTCAAGTCAGTCTTCTATTTTACCTTGCTAAATCTCCAACTATTTCCACAAAACCTGAGGATTCTTTGCTTGATTCTATTATCTACAGCACCACAATATTTATCTTGAATCATTCATCCTATATACATTTATCATTATATCCTTAAATTTAATAATGATAATAGCTACTATATGGTTTTAAGGTTAGTACAGAACTTTGTATCTATCTCATTTCATCCTAACAACTACTTTGTGAGATAGGTGCTATTATTTTTCAGATAAGGAAACTGAGACTGAGAGATTATGTGACTTTCCCAGAGTCACACAGCTGATAAATGACTAAGACAGATTTGGAACTCAAGTCTTTCTAACTCCAAGATCAGGGATCTCTCTACTATGCTGCCCAGCTTTCTTGGAAAGTTACTTACAAATAAATACCTATTATCAAATACCAATTTAAAAAGATTTTTGGCTACTTTTCTCATTTGTATTGTTTCCGTGACTCTTTAAATAGAATATAATTACAATATGTTAATTCTTTCTTGAATCTTTGGGTCAGTCTATCAAGTAATAAATATTTATTAAGCATATTTTTTATGCTAAGCACTGAAAGGATACAAAAAAAAAGCAAAATTTATTCCCTTCCCCCAAGGAACTTACAATGTAATGGAGGAGATAGCATGTATCTGAAAAAAACTTTTTACAAAGGATATTTGAAAATAATTATTGGGGTAAATCATTGGAATTAAGAGGGATTAATGATTGGGGAAGGCTTCCAGTAAAAGTTGGGATCCAAAGAAAACTTGGGTGGTAGATAATTAGAGTGGAAGAAGAAGGCAAGAGGAATAGAAGGAAACAGCAGGAAGCCAATGTCACTTAGATGGAAGAGCACTTGATGAGAAGTAAGGTGTAAAAAGACTTTAAAAGTAATAGAGGGCTAGGTTATGAAGGCTTTGAATGCCAAACAGTATTTTATATTTGATCTTGAAGATGATAAAAAAAATCACTGAAATTTATTGGCAGGAGGAAGACATGACATGACTGGACCTCTGCTTTATTATTGGAATTAGTTTTCATGTATCATTCTTGTTGTTGACTGAGATGTACAAGGACTTTTTCCTTCACTAAATGGCCTATATTTCTGTGAGGGTTTTTTTTCTTAGTTAATTTATTTGGGGTTTTTTTTGGCAAGGTTTTGTTTTTTTTTTCTTTAGTTTTAGTTTTCTCTTTATAAATTTTCTAACACCTCATTTGCTATCAAGTAAATGCAGTCAGTTCTATCTATCTTGACTGGGCCTGTCAGGTAAGCAACTTCCCCTCCTTCTACTCCCCTCTACTAATTTGCAATATTTAGTCTGTAGTGGTGTCACTGCTGGCTACTTGAGTTCAGTTCTGCTAATGAGGAATTGTTATTCAGACTCAGAAAAGCTAGGGTAGAAAGAAAATAAAAATGTATTAAAAGAAGTTAGAACGCATAAAAAAATGGTAGGTAAAGAGATACAAAGCCAAAAGAGCAGTCAAGCAGAGCTGACTGGACCAGTGAGTCAGAGAAGACTGGTGTTGAGTGGAGGTCCCATGCAGATTTTTATAGTCTTGTCCATATCCAGAGGGCAATAGGTGAATTCTCTCCCCCCCTTATGGACCAGGAATTAGGTAGAGGGTAAAACCTAAGGAGATCAGGATACAAATTTTACATTAAACAATGAAACAATGGTAGTTGCTTTACATCTCAAGAGTAGGGAAACTCCACACAATTTAATAAGATTTAGCAGCCTTTAAGATTGCAAATTTTATTTCTGCTACATTCATAGTTCTCTACTTCTAGTCAATTTACATCTCAAGAGTAGGAAACCTCCACCCAGTTTAACAAGATTTAACAGGCTTTAAGATTTTAAATTTTGTTTCTGTTACATTCATAGTTTTCTACATCTTTCCCCTGCTTCAGTGGGTTGGAAAACTAGGTTAAAATACAATTGTTACAATTCTAACCCTTCCCATAGTGAACATATTATAACTTTATATTTGAAGACTACTCTGATTTCAAAAGACTCCTACACATATCGCATCTATTCCAACCAATGAATTTATAATTAGTAAGGAAGATTAGACATTCTTTCTTGCTGATGGTAAAGTACAAGTGACTTACCAGCCTGTTACAGAGTAATATAAATTTGAAAAATGCAGCTCTTGGTCTTTTGTCTATTTTTGAATTCCTGCAGACTAGTTTTCCTTTGCCAATAGAATTATGCAAATTATTTGGGAAATTATTTCAGACTTGGAAACTGTAAGGTACCTTTCCTATCTTTTTTTTTAAATAGTAATTTCCATTTAAAAAATTTTTCATTTTATTATCAATTAACAAGCATTTATTTTCTCTTCATTTACCCACAATATATAAGAAATAGAAAAAAAGATCTTTTTAATAACTACACATAGAAAAACAAAACAAATTCCTGCATTGCTAACATGCCCCAAAATGTATGATCCATTCTGTACCTTAAATCCATCACTTGTGTGCCAGAAGCTATGTTGGAAGCTATTAGTTCTCTTCAACCATGATCAGACTTCTTGTTTTTCATAGTTGTTGTCTTTGCAATATTTCTGTTTTGGTGCATATTGTTCTCCTGATTCTTTTCACTTTGCATGCATCAGTTGAGGATTAGGAATAAATAAACATATCACCTCCCATTCCTTATAAGTTTAAGACTCAAACCAGATGAATATCAAATCAGCACAATGTACATGAATATTATGTTTTCCTAGGGAAAGTCAGCTCATTGATATGAAAAGATATTTACTGGGATAATTAGGAGCCTTACTATGTAAAGAACTTAGCTTGATAATATCTTCCCTCAAGTGTGATGAAACTAGTTAAATATATGTTCAAAAGCCATATCTAATTTCAGTTCAAATATACAGACCTTTGAGAGGGAAAATGTATTTAAGAAAGTAATTTGTACTAGAGTATTTGCAGTAAAAAAATTTTAGGGTATTAGAGAATTATTAAGGGACCTTTGTAGATAAAATTTAGAAAATGCTTAGTTAAAATCTAACTACTAGATAAAGCTGTAGGGAATAGAGTTATTTTTCCTGTTCTTTAATGAATGGTTATAAGATTAACCCCTTTTAATTGGGGAAAAAAGTCACAAAGGGGAGCTAGGTGCCATAAGTGACTAATTTCTCTGTTTTGGATGGGAATGATGACTGGGAAATTGGAGAGAATGACTTCAAGGCTGGACAGAAAAAGTTTATGATTTCCCTGTTAAGTCTAACAAATAAGAATCATCCTAGTATGCCTGAACTTCCTGCTGAGCCCCAGAAATCCCAAGTTGGAATTTGCCCTTTTTTATCCACCTTTCAAAATCAAGGTGCTGATTCTAATTTACTAATCTATCACTCACTACAAAAAATAAAGTGCAAGAAAAAAATATTTCTGGGGCAGCTAGGTGGCGCAGTGGATAGAGCACAGGCCCTGGAGTCAGAAGTACCTGGGTTCAAATCCAGTCTCAGACACTTAATAATTACCTAGCTGTGTGGCCTTGGGCAAGCCACTTAACCCTATTTGCCTTGCAAAAAAAAAAAAAAACAACTAAAAAATATTTCTTTTGAGTAATAGAAGAACCAATATGGAATAGAGAATAGACAGCTAGTTTTTGAAAACAGAAAGCAAGCATTCAAGAACCACTAATGACAAATAGTGGCTATGAAACTTTGAGCAAGAAATTTAACTAACAATCCTCTAGGCAAATCATTAAGATTGTACTAGCAGATAAAATGCTGATCTACATTGATAGAGAGAGATTCCTCATTTGTGACACTCCTATAGCAATGGAATCACAAGCCTAATCCCTATTCCTAATGAAGTAGCACACTGGGGCTACTATCACTCAAAATTTTCAATTGAATACTATGTTGGGGAAGATTAAAAAAAAAAGTTTCTTAAAGTCACTCTGTGGATCTCTAACTGGTTAGCTTGAATTGGTTGCATAAATTGTTCCTCTTTGCTTTAAACCTGATTTCAATCATGGTTGACCTTAAATACCTGGATCTGAAATATTAAAAGGATTAGCATTTTTCCTACCTGCTTTCCCCAAGAAGAAAATCTTAGTACATCTACAATCTGGACTTCCTCTGCCTGCCCCATCCCCTCTGGCATCTTTTTCTGCAGCTGTTGCCTTACTTTCCAGACTGTTATCCTTGATCAGAATGAGTTTTGCTCCCAAATCGTCTTCTTCCCTCCTGTACTCCTTCCAGCTAACAAAATAGAACCCACCAATTCTTTATTCCCTCAAAGCATTTGATGTGAAATTAGATATTCTAAGCTCTAACAGCAATTCAGCATGTATACATCAGGGAGGCAGTGCAGTAGACTGGAAAGAATATTAGGTTCAAATCCCACCTCCATTGATTATTACCTGGTGTGAATTGGGCAAATCACTTAAACTCTCTGGGCCTTTATTTCATTATCTATAAAATAGAGAGTGGGATGGAGATTTGATTCTCTTTGAAGTTCCTTCCAGCTCTGTGTGGTAGACTGGAAAGAATATTAACTTCAAATCCCACCTCCATTGATTACTACCCAGTATGAACTGGGAAAACTGTTGGTTTTACTTTCTTTGTCTGTAAAATAGAAAGTGAGATTGATATTTGAGCCTCTCTGAAGTTCCTTCCAGCTCTTGATCTCTGACCTGGGATCACATGATTCCTTGGACAATGTTGCCAATCTGTTCACCCCTTCAGTCTGAATTAAGAGATTAAAGAATATTTTCATATGCTATGATTAGGTAAAAGTCAGGGAGCAAAGGAAAGCAGCTCAGGTGTCATTTATTACCAAGAGTCTAAATATGAAGGAAAAACCCAAGGTAGGGTTCTGACTCCAACCCAGGTGAGCTGATTCAGAGGGGAAAAAAATGGTTATCAAAATTCTGAATTTACCACTGAGTCTAAATTAAGCTATGAGTAATAATAGTTAAGAGAGAGTTATCAAGTTCTATCTTAGAATTTGTTTCTATAATAGTTTGTTTTTTTTGTGTATCATCAACAATCTAGTATTTGATAATTTTGGTCTAAGTTCAGCCCTTTTACTAAGGAGTTCAACATTTGCATATTGGTATAAATGTCAGCTAGCTGGTACAATAAATAGATTATCAAACCTTGAGTCAGGAATATTCATTTTTATGAGTTTAAATCCTTATTAGATACTAGCTGTGTGACTTGGCAAAGTCTTTTAACTTTGCCTCAGTTTCTTCATATGTAAAATGAACTGGAGAAGGAAATGTCAAATAACTCCAGTATCTTTATAGAGAAAATCCCAAATGAGGTCATGAAAAGTTGGACACAACTGAACAATAACATCACAATAACCAGCTCATTACATAGACTACTTCATCAAATCTACAAATATATAGAAGAAATTGATTTTGTACTATTTATTCACACTAAAAAAAAGTAGAGGAAAACTGCATAATCTATTTAAATTTTGAATTGATGCTAGATAAAGTTTATTAGTAATTTATATAGGCACTGAAAATAAATACTGATCTGAGTTCAGATTTGACTAAGTGGAGAAAATTGAACTATATCACATTTGTGAAACTGTGTAGTATTTTCAATGATTTCAAGCTTAATACTGAAAATTTCTTTCTAATGCCAATATTGTCTCAGATGTTCCATGATCATTAATCATGAAATATTGCATTTCGACTGCTCATTTTGTGATTCTGAAGAGAACTGTATGACTTCCATCTATTGAAGCTGGAAGCCCAAGTACTAGAATCTTCTCCCAAATTCTTGCCAACTGCCCCTTCAAGCAGGCACAGAGCTTTGAATAAACACTATCCATTAGTGGGAAAGGTCTTTTGCCAATGGACTTTAAATAATTGTTCATATTCTTAACAAATGATATTTTGAGGTCCCATAGTTTCCTGATCTCTCTTCTCTGAAGATACTCCACCTTGAGGGTACAGTGAATAGAACATTGGTCTTGGAGTCAGAAGGACCTCAGATACTTGATATTTACTAACTGTGCAATCTTGGACAAGACACTTAACCCTGATTGCCTCACATCCAGGGCCATCTCCAGTCATCTTGATCTATATCTGACCACTGGACCTAGATGGCTCTGGAAGAGAAAGTGAGGCTGGTCACTTGGCACAATACCCCCCTCACTCAAATCCAATTCATGTGTTTGTCATGGCATCACCTCCCTGATGTCATAGTCTTCTTAAAAGATGAAAGATAAAAACATCATCACCTTAGTAGCCCTTCTAAAATGTTAATCAAGTAATAATAGAGCTAGGAGCTGCAAGATAAGTTGATTCAAATGGAGAACACCCATATAATGAAACTCCCTCAATCAAATCAGGTCAACAAAAATTCATTTTAATTTATAGTTTCAATGAACTGAAGTGAAGTGACTTACATAGTACCACACTTTAAGTATGGAAGCAGGACTTGTACCCAGGTCTTTCTGCCTTGCTGATTTATGGATGTGGATCCTGTAACTAAAGAACATATGACCTGACCATGGAAAAAAGGATAGTATCATTATCATCCTCCTTCTAGATACAATGAAAAAGGTCTTCAGCACATTGGTTTGATCTTCTAAGGAAAATTTATGATAACATGGAAAAGAATCACTTTGGAGTCCCACTATCACCAGTCTCCAAATCTACCCTTTTACTGAAAACTCCCTACAGTTTTGAAGACAGTATCTTTACTGTCTAAGAGTCAGGCATCCTTCTGTTTAACTACCTTCACTATTAGTTTCTTATGGCTCCCAATCATACTACCTCTTTAAAGCTCTGCTACTCTAATGCCTTTGAGAGCTATTTCATGTGAATATTCACTCCAGTGTTGCAGATCGTAGCCTATCCATCTCTGACATATATGCCCCCCCACTTAGACCTTCTTCATATTGACTTGATGACATAAAGTCTGTCAGTGAAACAAACCTCCAGTCTACTAGCTATCTATTGCTCTTTCCACATAATTAATCATTCTTTCCTTTAGTTCAGACATTTCTTTGATGAAATTCTATATGGTGTTCCCATGAGTAACTTATTTGTAATCTGTATTAACTAAATTAAATAAAAAGCTAAATGATATTATACAGAATTGGTAACATCCATCACTACTAAATAAATTTATACCAAAAGTTTTGGTGCAACCCTTCTCCCATTCCCTAAGTCCTGTATCATTTTTTAAATTAAATATTAAATAGAACAAAACTAGATTTTTACTTCTTTCCTCAAAACACACACACACACACACACACACACACACACACACACACACACACACACACACCTGAAATTTGCATAGCCAGATTTTCAAGATATACCTCATTTTTCCATTCTGTATCTTAAGACATATTCGTAGCTAATTAGGGAATTACCTGCCCATTCATTTTATACCTCAACTGAATATACCCAAATGATCATTCTCTAATCACTTATCTTTCTAATTAAGGAGTATTGTCTATGGAATTAAATTCTCCATATAATATTGTTGCATTTCACCATAACCCAGAAAAAAATAGAAAAGAATTTACCAACTTGACACTAGTTTCCTGTCCAAATTCATTTCACATTTCTTGCTTCAAAGAATGATTACAAAGAAATGCAGGGGTGCACAGATGTTCAGGGAAAACTAATACCTTTGTTGGGATAGCTGCTAAACCATTCTGCCTTCCATCTTTATTATCCACCTCATTCACCCAACTCTGATCAAGAAAATGTAACACACATAGGTTCCACAGTCCAGTAAAGTGTTATTGCAGATGGGCTAAACTAGGTTGTACTTAACTAAGGGGTCTCAAATCCATCAATAAGTTAAAGGAGTGTCTACTAAGTATGTGAAAGAATTCCCCAGTGAAATAGATGACAACAATTTGTTCCAGTGGTCATATAGATGTCTGAAGAAGGCACAATGGAGTGATTAGGGCTTGTTTAGTTTCAAAGACAACAAGGTTGCTCACTGCTTTTAGAGTCATCAAAAATTTTCTTGACTTTTGTTTTGTCACTCACCTCTAATGACTAGAAGAGAGAATGAGACTAATGACTTCTCACAATTCTGCCTCACTGAAATTCAACTTATGCATGAGTTGAAAGACATTTTCCATACCATTTTATTATTTTTATCTCCATCAAAGTTCTGTAGCAACAGGCAAGTGAGGAAGCAACAGGTATAGATTCACTGAGAGCTGTAGTCACAACTCTAGTGGTCCAGACCATAGATAATCTTCACATTGTACTGAAACAGCACTGAAATTTGGCAGCCCTCTGAATGTCTGAATGGCCTTTTCAAAGGAACACATTTTCACCTTGGCATGAGGAAGGGGTAAAAAATATGGCTTGTATTGTCTATTTCACCTAAACTAACTCTGATCTAGTTACCAGTGCAGATGGGGATCCTCACCTATGGTCAAAACACATCAAATTATAAAAACTTTTGCAAATACTATTGTATTCACCATCAATACATGAAATATACATACATTTGTAGACAGCATGAATTCCTGTAGAAAGACAAATAGCTCTTGTTTTGAGAGAACTCAGCAGGTATCACATTATCAAAATCAAAGCTGAATACAGTTTTTATGGAGAAACTATAGAGATAAGAAGTGACAGGAAATTGCTGTATATATTACAGTCAAAACTAATCTAATCAACAAGCTTATATGCCTCTTAGATGGAGTGAACAACAGGTTCATGACAATGCAATTGTCATTTGAAGAAAAATACCACACCACTATCATCAGTACATGAGGAAACTTGATGAGGACAAATACAACATTTTGAAGACCTGGAGAACCACATGCCAAAAAAGTAAAAGTTTATATTTCTGGGTGATATTAATACTAGAGTTAACACAGATTATCAGACATGGAAGGGAATCCTTGAGAGGAATGGAGTTGGAAACAGCAACAATAATCATCACGTGGTATTAGAAACGTGTGTCTCTTGGCCTTCACATCACCAACAATATTGCCCAGTTACCTAAATAAATTACCTAATAAAATTTCTTGGAAGCATCCTTGCAGCAAACACTGGAATTTAATGCACTATATTATTATAAGAAGAGACAGGATGTAAGTGTGAAGGCAATGTGTGACACAGAGTGCTGGACTAATCATAGACTTATCCTCTTAAAGCTAAATATTTGAATTTAACGAAAGAGGTGGTCTCAAGTAAAGATGATTTAATGACAACATATTAGAATACTTTGAGTGGAAACTGTTTATTGCTAACTTGGAAAGAAAGCTGAGTCAACTCATTTTAACAACAGTAGAGAAAAAAGCTGCTTTCAGATATTTGGAAAAAAGATTTGTACAGTACTACATTTACTCATCTGGGTCAGAATATTCTCATACATCAAGACAAATTTGAGGAAAATGATGTGGAAATTCAGAAGTTGATAATGAAAACAAAAAAATTCCACAAGATTTACCAAAATGATGGTCATACATCTTTAAGAAGGCAGCATTTAACTCTATCAAAAGGAAAGAATAAGCAATGTTTACAAAGATGCCGGGATCTTGATTCAAGAAGAAGGCAACTGAAACTGTTTTACACTGAAAGTTCATTCAGAATACTTTTATGATGCCTTGAAGGCTACTAAGGGCCAAATAATACTTATGATGCATCTCAACTACTCAAGCACTGATGGAGCCACATTGATCCATGATAAGGATATGATCCTAGGACGATGAGCAAAACACTTCCATAGTGTCCTCATCAGACCCTCATCAACCAATGTGAAACCATTTATCATTTACTTCAGGCTGAAGTCAATCCCTATCTAGCCTCTCTAGCTGAGTTTACAACTGAAGAAGAGGTTTTGAATGCCACTAGATTTCTCTTACAGGAAAAGTGTCCAATATTAATTTTCTTCTTACAGGAAAAGTGTCTAATATTAATTTTCTCCCATCTGAGACTGACAAAGTAGAATATACAGTGCTCATAAAAAAAACTGACTGGAAACTTCTGTTTATGTGACAAGAGAAGGTTATCCTCCAGGAATTTAAGGAGGCCTTCATTGCCTATCTATAAAAGAAAAGGAGATGTTAACCTGTGAAATTTACAGAGGAGTCTCTTTCTTAGTGGTAGCCAGAAATATTCTTGCCAGAGTCCTCCTTAATAGACTGATCCTTGACTTAAATTATAGTCATCTACCCAAGAGCCAATATGGCTTCAGATAGGACAGAGGAATGGTTGGCATGGTGTTTGCTGCCCAACAACTCCAGGAAAAATGCCAGGAACAGAAGAGCTATCTGTACTCAATGTATATGACCAAGGCCTTTAATTCTGTCACTCTTGAGGGCCTGTGGAAGATCTTGGCAAAATTGGGTTGCCCAGAGAAGTTCATCAATATCATTCACCAGTTATACAACAGCATATTTGCATAGCTGCTGGATAGTGAACTATGCTCTTGCACTTTCACAGTCACTAAAGGAATAAAGCAGGTCTGCATGTTTATTCCCAGACTTTTTAGCATGATATTTTGAACAGTGCTGACAGGTGCCTTCAATGAAGACAAAAACATCATGAAGGTCTGCTACAGCACTGACAATAAATTATTTAAGTTGAAAATATTATAAATCAAGACTAAAATGGAGAGAGAATTAGTATGTGACTTTTTGTTTGCAGATGATTGTGCTCCTCAGGTAACCTCTGTGACTGAGATGCAACAGAATATGAATCACTTCTTTGCCACTAATTTTGGCCTGACAATTAAGAAGAAAACACAGATTCTTCCCTAGTAAGCACCATGTCATCCCTAGGTGGAACCATCAGTTACAGCACTTAGAAGGCATTTTCCTGGGATATCTCAATAGATAATGAGGTTGATACATGCATTGCCAAAGCTAGCTCAGTGTTTGGGAAGTTCTGAAGAAAAGTGTGGGAGAGAAGAGATATTAGATTGCCTACAAAATTGAAGATTTATAAAACTATTGTGCTGATTTCATTGTTGTATGCCTGAAATCTGGACAGTACACCAGTGCCATGACATGAAACTGAATTGTTTCTATTTGAATTGTCTTAGATTCTGAAGTTCTTCGTAGCCAGATAAGGTGCCAGACACTGAGGTCCTTTCCTGAGCTGAAGTGCCAAACATTCAAACACTACTGCATTGAATGTAAGTCTAATGGACTACACATTGTTTGAATGTCAAACATACATTTTCCTAAATGACTATTTTACAGAGAACTTGCATAAGGCAAGTGCTCACATGGAGGTCAGAAGAAATGTTACAAGGACACTCTGAAGAACTTTGGGATCAATTTGAGACATGGGAGATACTGGCCCCAAAACATAAGATGCACAAATTTAGAGACATCTGTACATCAAATGATCATAAGGACTCTGTGACTAAGCTATGGTAGAGCCTTCTAAGGTTGCATTGACCATAAGACATACTGTACCTTGACTCCAGTATGGTGATGTCATTTTGGTCCTCTTCAAGTATAAAGGATAATAATCAACAAAGAAATGCACATTGGATTAAGGGAGTCAGGGAGAAGTTGAACAATCAAAAATTTTGGAGAGGGAAATGGGAAGGGAAGGAAGAAAAGAAGGTCATGGGACCATAGAATTAAACTTAAAAGGTACATAAGAAGTCATCTAATCAAATGCACTTATTTTATAGGTGAGAAAAATGCAGTCCAAAGAGGTTAAGTGCCTGGTCCAAAAGCTCTACTAAATAGAAAAGCACTTTTCTTTCCACATTACCTAAAATTCAAGTATAGTTTTCTTTTAATTCATGTTACCTGTCCCCTATTATCATTCCTTGAGGGGAAGAGCAAGTCATCATTTTTCTCCAGTTCTAAACTTTATGCCCATCTTCCCTTTTAAACCAGAGAAGCAGTCAAAGCCCCTCCTTCTATCTCATCCTCAGCATTGTCTGATTCAACTTGTCTTACTTCATATCACTTTTTTTAATCACTATGGATCTTAGATTTAGAAGCTAGAAGAGACCTTAGGAGTTACCTTCCTGTCACTCATCTACTGTTATATAGCTTTCTCCATGGTAAGAAGAAAAGAAAATTGAGGTTATTTCATTATGATGGCTCAGGTCTAGCTTGTAAGACAAACAGAAATAGTATATGCAGATGTTTCACATTGGACTAATGGCTTTCATGGGGAAAACTTTGCCAAGCAATAGATAAAATTGATTGCTGAAGGGTAATATGAAAAGAGAGAAGTATTTTAACTGATATGGTTAAAACTAAAGTCAAGAGCAGAGTTTCAACCACAGAGTTAGATATTACCTTGTATTTTTAACAATGACACCTTTGCCTTGGATCACTTTTTCTTTGATGCTAATGCTTTCTACAGGAATTTTGTAGCAAAGAGAATTCAGAAATTATGGTGGAACACATATAAATAAATCATCACAAAGTGAGAGGTGGAAGAAGGAAGATGACTTCTAGCTGTATCCAGAGTCACTGAATTTAAGCAAACCAATAAATATTTGTTATACCTTTATTATGTATAGTAATAAACACTTGGAAAGATACAAAATTCAGAAAAAAAATTGATCTCTGGTCTAAGGACCTTAAGATTCACCCAACTCAATGTCTTCCATTTATTGATGAGCAAAACTAAATCCTAAAATTGAAGATCATAAATTTGGAACAGGAAAATGACACTGGTAGGCCTCTAGAATAACCCTCTCATTCTACAGATGAAAGAATTGAGACCCAAGGAGACTGAGTAATTTGTCCCTGGTTACACAGCTATTTGAATATAGGCCCTATGATTGGAAATTCAAAGTTTTTCCCCCACTGCATTATTTCTGCCATCATATGTAATGACTTGCCCAAGAAATAAATGGCAGAACCTAAGTCAAAATTCAAGTCTTCTTTCACTAAGTCTTGTGTCCTATGGGGAAAAAAAAAATATGCTACTTCCTTTTAAGGAATAGTAAGCCTAGGTCATGCAAAGGATAAAGTTCCAGACCTGGAGTCAGGAAAACTCATCTTCCTGATTTTAAATCTGACCTTAGACACCTAATAGTTGTGTGACCCTAAGGAAATTATTTAACCCTGTTTGCCTAAGTTTCCTCATTTGTAAAATGAACTGGAGAAGGAAATAGCAAACCACTCCACCATTCCTGCCAAAAAACTCCAAATAGGGTCATGAAGAATCAGACACGATTGAAACAACAGAACAAAAAGCCTCCCCTTTCATTCCCAATGTATAGTAATAATTCCAACCAGAATCTAATTACCTCATCATTAGAATAGAGATAGTGGTGACTGCCCACAGTCTACATAATGGGAGTGTTAGTAGGATTAATAGAATAGTTTCAATAGAATTTCCTTGAACTCCTCAGAGATTGGTTTTAATATTGTTATTATCCCCTTTTTGTTATTGTTATTGTTGTACTAATGATCTTTTACATCAGCTTGGAAGTCCCAGAAAAGCCTCCATATGAGTAAACAGAATAAATGGAAATAAGAACTTACTGTTTCTTCATCTCACACCCAGTGACTATGTTAGAAAGTAAATAGCTTCTCAACATTGGATAATAGAGGCATTTCATTGTTGTGCCATCAAATTGTAATGATTACAAAATTACCTGGTTTTCTCCCTCTGAAACAACAAATGGGAGCTTTCTTATTTTATTTATACATTTAATTCTTAGCCTTTCAGCTGTCATTTGGAATACTTTGCCTTAGTTATCCAACTATGCAGTCTGTCATCATAATTATCTTTCTCACAGTACGTTCTCTTCCTGAATGTGTAAAGATTTGCCAATAAGAAAATGCTCAAAGTAAAATAAAAATCTATTACAAAGCATTTTAAGAGGTAAATGATATTTTTCCCAGGTAAGACCCCTCATATGTTTGTTAAAATGGTCTATGAGTATGGGCCTTCAAGTACTAGAAGAAAAGAAAAACTGATAATTCTGTTTATATGATATAATATATTAAATAATATATAATATATATAATATATGTATATGATATAGGAAGACTTCAGAGTGATCAGAATGGTTTAATGGAGAGAGTCCTTCATATAGAGCTAAGAAGACCTGAGTTTTAATCCTGCCTCATATAACTAATTTATTAGTATTTATTTTTACAATTTTATTTATTTTATATGTATTTATATTGATTTTATGATTTTATAATTTATTATTATGTAGGCAAGTCACAATATTTCAGTGTCTCAATTCTGATTTGATTAAAATAATAACAAATATTTCATTGGGTTGTTTTAAGGCTTAAATAAGATTATCCATTAATTCATATAAAACTAGTGGTGGTCTCTCATTTCTTTTTTGCAACTTTTTCAAAGAAGTTAAGATAGAAACAATTCCAGGAAAAGTCATCATTCTGTGATGTTTCTTATTTTCCCTTAATATCCCCTGAACTATTGAATACTTGAATAAACTGAAGACTTTTTGCAATCACATAAAATATTGGGAGGAAAACCAGTCTCAGTAGATTTACTGAAAGTGTTTGATGGATAACTCCAGTAACAAAGAGAAAAATGGATATGTTAGGTACCTTATCCTGTTTCCCCATGGTTTTGATTTTTTTACTAGGCCCCTAAATTTTGAAAGATTTTCATTTAATATATTTTCATCTGTGATAATGGTCTATATCAATCTGCTTATTAGTTAAAGAGTTTTAAGTATGAAAGTTTATCTGTGTCACTGTGAAAATAGAGGTCTTGTGATGCCTAATTCTAATCACCAAATCCCATATTACAATATATTCAATGTGTACTAAATTTGTGCCAGATCATTTCTCCCTTTACTTCATACAATTCTTTTTGATTGCTAAGTATGGGCTCCTTAAAGATAATATTTCTATAATTTCAGATGTTAGTGGCCTAGTCTTTAAATGTTAATAGAAACATCTCAACAAACAAATGACTCCTATGTTTATTATATGTTTTTGTCAATATATTGCTATCTAAGTTCATATGATTATTGCTCATGATGAGCCTTTGAATTTCATTTTTTAGATCTTACATATATATATAACAGATGCTATCTAGAGGTATATACATATATATATATCTTTACATATGTCATTTTTACATCAGTTTCATAGGGAAAATTCAATGATACATGCCTATTTTTATCATAATCATTATTATTTATTATTATTATTATTATTATCATCATCATCATCATTTGTCTTTCAAGAAGAGATGATTCAAAAACTCAGGAGACTACAAAATCCATAAATCAGTCAATACATACAGTGACACTTTGATTAACTAATCATTAGAAATAAGCTATTTTTATGCAGTCAGCCACAAAAAACCTTTGAAAAAAAATCTTAAATCATGAGAAGCAGAGCTTTCTACATTATAGCTATTATGGCTAAACTACTTCAGGCTCATGCCTCCTCAGTTGCAAGTAAACAATTTGTGTTGACCTCACATAAGACAATGGTGGAGTTTTAGAGTTGTTCTTTGTTTTCTGTGTCCTTTATACCTCAGTTGTAAGGATTTTTTCAGTTTAGGGGTCAATGGCCTCCTGCTGCCCATATTAAAAACAACAAATGATGTAGCTAATCTAGCATTCATTTATTTAACCATTAACTTCTTTTACCTACCCAAAATTCATACTCTCATAAGAGTGAAAGTGACCTTGAATTTTATCATATTATGCCAGTAGAAGACAAACTTCGGAAGGTTCTAATCAAGTTGGAAGGACAGTTTGGTGGTGTAGCAGATTAGAGTGCCAAGCTACACTCAAGAAAACTGTCCTCCTTAGGTCAAATCTGGTCTCAAATACATGCTAAATATTTGAATCTGATAAATAAATTAACCTATTTTGCCTCAGTGTCCTCATCTGCAAAATGAGCTGGGAAAGGAAATGGCAAATCACTCCATTAACTTTGCCTAGTACAACCCAATTTGGTAAGGCAGAGGTGGACATGACTGAAAAATGACTGAATCATAAAAAATCAAACTGGAAAGAATTTCAATATAGACCTATAGGTTGATTGTATGTCTCTGTTCTGAGGCCTAGTCTAAATTTAGAGAAGTTCAACCCTAGAAGGTCACACTCTTTTTTCTGTCATGGTAACCCAGAAATAGATGAAAATATACAGTGACCTACACCCTGCTTCCATTTTCACAGTGATGATAACAAAGTAACAAAAAAAGAGAGCTAGAAACACTTAGAAATCACACAGTTCTTAGATCAATTAAAAAGTGGAATTAACTCTTAGTCTTCTTGTGTATTCTTTGTCCCAAAACTGGCAAGTTCAGACACTATTAAAAGGATTAAATCATATCCATATCTATACTATTTCAATAAGTAAGCTCAAAGCAATGTGAAAGACATCTTTGAATGTGTAAGACAAGAAAAAGGAAATGTGGTGGGCAGGTATTGTGAATAGGAGTATACAAATTAATAGCCTAAGGGCTTCATTTAGGCCCCTTCAAAAATAATGACAATAATAAAAGAACCAAAGAGGGCATTAGGTCATTAGATGACCCCTTTAGGGAGAATTTCCATTAAGTCAAGAATCACCAAGGTTTTGGTTATTACCTGTTGAAAGAGAGGAAATACTTATCCCAGTTTCATCTAAGAATCCAAGAATAAATAATCCATAATCCTCTGAAATCCAGTCACACAAAAATATAATGTTAACCAGGTACTTGCATTTTAAGACTTTAACATTTGCTTTATGGAATGAAAGGGTCCGTCCTATGCTTCTTAGAGTGGAAAGGAAAACCAGAATGATCTGGGACTTGTCCAGATAAGAAACTGTATGGAAAACTCAGTGTGAGCCTAGATTTCAAAGAACCTTAAACCCCAGTCAGAAGACTTGTTATTGATTGAGACAAGAAGAGCTTTGAGCAGAGAATTACATTTAAATACACATACACATATACTGTGTGCATGTGTGTATATATATACATATATGTATATGCTTACATGTATATATAAATGTTTTCAGAATTTTAGGATGTAGTATATTGAATTTATTGAGGGTATAGCTAATCTATGTCACTACTTGGATAATGGGATATTGAAAACCTCAACCAGGTTGCTGAAAGAGGGTAAAGAAATAAAACAATAAAAAGTAGATGTGTCTAAGGGGGGTAAAAACTGCTGAGACTCACTTTATAGCCTCTCTTTGTATGCCCCTTTGCATCAGCACTCATCTGTGTCCTCATGTGCCTAGCATATGTTTTCTTAATGCGATAAACAAGTGAACATAGTGCAATTCTCAGAGGTCAGTTCCCCTCATGTCTATTCACCCAGAACCAACCCCTTTCTTTTCTATTATCATTATGTATTTTAAAAAAATGGACATCTCCACCAAAGAAAGAAGATTGTAGATTTGGGCTATAGAAAGTTTCTCCAAAATTGTCATCACAATAACTCCTCTCCAAGATGTGAAGCTCATGTTCCCAACCTTCCAATACCTTCTTTTACTTGCTGCTCGGTCATCAGTTATGCACTGTTCCATTTGCAAAGAGAAGAGACTTTTTGCATTTCTGGGAAATCTAGGCCAAACTGCACCCTTATTTTTGCTCGAAAATTTTGAATAATTCAAGCCAAAGCAGAGTGTGCTGTTTGAATTGCCCAAGTAATTGCAGCTGTGTGTCTATGAATGTGAAGCCATTTTTACACCTCCTGTGACCAAAAAAAGAAAGTGGAAAAAAGCTACTGTGCTAGCACTCTTTAACAACATATTAGCTACCCTCCTACTAACCTAAAGGGAAAAGAAGGGAAAACAATCAATATTTAATAAGCATGCCGGCTTCATAATTCAGGTATTTAGAATGTGAAAGCTGGAAGGTTTCAGGAGTCATTCTCAAGAACCTAAAGATGTTAATTTACTCTAATCCCGGAGCTGCTGTATTTAGAATGTAAGCTTGAAAATGACTTGAGTGTTTTTTAAAACATAACTCTCAAAAATGTTTTATTTTTTGTTTCCTGCAAAGCAAACCTCTGACTGAAAGTGTTACCTTCAGTAAGAAGCAGCAAAATAGAGTAGAAAAGAAAACTGGAATGTGAGTCAGAAAACCTGAGATTATCCCCTGGCTCTGCCAGATACTGTTACTATGACCTTGGGCAAGGAAATTCAGCGATCTAGTCCTCAGTTGACTCTTCTGGAAAATGGTAGGATATTAATACCTAATATAGTTACTTTGAGACTGAAATCAGTGTTTGAAAGTATTTTTAGACTTATTCTATATATTGGTGTGTGTGTATATTTTTAATTTAGGATGTTATAGGAACATAGATTTAGAACTTGAAGGAATCTCAGATTTCTTATAAGGCAGTAGCACTTCAAAACAGTTTTCTCACTAAAGGTTGGTTTTTTTCCTCCTTTGGCATTTAGATAGTGAATAGAAGCTGGAAAAAACAAAAAAGGCAGACAGAAAGACAGAAACAGATAATAACAGAGCAACAGACATTCAGAGAAACAGAGAAAGGCAGTCAGAGAGAGAGAGAGAGAGAGAGAGAGAGAGAGAGAGAGAAACAGATGGGGCACAGTGAAACAGAGGGAGGGAGAGAGAGAAGGGGAAACAGACATAGAAATGGAGAGATTGAAACAGAGACAGAGAGGGAGACACATAGAGAAACAGATAACAAATGGAGGACCAATAAGAAAATTCCTGTATTCAGAAAATCCTGACTTTTGATTTAAGGATAATTTGAGAAACTCAGAAATATTGCTGGTTAGATGAAATAGTCTATTCTGTAATTTTTCAGAATTGAGACACACTTGGGATTTCCATTTCCTTTCAAAAGTACTAAAGTGGTTTGTCATTTCCTTTCTCTAGTTAATTTTACAGATAAGGAAACTGAGGCAAACAGGGTAAAGTGACTTGTCCAGGGTTATACAGTCAGTAAATATCTGAGACTAGAATTAAACTCTGGTCTTCCTGACTCCAGGCCCAGAAGTCAATCCACTGCAACACCTAGTTGCTCAAAGATCACTTCAGTTGTCTAAAAATGTGCAAGTTACCATGACTGACATAGTGTCTTGAGTTGATATATTTCATTTCTAGACTTTGTAGAAATTTCCACAAAAAATGGGCCAAACTCCAATATTTCTCTAACCTCAATAATGCTCCTTTTTTCTTTGAACCTTAGTTTCCTCCTGGAAATGTTGGACTGGTTGATTGTTGTCCTTGATTCTAGAAGAAGTTCAATGTAACATCACTATGTTGGTGTCAAGGTAGCATATGTCTGACTGTGGCTGATCAGACCAAGATGAGTTTAGAAGAAACTGCAGAAAGATATAAAGAAACAGATAGGGGTGGCTAGGTGAGGTAGTGGATAAAGCACTGGCCCTGGAGTCAGGAGTACCTGGGTTCAAATCCAGTCTCAGATGCTTAATAATTACCTAGCTGTGTGGCCTTGGGCAATCCACTTAACCCAGTTTGCCTTGCAAAACCCTAAAAAAACAAACAAACAAACAAAAGTAAACAGATAGACAGAAAAACAGAGTGAGAGGCAGAAACACACAGAGAAAGAGAAATAGAGACAGGTAGAAATGGGAAGGAGACAGGAAGAGATAGAGAGAGAAAACCAGACAGTAACAGAAGTGGAAAGGATTAGAATTAGAGATAATGACAGAGAGACAAAGGTTAGGCAAAAATAGTTCATATGACTGTTTGGAGGGGAGATGTCTCTAAATTTGCTTATTTCATGTTTATTTGGAATAAGATTAGACTTGACAATATCTGAAAACCCTTCCAGTTCTGCCATCCCATAATTATAAAGAAAGGTGACAGAAAAAAACAAAAGAAATCACAAAAGATAAAAACAAAACCAAATAGCTTATGTTTCATTGGTAAAAAAAACCAATATAAGTTATATTATTCTATAATTCTCAGGAAATGGTTTCAGAGGATTTATAGTCGTAAGGCTCTTTTGAAGCATGTATAAATTCAGGTGAGGTTTATGGAATTGTGTAGCAAAGAGGTATTGTAAATGAAAAGAGTAGTTGTGTTTGTGTTTTTACCTACTTTGTCTAAATTATTTGCAAAGTACTGAACTTGCCTCTTCAAAAAATTTTGTGCTCAGAAGAGTGTATCAAAATGTTTTATATGCTGTGTCTATGCAAATATTAATACTGTTTGTACTGATTGAAAGACACTTAGTTTGAATGGTAAGAACATATGACTTGGGGATCAGAAGATTCATGCTTTAAATTTGCCATTTTACCATGTACCAATTTAACTGCTCTGACTCTCAGTTTTTCCATCTAAACCAATCTAATCCAACATTTATTAAGCTACTTCCAACTCCAAGGCATTATGCTGTGTACTGTTTCTGATCTGGAGAATGTTCCCACAAAAGTAATGCTTGATTCAAGTCTAAACAAAGCTAGGGATTCTATGCTGTAGAGATGAGGAGGCAGGACATTCTGACTATAAGGGAAGGAAATGAGATGCCAAAGGTCAGTTTATCTTAAATGTAAAGCATATGAAAGGGAGGAATATGAAAGTTTACATTTTATTCTATATGAAGAGTTGAACTCAGAGTGTACCTAAAAGAAGAATTTGACCAGGCAGAAAGCAGAAGCATCTAATCTTAACAACATCCTTTAAATTAGCAAATTACTTCCTAAAGGTCAAAAGATAGGGAATCACTAAAGATTATTGATGAGAGGAATGACATAGTCAAAAATATAGAAAATGTAGGGAAAAAATTGGTAGGTTAAATAAAGGATGAAGTAGAGAGAAGAAAAACTAGAAACTGGGGGTGAGGTAGAGAAAGGATTGACTTTTAAGCTGTTGTGATTGTCCCAAAGTGATGAAGACCTGTATTAGCATGGTGGCTTCAGTCAACAAAGAGAAGGCAGAAGTTGAGAGAAATGTTTGGCAGATAGAATCATTAAGACTTAACAAATCTTTTTTCCACGTGGTTGTGTGTGTGTGTGTGTGTGTGTGTGTGTGTGTGTGTGTGTGTGTGTGTGTGTTATGGAATTACTAGGTAATTCAGAAGATAGAGTCAAGAGAATTTCTGTATGACCCTAGGCAAATCACTTCACTTCTGTCAGCCTCAGTTTCCTTAACTATAAAATGAAGACTGTATCAGTACCAGCTTCACAAGGTTGTTTTTGAGGGTCAAATGTGAAAACATTAGCACAGTTCCTCAAACATAGTAAGACTCATAAATTCTTATTCTCTTTCCCTCTTGTACCTAAATTGAAGATTCATTGATAAACATTCACATATAAACAATTTATCATATAGAGTTATGAAAAGTATATAAGGAAATATATGCCAGTCACCTTCCCTAATCTCGTAATTTCTCATCTATAATGTAGGGATAATAAGACTGTTCTCCCTACTGTACAGGGTCATTGCAGAGTCATATGTAGTAGAATGTTACTGAACAGGGAAATGCCATTGAAGTATCCTTAAGTTTTTATTTTCATTTCAAACCCTTGTTTCATAGGAAGGCAAAGGTGATTTGCTTGCTTCCATTTGATCTTTTGACCATTAGGGACTAATTTGCTAATTTAAAGGCTGTTGTTAAGAGAAGATGTTTCGGCTTTCTACCTGACCAAATTCTTCTTTTAGGGATAATCTGAGTTCAACTCTTCATAAATATTCTATTGGGAGCTGATAACTTATTTCATTTTGCCTCATTTTACCCAATACACATAGAGCTTTTAGGCACAAAGATGCTTATTTAAGTAAACCCTCAGGCTCAATATTAATTTTATCTGATGTTCTGTACTCCAGAGTTTATCAATCTGTCTCCACCATCATTCAGATAATTACATGGCAGCAGTGTGTAAAGACAAGGTTGAAGTTATTAAAGAAACCTTTTGGTTTGAGGAGTTTCAATTCTAGAAGATGCTGAGTGAACAAAGAAGTTTGGAGGAGTTCCAGAGTTACTGGGAAGATGTAACCAAGAAAGAAAAGGGAAAAAATTCAAGGTGAAATAAATTTTACTTTTCATAAACATTATCAGAATTTGAGGGGAGGTGCACTTTTGTAATTTAGCTCTTAGAAGAATGTTATGCTTATCATTTCAGATTTTTTAAGCATACATTTGTGACTTTTCATGACCCCATTAGGGGTTTTCTTGGCAAAAAAATGAGTAATTTGTCATTTCCTTCTCCAGCTCATTTTTAGTTGAGGAAAGAAGCAAACATAATTAATTGACTTGTCCAGATTCAGACCACTAGTAAGCATCTGAGGCCAGATTTAAACTCACAAACATAACTTCAGGCCCAGTGATCCATCCACTATACCACTTAGCTGCCCTTGTATAGATTGAAGGAATAAGAGTAAATGACCTCCTCTCACCCATTCTTCAACCTTCATATAATGTCTATTCAACAGAATTCATATCCATTTATTCCCTAAAAATTTCACATTCTACAAGAAGCCTTCCACAACCCCTCTTAATTCAAGGGCTTTCCCTCTGTTAATTTTCTGCCATTTGCCCTGCATATATCTTGCTTGGTATATGTTTGTTTGCCTTTTGCCTCTTCATTGATTTGGAAATTCATTGAAGGCAGGGATTGGGTATTTTGCCTCTTTTTATATCCCCAGACTTAGCACTATAGCAGGCACCCAGTAAGCAATTAACAGATGTTTATAGATTGAGTGGTTGCTATTCCATGGAGTTTTGTGAAGATCAGATAAGACAATATAAGTGAAAGCACTTTAAACTGTAATGATATAATTAATTATAAGACAGAAAGAGAGGCATAGATGTTTCTACCTTGATCAAAACATAGTCCCAAAGTCAGAGGGTAGTTTTCCTACAGACAGATATATATAATAAAGAGAGAAAAGATGAAGGATAATTACCTTGACTTCTTCAATAAGCATTTGTTTTTGCTGCTCAAAATTCCAACTTCCTCCAAAGTTAGGTTCAAATTTCACCTCCTACTTAAAGGCATTTTCTAATTTTCTTTCTTTGTTATGTTATTTGATTAAATGTCTTGTGCTTGAATCTTGTGTCCTCTGACAGGCTAGTTTTTAGGACTCATGAACTATGGTGCTCATTGGGTATTTAACCCTCTGAAAACCTCAAATCTAGAATAGTTTTCCGGAGGTTGGAGGAGAATAAAAAGATGAAGGAATTAAGAAGTGCCCAAGTAGCTTAAGTATTATTATTATTATTATTGTTGTTGTTGTTGTTGTTGTTGTTGTTGTGTTTATTGTGTTTATTGTTATGTTTATAATAATTAATAGTTATTAATAATAATGGAAAATCAGTGATGGAATCACAGTTTTGGCTTTATTATAGGTCAAATCAGGGCCTATGCAAATTGTAATGAGTAGTAGATTTTTCTTGTTAAAATACTGTTACAATTTATTCTAAGTAAAGACTTTGTGGAAACTATTTCTTGTCTCCTAAACTATTTTTACAATGGGAAGTGGTCCTGCAATGTGGGTGATACATTGATGAGGTTTAATAAAAAACAAATGTCAAAGAAATACAAAAAAAAGAAAAACCCAAAACCTTCTGAATTCCTATATTATCAATACTTGAGATAGAATATGTAAGGAAGTTGAGGTTTTTTTGGTCTCTTCTTTCTCCCTCCCCCTTCCCACCTTATCTCCCAGTCTTAGTTCACTGCCTTCAATTCCATTTTTCATTTGGGATTCCATTCAGTTTCTTTACTTCCCTCTTGCTGACATTTCTATTTATGGAAATAACTGTCAGTACCCAATGAAGAAAATATTTCTATTCTGAACTCTGAATGGAAATCTCCCTCATATCTTAGATAAGAGGACCTCCCAATCAAAATTATTTGGACAGGTTATTTTTTTCTTCTATGTGTGGCAGGTTTAAAAACACCACCATCTGAAAAAATTTGAATATTCTTTTGCTCGGGAAGAATAAACCCTGGAAAAAATGAGGGATGACATTAAAGGATTCTTCCTTGATCTTCAGTGTCAGATAACTTGATTGTATATTATGATAGCAAAAATCTGTCAAAATGTGATAACAAAACCCTACTTAGTTATCATCTCAATAGACAGGAGTTCATAGAATCACAAAATGTCAGCATTGGACAGGGTCTTTTATATCATCTAATCCAATTGCTTCATTTTTGAAATGGGAAAACTGAGAGATGAAGATTCTGTTTTCCTATCAAAACAGTTAATTCACGACAGAACTGGGGTTTTGAAATTAGATCTCTAGGTTCATGTAATTTTCAACTACAATGCAATAGATAATAGGGTACTAGGTCAAAAATGGGACTTAAAGTCAGAAGATATAATTGGGTAATTGAATAAAGATGATATCTTAAGTAACATCTTATCCAACCCCCTTATTTTGCAGATGAGAAAATTATAAATCAAAGATATGAGTTGACCATCCCAAGGTCAAATAGGTAGTAAGGAGAAGATCCCAGAATCAACTCACATGATAGTGTTAGACAACTTGGGATGATCTTCTACTTCTGTTATTATTACAGCTGTGTCACTATGAGCAAGTCATTTACCCCCCTGAACCTCAGTCTGACCTCCTCCTATCCAGACTATTGAGTGAGCCCCAGATCTATTGCTACCTAATTCAGCAAACATTTATAAGCTCCTATTGTGCTCAGTATACTCTGGCTAAGCTCTAGAGGAAAATACATAATTTTGATAAGATCAGAATCTGCCTATCAGTCACCCTATGTTTTCTGTCTAGTTAAGGGGTAAAAAACAATTAAAATGTAATTAAGAAATGTTTATGGTAGCTAGTTGATGCAGTGGATAGAGCACCAACCCTGTAGTCAAGAGGAACTGAGATCAAATCTGTACTCAGACATTTAATAATTTACCCATGGACCTTGGTCAAGTCACTTAACCCTATTGCCTTGTAAAAATTTAAAAATGTTTAACAAAATAAATAAAAATACAATGCAACATAAATAACGTTGATTTATGGCTTTCTAAGTCATTATGCAGGAATCCATTTGTATTTGAGTTTGATGCTACTGCTGTATATCATTAAACTACTTGACACCTGATATATTTACAATTCTATTCCTTGATCCTATTGTGTAAGTCTGAGTCTAGTTGTGCAGAGTAGAGAATAATGAATTAGGAAGCAGGGCAGATTTTGATAACCACTTGCCCAACCACAGAAGATAGACAGTGGTCAGATTTAGAGTCAGAAAAACCACCAACCTGAGTTTAGATCTGACCTCAAAAATCTTACCAGGGGTGTGATCCTGGGTAAGTCATTTAATCCTATTTGCCTCCCTTTCCCCATCTGCAAAATTAGCTGGAAAAGGAAATGACAAACCACTCCAGTATCTATGCCAAGAAAAACACCAAATGGAATCACAAAGAGTTGGGCATGACTGAAATGACTGGACAATAAAGAAGATTTTTTTAAGTGACCATAAGTGATATTCTTAAAACCTTGAACATTATCTAAATTCTTTCTCCTCCTCCTGGCCCCTGCAATATATAATTTTGGTATTTCATTACTTGGCTCAGTGATGGAAATCTAGATTGTGAAACAGTACAAAGAAATGAAAAGCACACCAGTTTTGGAATCAGAAGACCTACATTCAAATCCTCCCTTTGATGCTTATAATCTTTATCACCTTGTGTAAATCTTTATCACCTTATTCTTAGTTTCCTTATCTACTAAATGAGAGAGATGGACTATTTGGCCTTTAAATTTGTGAACCTTTGATATGTTATTTGTAGCTGCACTAGAAAGAAACCCCTCTGAGTCTCAGTGTCCTCCTCTGTAAAATGAGAGGGATGATCTCTAACATCCCCTTCAAATCTAAAACTGCGATCCTATTAGTCCTGTGTCTGAAACATACTATCTATAATCCCAGGTACTTTACTTCTCAGTGTTTCTAGTGTCCTCTGTAAAACTATAAATCTCAAAGCTATCATGGCTCTGTTTTGGCAAAGGTGGTCTTCATCTGCATCTCACTACCTATAATAATATCATAAATCTATTCAACTTCCAAAACTAAAGAAAGCTAACCACTAAAAAGACAGCTATGTGGTTCAGTAAACTGTGTGCTGGGCTGGAATCAAGAAGACTCCTCTTCCTAAATACAAATCTACTTACTACTACTTAATCCTGTTTGCTTCACTGTCTTCATCTCTAAAAGGAATTGGAGAAGGAAATGGCAAACTACTATAATACCTTTGCCAAAAAAACTCCAAATGGTAACCCCATGAAGAATCAGAAAAAATTGAACGGAAGAAATAATAATAAAAATAGCAATTTTACTTATAATCCTTTTCTTTCCCCTCTGCCCCAAATTTCAATAGGAATTAGTGTCACTTAGTGATGGATGCTGAGGATATTTTCTATGTATTGTTTTATGTTATAACTTGGAAAATGTATGGTAGCATATTACAGACCCTATCTATAAACCTAATTCCCTGATACTTGTTAAGTTTGTAGAAGGATCATTTTACTTTCTTCTGTTGCTTTAATATTCCTGTTAGTGGACTTTTCTCTTTATTGGAAAACTACCATATTTGGAATTTTGGTATTTGTGATTTCTCAGCCCTCTTCTCCTATCCCCTTTATTTCTTTTCTTTTGAGTACTTTCTGTTTATCACAAACATGAGTAAATCTGCAATGTTAAGAGACTTATAGAAGTTAGTAGAGCTTATTCCCCTACCATCACACTATCATAGATTTAAAACAGCCCAATACAAGAATCTAGTGAAATAAAAAAATTAGAAAACACATGAAGGGTAAGAAAATTTTGCATTGGGAGAATGACTGTTAGTTCAGTTGGGTGCAGATCCAGAGAGTGCCCTTCCTACATTAAGAATTGGAAGAACATGGTAGATGTTATTTTGCCTATAAACCCCTTTATAAAAGGTGGTCTTCAATAAATCACCTAACTTCTCTAGCTTACCCATCAAGTTGATCAACAAGTATTTACTGTGTTTAGTTCTTAACCTGATTTTAGGGGATTTGAGGGGGCAATAGATTTAATTGGCTTGACTAAGGTACCGCAACTAGTAAGTGTCTGAGGTCAAATTTGAACTCAGGTCCTCCTGATTCCAGGACCAGTATTCCTTCCATTGTGTTACCTACATACCCCTAAAGCTTATCTTCTAATAGAGGAAAACAAAATTAGCCTAAGCAATTAAATACAGGATCTATACAACATAATTACAAACTGTTTTGATGCATTGGTTGCTAACATCTGTGTAAATCAAGAAAGACAACCTGAAGGAGGTGACCTGAAGCTTGAAAGGATATAGGAGGTCCAAGATATGTAGAGAATACTAGGCAAAAGCAAGGACAAAGACATGCAGGCAGATGATAGAATATTATGTTCAGAGAATGATAGCAAGTAGGACATATTTGTTGAAGTATAATAACCACAACTAGAAATAATATGTAATCAGCCTGAAAAGATAAGGCTGGAAACCAGATAATGAAGGCTTTCCCAAGCCAAACATAGGGATTTGTGTTTTATTCCTATAAACAATATGGAACCATTGAACATTTTTTTTAGTAGTGGAATGACATGGTCAGATCCCTGTTTTACGAATGCAAAAAGATACTTTGGTATCTGTGTGGAGAATGGTATGGAGAGGAGAGGAGAAAGGCTAGATGCAGAAAGACTAATTAGGAAGTAAGTTCTTCGAAAAGATGATGAAAGGGAAACTAGGTTAGTGCAGTGGATAGAATACCAACCCTGGAGTCACAGGATCTGAGGTCAAATCCAACCTCAGATACTTAATAATAACTACCTATATGATCTTGGGCAAGTCACTTAACCCTATTGCCTTGCAAAAAAAAAAAAAGGGATGAAAATTTCAAGTAGGGCAATAATGCTGTGAATAAAGATGTGAAAGATAATGAAGAATTACAGAAATTCTAGAAAGGTGGAATAGATCTTTTTTTAAAATATTTTATTTTTAACAATTACAGGTAAAACAATTTAATTTCTTTTAAAAACATTTTAGCTCCAAATTTTTTCCATTTCTCCCTCACCTCCCCCCTCCCTAAGTCAATAAGCAATTTGATATACATTATATGTTTGAAGTCATTTAGAACTTATTTGATGGAAAAAGTCTTGACAATTTTTGTTGAACCTTAAAAAAATATAGAAGATATTTGATACAAAAGTATGTTCTTACTGAAAAATAGTCTACAATTAAACACTGGGGAATCTAATTATATATTAAATGAAATGATTGTGCATGTTTAAAATGAAAACAATAGCATGTTTTCACAAGTGAAAATATTTAATAATACTTCTTTTTAAGATTTTTTTCAAATAAAAAATAAAATGAATGTGTCATTAAAATATAATGTAAATCTTTGAAGAAGACAAGGTAAGATATTGTACCTATTTAATTTGTGAGAAAGATAAACTTAGAAAAATCCCATGGCTTGCTCATAGTCAGACAGGCAGTAGTAGAAAAGGCAGAACTGTGATCCATATTTCCTGACTAGAACTATTTTCACTATAACAAATGATTCCTATAGTTTTTGTTAAGTTGTGATAGGGGAAAAGTACCAAAAATATTGAATAATCTTGCATTATATTTTATTTTGTTTTTTTATAAAATCAATAGATTTTCTAATCTGAAATAAAATGAGTGAATGAAGACTCAGAGAATTATTATCAATATAAATTAATTTTATTATCCTTTAAAATTAATAACTTACTCAGAAGGGGTGACTTATCCAGTAAGTAGGGATCACAATCTTAGAGCCAGAAGGACCATAGATAAAAGTCTTCTAGTCCTAACTCATTTTTAATTTAAATTTTAATTCCTTCAGTGAATAAAAATCTATTTTCTCTCCTCCCTACCCTTCTCCATTTAACCCCAATATTTTAAATTTGAGAAGGGATAGGAACTTGCCCAAGATTTTACAGGGTCAGAGTTCAAAGATCTTTTGTTTCTCAATCTAGATTACCACTCCACTTCCCCAAATTCCACTATATTGCAACTCTCTTTAACTCCTTCACCAGTCATTTTTATATTTAGTTTTTGTTATAAGCTTAAGAAATATCAATAAGATGAGCATTTAATCCCATATACAAAATAAAACAGAAAAAGATTATACATGCATATGCCATTCCTCACATGTACAGCTTTGCCTATCCTTCTAAATATTAAACTAATTCAAAATATTTTTGAAACTGTCCTACTTGTTTCCTATTGTCCTTCTTAAAATTTTATCCTTTAATTTTTATTATATAAATATTTTGTTTTCCAACTACATTCAATGGCAGTTTCTACCAATCATTTAAATTTTACAGTTTTTCTTCATCCCTCCCTCCCTCCCCTCCCCACTTGCCCCAACAGAAGGCAATCTGACATTGGTTTTACATTTGCATCCATGATAAATATAGTTCAAAATTGAACTTGTGAGAGAAAAATCAAATCTTCAAGGAAGAAAGAAAACATTAGAGAAAGCAAAATTATAAATTACATAAGACAGCTGTTAAAAATTGAAGATAATAAGATTTATTCTTGGTTTAAACTCCTTAGTCCTTTCTCTGGATACAATTGGTATGCTCCATCACAAATACCCTAAACTTTTCCCTGATTATTGCACTGTTGGATGATCAAGTCCTTCATGGTTGAGCTTCACTCCATATTGTTATTAGTGTGTATAAATTTCTTTTGGTTCTGCTTATCTCATTCAACGTCAATTCATGCAAGTCTTTCTAGGCTTTTCTGAACTCCGTCCCTCATGATTTCTTATACAGCAGTCATATTCCATTATATACATATAGCACAGTTTGTTCTTCAACTGGTGGACATCCCCTCAATTTCCAATTCTTTGAACAACAGAGCTGCTATGAATATTTTTGTACAAGTGGGATTTTTATTCCGATTTTTTAAAAATTAACATGCACTTAAATTTTCTTTCCTTCCTTCCCAACACTTCCTCCCAGGGGAAAAAAAAGGAAAGGAAAAGCAACTTTGTAACAGATACTCATAGTTAGCAAAACAAATTCTTCATTGCAAGTACTCTGCCTTCTAAGTTGGTCATTGCACAGGTCAAAAGGCATAAAAGTCTTTCAAGCTTATTCTTTCTTATATTGTTCTTGCAATTGTATGAATCTTTCTCATTACATTGACCTCCATTTATGTCAGTTCCTACATCTTCCAAGTTTTCTCATGTCTTTTGGCACAGTAGTATTCCATTATATTCATACATCATAATTTTTAGTCTTTCCCAATGGTAGGGTACCCTGAAGTGATACAATTTGCAGTACTTTTCCATCTCAAAAAAGAGTTCCTATATCCTTATGTGTCAACCTGATATTTTCAGAACAATCCTGCTTGTATGTTTCCCTCTGACCTTTCTCTTTTGTGAATGTTTTTTAAAAAATGTTTCAATTATCTGCTTTTCTTCTTTTTTATTGAGAAAATCTGATCTTTAGTCACCTCATTTTCAGTTAAACCAAAAGAAATAAGAAACAAAACCTATTAAAACTATATCAATATCATCACCTTACTGTCAGGAGGTAGGATCATGTTCCAGCTTTGACCTTCTGGAATATACATTTTATTTGAAATATTGAACTCAGGATAAAAATGTACTAGACATCTTGGAAAGATATGAGGACTTGAAGTTTGAATCTCCAGTAATTTTAGTGCCTTGCCAAGGAGTAGTGATGATTTTCAATCCCAAAAAAGTATTCTCCAGCATAAGGAGATGTTGTTGTCATCACTGAAGTCATCTTCAGAATGACATTTTCTACTTTGGATTTCAGACTCTGGATATTGCATATATTTGAACACTGGTAGTCTACCATGAATCATAAACACACATTGACAATGCTAGATTGGAAAGAAATATGCTTCCTGTATCCATCATTTTTTAACACTAAGGTTGTAAAGATTTGGCATCAACTTTTACAAAAAAAATTACATTGACTAATATTTTGGAGAGCCCAAGGCAACTGTCTTAAGGCTTCTCTATTTAAATAACAATGAAATGAAGTCAGTGGCATTTAATTAGTTTTTGCCATGGAATTGTTGCTGTGGACTTTTCAATATGGATTGTTAATCACTACCTTAAGCAGATAATTCTTCATTACCTAAAATCTGAATTCTAATCAAGATCCAAGAAAGTAGCTGTAGAAAATTTTGATGAAATTGGTGAGGATGAAAAAAAGAAGAAAATTTTAAAAAACCACCATATGATAAATAATGGATCATTTGCATATGGTCTTTTGAGTCTGATTATGTACTTCTCACTAATTTTATTTTTAATTTCAACTTCCTTTCGTTTCACAACTTCACATGCAAAATGAGATCACTTAAATTGTCTCTACATAACTCCAAACATCCAGATGGAGACTGAAAGATATAGTCAATCATCCAGATGTTTTGGGTATATGATTCCAAACACCCTAAGACTGGAAAATAAGCCACATAATGGATGCTATGATTCAGTTCTCGTGTGGATGTTTTGAGTTGTATAGACAGAACTTCAGAAAACAAGAAAGTTGAGGGAACAAAAAACTAATATTACACACATATGTCTAATATAAGCAGGAACAAAAACTATTGCAAACAGAATGAAGATGACAGTGTCAGAAATAGTCAATGTGTTTTCTTAATTTAAAAGAACACACATTCATTTCCCTTCAAATAACTGATTATTAAAGCTACAAGATTGTAAATGCCATGAAGGCAGAAAATTGTCTAATGTCAAGTTGGCCTCTTTTTCTGTACCTAGTACAGTGTTATGCCCAGAGTAGGTGCTAAATGCATTCTTGTTAAAGGAATGAAAGAATGAGAACAAATTGTTATTGTCCTTCAGTCATGACCCAATTTGGGATTTTCTTGGCAAAGATAACTTCCTTTTCTCACTAATTTTATAGATAAGGAAACTGAGGTAAACCAGGTTAAGTGACTTACCCAAGAACACAGAGCTAGGGTATAAGAATTTCAAAATCAGGTATTTAGGCTCTGCATTCTATACACTTCCCCACCTAGCTGCAAAAGTCCAGCTTAATTATCATGAGGATGTTTTAAAATCATTATCACCATGTCTTATTACTTAAAATGATACAGAGAATTAGTACAAGCACAGGGAACAGAGACTGGTAACATGATCAGTTCCTCTTCTACAGAGTCATGAGGATGTGAATTCATTCTTTTTAATGATAATAAGATCATAGATGAAGAATTTGAAAGAAACTTAGAAGTTATTTAGTACAATATCTAGATAAGAAAAATGTGACCTAGAAAGGTGATGTGATTTGTCTAAGGATATACTGATAAAAAGTGGCAGGACCAGGATTTGGAATTCTTACTCTAAATGCAACCCTCTTAGGATTCCCATTTGCTTCTTCCATTTCAGACCCTTTATGTCCAGTTTCCCAATAAAGTTTTCCTGATTTTCCTAGTTGATATATCTGGGACTTGGTTCCTTTTTCACTCAAGATATTTATTCTTTGTATAAATCAAATTTTGAGAAGTACCCATGTTAGCTTTAATGATTGTACCTTTGGAAATGACCTGCAATGGCAGAACCTTAACCAATGATATACAGTAAGCACTCCAAAATTTTTTCCAACAGGAAGTTAAACTCAAGATACCCCCATATGGCAACTCTGCCCAGGAGGCATAAAATTGTGCCATATGCTAGATTCTGAAGGAATCCAAAGTAATCAGATACTTAAATCTGTATTTCAAATCCTAGGACTATCAAACTTGAATTTTGATTCTAAGGAAAAAGCTGTTGTCCAGGTATAAAAGATAATTTTATGAGTTGATAATTTCACAGTAACTATCCCAAATCAGAGTAAAATAATATCTTTAAACAAGTGTGCACATAGCAGAAAGCAAATTAAAAAGAGCTGTGGGAAAAAAAGAATGGCATAGTAGAAAGATATGGAATTTGGAATCAAAATGTCTAAAATAAAAACATTACCCTCTCTTTTCAGTTGTGAGACTAGATAATTTATTTAACCTTTTTTGTGTCTCACTTCATCTATAAAGTGAGGAAATTAGATTAGATAATTTATACGTCTTTTCCCAAAGAATAAGGCAGCCAGCATTTATTAATTGCTTACTATTTAACAGGCAATATGCTTAGCTCTGGGAATATAAATTCAAACTCAAGGAACTTACATTCTAATGGAAGAAGACAATACAGAATGAAAGGGGTGGAGCCCACATTGATATTAAAGAATGAACCTGGCCATCTTTGGCCTTTTCCTTAAAACAGTTTCCAGGAGGAACTGATAAATCAGAGGACAAACCTCAAGAGAAGCATGATGTTTCAGAATAAGGAGTTTTCTACTTCATAATGGAGAAAGACATCTAAAGAGTCTAGAACGCAGCCCAGAGAAAAATGAAGGAAGGACCTCAGAAAATCCACATTTACCAGTTTTTTTTTAAAGAAGGATTTGCTGAAGCAAACAAAACTACCTAAAGACTTAAAAAACTTAGTTCAAGGAACTGACTTATTAAATAGTTTTATTACTGTATAGATGCTATATATAGCTTCTTATGAGGAAAAGACCTGATTCAAATTTCAAGTGACCTCTCTGAATTTATTTAGGCATAAGTTTCAGTCCTTTAGTATTTGCCTATCCAATTTGACCCTTTCTTTTCTCTTCTACAGCTTTAAAATCCATATACAAAAGATTTTTGTCACAACCATTTAAGAGACCCCCATTTGCAGAGCATAAAACTATAAATGGGAAACATTTAAAACCTAGATAAGGCATTTCTACATTTATGAAATTTATAGTTTTATAGCAAGAAAATAGATGTACATACACTCATTAGGGGAAAATTAACTCTCTGGAGTTCGAAAAACCTACATATAAATTCTACCCCTGATGCTTACTGTGTGACTGTAGGCAAATCCTTTTTGGCTCCCCATGACTCAGCTTCCTCATTTGAAAAATGTGGAGGTTTGACTGAATGACTTCTGAAGTCCCTTTCTCCTCAAAAGTGATGATCCCTTCCAGTTTGATCAAATACTTGTAATACAAAATAAACTCAATAAGATTAGAGAGTTATGAACAAAGTGTTTATGTGACATCTGGAATAAAAAGAAAGCCTGAAGGTGGAAATGACATTTCAGTTTGGTATTAAAGGATGAATGAATTCATCAGGTTACCAAGGACATTTCAGATAAAGGGAACAGCAAAGATATACTGGTTTTTGTTTTGCTTTTAATGAGCATAGATTTAAAGATAAAGTAACTTTAGAGATTAACTAGTCTTACTCCTTTAATTTATAGATGTGGAAATTAATACCAAAGAAAACTAATTACAAATCTACTAACTTAAAAATCTAGAACCCTTTCAGTCATACTAAACTAACTTTCAGTGATCCACCAAGAAATAATTGTTTGAGTGATGGAGCAAGCTCTCTGTGGAAAAAAACCATATAAAATGAGATTAGAAAGGTATGGTGTTGGCAGCTTGTGAAGCATCTCAAAAGTGAGGCAGAGGAATTTATACTTTGTTAATGCCAGTGGGGAACTACCATAGGTTTTTGAGCTGAGAATGACATGTCCAGATAGATCTATGAATAAAGAATATATAGTAATATTATGAAGAATGCATTGAAGAGGGTAAATAGGGAAAGGTAAATGACATAAATGGAAACTTGTAAAATGGTGGAAACAGGAAACTTAATGCAGTGATAGTTGTAAATTTGAGAGCAGAGGATTAGTACAGATGTTACTGGAAAAGACTTGGTAAGTAATTCATAAGAGATGATGATGATGAGTTTTTTTTTTAATTTATCCCCAATTATATGTAAAAGCAATTTTAATATTTTTATAAATTTTGAGTTCCAAATTATCTCGCTCCCTTGTTCTTACCTCTCTCCTACTGCTATTGAGAAGGCAGGCAATTTTACATGGGTTATACATATGTGGTCATGCATATAGTATACATGAATGTCGTGCTGTGAAAGAAAGCATAGACAAAAAAATAAAGTAAAGAAAAAGTATCTTTGATCTGCATCCAGTCTCTACCAGACTCTACCAGTTTTTTCTCTGGACATGAACAGCATTTTTCATCATAGGTCCTCCAGAATTGTTTTGGATCATAGTGTTAATGAAAATAGCTGAGTAATTTACAGTAGATCATCACACAATATTGCTGTTTCTGTGTACAATGTTATTCTGGTTCTGTTAATTTCACTTTACATCAGTTCTTCTAAGTCTTTCCAAGTTTGTCTAAGAGTATATTGCTTGTCATTTCTTATAACACAATGGTAACACAATCATATACAATAACTTAATAACACCAAAGTTTTGAACATGATAAAGTGGGTGGAATTCTGTTGCCCTTACCACTGATAGAAACTATGAAGACCAAAAATAAAGAAGGTTTAGTCTAATAAATCAAGTTTGGCAAATACTTAATTTAAGAACTAGTATGGTGCTAGATTTGGATGGAGGGGCATAGGTCTTATATCCAGTTGCACTTGCCACATTAGTGTGTCACTTAACCTTGAGCAAATGACTTAATCTGACCAGATCTCAGTTTCTGTGGGGGTTTTTAAACTATTAAAATCGAAGATGGAATTAAATGACATATAAGGTCCTTTTTAACTTTAAATCAATGATTCTGATGCATATAAGCATTTGGAGGAGTGGGCCCGATGTATATAAGAGATTAAATGGAAATGCCTGAGAAAGACCAGAAAGATAGCTAAAAGGAGAGTGTCAAGGTCATATCTTGGACAAGTCACTTAATAAACAAATGAGAAATGGTATGGTAAGAAACCTAAAAACAAGGAGTGGCTAGATGGCTCAGTGTATAGAGTACCAGCCCTGGAGTCAGGAGTACCTGAGTTCAAATTCCACCTCAGACATTTAATAATTACCTAGCTGTGTAGCTTTGGGCAAGCCACTTAACCCCATTGCCTTGCAAAAAAACCTAAAAAAAAAAAGAAACCTACAAACATCAAAAAGATTCAGTGCCTTTAAGAGGAGAAAACCCCTAATTGGAAGGATTGCAAAATTTTACAAGAGAATGAAAATTGTGGGGGTGGGGTGGGGGGAGGGACTGGAAAGTCACTGAATTTGGAAATGAGAGGTGATTGGTGACCTTTAGAAAAGCATTTCTAAAAGAGCACTGTCTAGACAGAAACTGGACTACAAGAGGTTGAGATGAGAACATAGATGGTCAGAATTTGGAGACATGTAGTATAGGTAGCTTTGGAAGAAAAAATTTACTTGTAAAAGTGAAAAAATTAGGTTCAAAATTTTGTAGCTAGAATGGATCTAGAGGGCATCTAGTGATTTTATATGTCAAGATTCTGAGACCTATATAGAACAAGTCATTTGTCCAAGGTCATATAAGCACCAAGTGCTAAGAGGCAGAAATTGAATGTCAATAAGACTCATCTTCCTAAGTTCAAATGTGATCTTGGGTCAGTCACTTTACCAATTCCCTCAGTTTCCTCAGCTATAAAATGATTTGTAGAAGGAAATGGCAAATGACTCCAGTGTCTTTGTCAAAAAAAATCCAAATGGAATCATGAAAATTCAGATACTACTGAAATCAATAACAACTTCTGACTCCAAAGTCAATATTCTCAATCCACTGTTTCCTACTGCCTCTTGTACAGTAGCTTCATGGAGGCAAAATAGTTATTGGGTTCGAGCTCTTATTTCCAGGTAAATTGCATATATATTCTCCAATATGTATTCTAAACTGCAGTCAAACTGACCTACTTACTATTTCCTATAAACAACATTCATCTATCATGACTTTGCAAAGACTGTTTCCATTATTAAATGTATGACCTTAGACAAGTTTTTTGACCTCTCTGTACCTCTGAACTCTCATCTGTAGAATACTCTATGTGACCCCATTTGGGGTTCTTGGAAGAGATACTAGAGTGGTTTATCATTTTCTTCCTCAACTAATTATATAGGTGATAAAACTGAGGCAAAAAGGATTAAGTGACTTATCCAGGGTCACAGAGCTTCTAACAGTAAGGCTGGATTTGAATTAAGGACTTCCAGGCTTTAGGTCCAGGATTCTATCTACCGTATTACCTAACTACCTTCCTTGAACTCATTTTGGATTATATATAAGGAGATAAATGGAGCAATATAGAAATTTATAAAGATATCTTTACTGCTTTGTGATTATAACATTCTACCCATTCTGTAGAATGTAAGCTCCTTGAGGACAAGGACAGTCTTTTATATTTATATCTCCAATTCCTAGCAAAGTTTCTAACACAGAATAGAGAATAAATGCTTATTGATTGCTTGCTAAATTGTAGCATACCTACATGGAATCGAACCCTCTGGTGTACTTCTGCCCTTTGATGATTCTGGGAAACTTCAAAAATATCATACTTGAACCTGGTATTCAGAAAGCCATCATCACTTGGGGACCAAATTGCCAGATTTTTTTTTGAGAAATATAACTTAATTATTGGCATTTCTTTCTTAATTGAATTATTAGAAGCTGAAAAAAGAGATTTTATTCAAACAACTCTCCTTGATCTAAGTAGCATATCTGAACAGAAAATATAATTTTAAAAAAAAAAAGGATCATGGAAGGCAGCCAGGTGGCACAGTGGATAGAGTACTGGTCCTAGGGTCTAGCCCTAAAAACTTGATACTTATCAGCTGTGTGACCAGTGGGCAGGTCACTTAACCCCATTTCCCCACACCAAAAATAATAATTTATTAAAAAAATAATTATGGAGGAAAATGTGAGTTTTGTTTCTTCAGCATCGACAATCTACAACATTGATATATCATTGCCTCTGAGTGCTGATTATGTAGGATGCAAATAGCTTGATAAAATTACTCAAAATTACTCAAAATCCTTCTTTTTCTTTCCTACAGGAGATTTGTGATTTTATATATATATATGAGGGAAATTTTCCTTTATTATTTAGTCATCTTCTTTTGTCAAGTCCTAGTTTCAAAGTGAGAAATGCAAAGTCCTTTTTGTCACAGCTCATATTTTTCTTCACATTCTCTCAGATTTCCCTTTGCCAAAAAAGAGAGAGAAAAAATAATAATGATAATAATAAGTAACATTTACACAGTGCCTAGTATGCCCCAGACACTAGGCTGAGCACTTCAAAAATATCTCATTTGATCCTCATAGCAACCCTGGAAAGTAGGTGTTATTGTTACCCCAATTATACAGATGAGATTTCTTAGGCAGAGCCAAGATGCTTGAGTAAAGGAAGCAGCCAAACTTTCTCAACATTCCCCTCCAAACAACTTTAAAATAATACTTCAAATCAAATTCTGCAGTAGTAGAACAAACAAAAGTTAAAGGTGAGATATTTTTCCAATCCAAGTCAACATAAAAGGTATATGACATGGGGATTGGGGCTATGCCACACAGTAGCAACTCTAGCTTCCAACTTGGAATCAGGGACAACTTTAAAAGCTTAGAATCAGGGACAACTTTAAAAGCTCCCAATCCATAACCAGTAAAGGGATTGGAAAATTGACAAAGAGATTACAATATAGAACTGGGAAGTGTATGCCCAGTTTGGCAAGTTCATTACCCATGCCCTTATCTGGGTCACAATTATAGGATAGAGAGGAGTGCTTGAAGTCCTAAGACAGCAGGGATCCCAAAGAACAGTATTGCTTCCAGTCCAAAGGGAGTAGTGACCACACTTCTCCCCAGATCATACCACCTTGAAAGCCCTAACAACTTCCAAATCACAGAACTAACTTTGGAAACAGCAATTAAAAAAACCTTGAAAATTTGGATAGTATTATCTCTCCACATCCCAGAAAAAGAATCTAACTTTAACATCAAAGTTTAAAGATCAATGAAGAGTGAATATCAAAACACAAACTCAGAATGCAAGAATGGCAAAGCAGCTACAAAAACCTTGAAGAAAAATGTAGACACACAATCAACAAAAATTCTTGTAAGAGCTAAAAATTATTTTCAAAATCAAATAAGGGGGTAGAGGAAAATTTGAGAAAATAAATGAGTACAAGGCAAGAAAATTGCAAAAAGACAATTACCAGCTTGGTAAAAGAGACATTAAAAACTACTGAATAAAGTAACATTTTCAAAACCAGAGTTGGTCAAATGGGGGCGGAAGATACAAAACTTCACTCACAAATATAACTCCCATTTTACAGAAAAGGAAGCTGAGATAAAAAGAGCTTAAATCACTTAAGAGATGGGGGGGCTAGGTGGTGCAGTGGATAGAACACCAGCCTTGGAGTCAGGAGTACCTGGATCCAAATTCGGCCTCAGACACTTAATAATAATGATGATGATAACAATAATAATAATAATAGTAATAATAATAATAATAACCTAGCTGTGTGGCCTTGGTCAAGCCACTTAAACCCATTTGCATTGCAAAAACCTAAAAAGAGAGAGAGAGACAGACACAGACACAGACAGAGAGAGAGAAGAAGTAGAAGTAGTAATAGAAGAAGAAGTAGAAGAAATAGAAGAAAGAAGGAAGGAAGGAAGGAAGGAAGGAAGAAAGGAAGGAGGAGAAGGAGAGAATATAGAAAAGACAAGCTGTCAGTCTTAAGATAAAAAGAATAGAAATTTATTGCAATTCTGAGAAATAAGAGATTCAGATTCCAAGTCACCCCATCATGGAAAAGTTTGACATAGTTAGTATCATTGTTTGAGAGGACATTGTCATGAGTATCAGGATCCTAGCAGGGAATTCCATAGAATGGAGTTCCCACAATACCTCTAGGCTGTTCCATCAAAAAAAAAAAAATTGCTTGTGCCAAATTGAAGAAAGGCAGCCTTTTGGAACAGGCAGGAAAGATGCTAATGAATCACTGCATTCCACAGACATCATTATGCTTTGGAGAGGTGCTGAGTCAGTGGTTTTGCTGCCTACTTCTCTCCTGTTGAGATTTCAGTCCTAATGAGCATCAAGGCAACTGAAGTTATGGTGATTTATGATCATTTATTGTCAGCCTTTAGGAGTAGTAGATGTCTATACCTTGAAGTCCTTGGTTATTCTAAACTGAATGCATTAATTTCCATCCTGCTTTTAATACTTACTAGATAGCTACTTGATCATGGGCAAATCACTAACATCTCTGAGTCACAATTTTCTTATCAATAAAATGAAGATAATATTACCTAATATTGTCTTTGTGAATAAAGAATTTTATAAAGTATATTATTTTTATGCATAGGAATTTGATTGGAATGAAATTTGTTCAGCCAGGGAGTAGAACAAAGAATGATCAGAGTGAAGAAACACGGTTTAAGGGCAGGATCTGTTAAAAGTTGTGCCAACATTGGCTAAGTTTCATTGTTAGCAAATGGGAAAAGGTCAGCAATGCTCACAGTCACCTTTTTTTCAAATCCTATCTCACTTCCTAAAAGACAGCCCCCACTTTCTGGCATTGTGAGGCTTAAATAGAAAGGAAAAGCAAACGTTGTTTTTCCTAGGATTGGGTCTGGAGAAATGCTCTCCATATTAGCCTTGGGAAGCAAAAAACTGGGGGTCAAGGACTTAACCACAGGAAAATGATCATCAGAAGGCACAAGAGCAACTTCGCATCTTTAAATATTAAAACCAAGCTCTTAGATCTCCTGTCAATCTGGCCATTCTCATCATTCCTTGCTGGCTCTTCATTATTATAATCCTGATCCTTAAAGTCTCTCCTCTCATTTTACCTTTTATAGTTAGATGATCCCATGTAAACTCCTATGGATACAGTCCCCCAAATCTAAATATCTATCCACAAACTCTTCCCTATATTTCAATAACTCACATCTGACTGCCGTAAATCTATATGTAAAAAATAGTTTCAGAAGTTCAAAATGAATAGTTGAAATTTACTATGCTCCCCATAACCTCCCCTTCCTCTAAATTTCCTTGTTTCATCTTTCCATTCACTCAGATTCAAAAATAGTCATTTATTTCCCTGACCACTACTTTCCAGTCCATTTCCAAAATTTGTGAGTTCTATTTCCATAGCGTTTCCCATTTCTCTCTTTTATCCATATCTCAGGCACCCACATCCTTTATTTCTAACCATACTACTACCATCCTACTTCAGGCTCTTCTTATCTCTCAGTTAGACTGTTGCAGAGTTTCCAACCTGGTCTCCCTTCCTATGGCATCTCCCCTCTCCAATCCATCTTTGTGTTAAGGATGTCATAATAATTTAAAGCATTTTGACCATTTTCTTTCCCTGCTTAAAAATGTTATTGCCTGATATTTCTGGTTATAGTGGGCCTTCACAGTCTGCTTCCCCTCTCTCTCTCTGTCCAACTTCATTTCATATTTGACCAACCCAGATTAGTCACATTATACTAAAAGCTGTTCCCTGAACTCAGTGGGCCAAATCTGGTGTCTACACAATTGCACACACAAATGCAGTCATTCTCCATGCCTCAATGCATGTTTTCCTCATCTCAATCTGTTGACCCACTTCCTCTTTAAATGCCAGCTCAGTCACTACATAACCTTTCCTGATTCCTCTTCCTTAGCTGAAAATGATTTCCCTAGTAACATTTTTCAAGAGAATTTTTTCTAGATCTCCTTTCTCCATAACTCCATGCCTTATATGATATTTTTAAGTACATGCATTGCTCTCCCTATCTTCCAGTAAAATATAAGTTTCTTAAAGGCAGGGTCTATGTCATATTTTATCTTTGTTTTCTCCTCTTCCTACCACAGTACCTTGCACGTAAGAAGGAACCTAATAAATGTTTATTGAATTGAATTGAATTACATTGAATCTGCTTTGAAAGACTTATAAAAAATCCCAAAATGTCCCAGGTAAGCATTTTCCATTCTTGGATATGGGCTGAAAAATCCCTTTTGCCTCAAAATAGTCTCCATTGAACAATCTTAAATTCTTTACCTTTTTGCGCTGCCTGAAATTGTCCCAACAAGAAGTTCATTATGGTTTTTAAGCAAATGTCCTCTTTGAAAATTAAGATACTACTAGAAGAGTTAAGGGGGTATATTAGTTATTTATACATTAGAATAAGGGTATTTAATCACTAATTCAACCAATTTGCTTTATTTTTAACACTTGGCTGCAATTTCCCAAGCAGAGGGACTAGGAGTTTTGTTGGGCAAGGGAAAGGAAATGAAAGAATTTTGGGAACAGTAATACATAGTCCAGGGAAGGCAGGCCAAAGTATCTTGTTGGGGGTTGGCACCAAAGAGCAGCAAGCAGCTGAACCCATAATGAGTTGGCAAAGCGCAGCATGAATATTTGAAATCAGAAATCCCTAATCCAAGAATAAAAAGGGTTCCCAAATCAAGAAGAAAAATTGAGTTGTTTCCTTTTTTGTTTTTCCTATTTGTTTGTATCCCCAATCTCTTTATCACCTTCAGGAAAGATAGAAAAAAAAAGAATATCTCATGTTGTGGACCCCACTTTCTCCTATAGGGTTGTGTGAAATAAACACTTAATTCTTTAAGAAAAAGGGGAAAGGAAACTTCTATCAAGGGGAAGATCAAACCCCATGGCAGGAGCCAAAACTATATGCAAACATTTCTTTTTCTTTGCTCTTTCCATCCTGATTTCCCAGTGACTGCAGAGGGCTGGAGGCTTATGTGATTTTGATGGATTCTTACTTCTGAGGAGAGAGGGCGGACTTGTTTAGCACCAGATGGCATCAGTCTTTTGGGGTGGGGGAATGCAGGCGGTAAACAGTGTCTGCCTAGCAAGCCTATTATGCCATTAAATGAATAAATATTAAAAGCAAAACACCAAAATATTAGACAATTAACCAGGATGACACATTGTTGGTATCCCTAACTGGGAAGGATCTAGGGGATTAAAAAAATGCAAGTGTTTTCTCCACATTCTATTAGGTTCTATATAGCCAATGCCAAAAGCTTAATTATCCCCTATTGGGCTCACTGCTTCTGGTCAGGTTTCATGCATATTAATGAACTATTAATGAGCTCCTAAAAGCTGCTAAATGCAAAAGGCACTTATTTAAATTTTGATAGCACCTTCATTTCAAGGGTGCTCAAGGCTTTTCTGAAATAGAAAGTTCAATGTTGGTGCTGTCACTTCCCCTGGTAAGAAGGCAGAGGGAAGTGAACCATTATGTGTGATTTGATTGGAAAGAGCAAAGTCAGGGTTTGAGGGTACAGAGAAATTAGGTTATGTATTTCTATTCCCAAGAAAATAAGGGAAACTCTTAAAGAAATCAGCAGCCAGTGAAGAGCAGGAAACATATGTATGAAGTGGGTTGCAGTTGAAATCACAGAGAAAGTCATTTGGATTTTGCCAGGCTTTTGTGGGTGGTGAAGAAGGAGGAGGAGGAGGAAGCTGCTGCAGTTGTAGTTAGTCTCCCTAAATAGTTTGAAAGCATGGTGCATGGAAAATACAGAAGGTATCAAAGCTGTTTGTAAAGCAGAAACTTGCCATAAATGTGTCCTTATCACCTTCTACCACCACCACTGTCTTTTCCCATGGCTAATGGCACTAAAACAGGAAAAAAAAGCAAAGATTCAGTTTTCCTTCATTTCTATGTACTCCTTGCCTCCGTGAGAGAACTGAAATTAGGGAACTCAAACCCTAAAGCTATTTTACAAGGAACACAGAATTGGATGTGTAGAAAATACATCCTGCAAGAAAGACATCACTTTCAAACAAAACAGACCCTTAAATGAGCTATTAATACCTTTCTATTTTCCAAACAGACTTTTGGATGGCAGAAACTATGGCTTGGAAATACATATTACCCCTGTATGTAAAGTACAGCCAAGAAGGCAAGGCAATTGAGCTTTGCGGGCAGAAGGGCAGCAGCTGTGGTCAATTGCTCTGAGTATGCACCAATTTCTCTCCCAGTCTATGTCTTCTGGAGTCAGAAAGAAGCATGTCTTTTATTTCTGGCAACCATGAGTGAAGCCTTAACCAGACAATTTCTTCAGAATTAATAGTATTTAAGGGGAAAAAAACAACAAAAATGGGTAAAGTCTCATAACATTAGAGATAGTCAGGTGCCTTAGTTATCGTTCCTTTTATGTCTGTGGAGGTGTCCTCAGTTGATGGGAAGATCCCTGTTCCATTTTATATTATGGGTCCAGAAAACAGGTGGAAGATTTGATTGCGATGAATCTGTCCTAAATATCAATGAAGATTGAATCTTTGAATATACTTGCTGATAAGTTTTTGTCATCGTAGGGTATTTGGGATCACAGTTTACGAGATACTAACATTCCAAGGTCATGAGGCCTTTAATGATTTTTAGAGAGGAGATGGGATACTTTATCTAGTTGAAAATATGTTTAATACAAAACTAGCAGATTCTAAAGAGGACTGAGGTTCTACTGTCAATTTCCCAATAGCATAAGATTTTGTGGAGAGGAGGGTTAGGCTTTTTGCAAGACAATAGGGTTAAATGACTTGCCCAAGGTCACACAGGTAATTATTAAGCATCTGAGACCACATTTGAACTCGGGTACTCCTGACTCCAGGGCCAGTGCTCTCTCCACTGCACCACCTAGCTGCCCCAATAGCATGGGGCTTTAACCATGATAATTTTGTTCTTCCAAACCAAAGTAATTTATTTCTCCAAGTAATACTAAAGGGATTATTCTTCAACAGGAAGTGATATTGGTTCCATCTTTATATTTCATTTTACATACATGGAGAGGGGAAATCTTAGTGTGGGAGAGGTTTTCTATATTTTCTTCTCTTCTGTGTCAGGTCAATGAATCTACCTTCACTGCAGGCAACAGAAATTCATGGTCTAAGCAAGAGTGAGAACAGCTAATGAGCTTGGAAAAACCTTGGATCAAACAATTAATTTCTATGTGCTTATTTATTCCCGTGTAAAAAAAAATAATAATACCACTGACACATTTCACAGAGTTCTAGTTGATGAATTAATAAAGAATAGAAAAGAAAGAGGGAAATAAATCAGTATGTAGCTATAAAATTTCATACCTTCCTCAGGCAATAAAAAATAACAAATTTTATTCTTTTGACTCCATAACAATTGTCATGGTTTTAAGAACACTAACTCAAGCCAATCTCTGTTTTTGAATAAAATAGGTGCTTAATGCATTCCAAATCTGGATAATCAACTTGACCAGATACTTTTAATAATGGCATGTCTATTTAGCACTTTTGAGGTTTATGAATCACTTTTTTTTGACAATTCTAAGATATGTAATGCCATTGTTCATTTACTCAATGATGAATGAGGTAACAAGGTAGCATAAAGGAAAGAGGAAATAGATCTGGAGTCAGGAAGTCATGACCTCAAATCTGACCTCAGATACCTAGCAACTGTGTGTTCCTAGGCAAGTCACTTAAACCTCTTTTGTTTGTTGAGTTCCCCTGTTCACCAGGGGATTTATTCAGCTTGTGAGAGAAAAAGAAACATGCATACACTTGGGTGAGGGTGCTAGCAGGATAACTAGCAGAGTCCTTTATTCGAAGTATCAAACATTTTTTATAACAGAAAACCACAAAATTAGCATACAGGATAAAAACAGTGATGTAATTCTAATTTGGGCAGGATGTATCCTGGCAGGATGTAACCAAGGTCTAGAGTTTCGGAAACAGGGCTATCAACAAGTGAGGCCACGAATGATGCAGTTGTGTTATCAAATCAGAGTTCTGTGGAAAGTCTTCAGTTTGAGGGTCACCAGAGCTTAGGTTTTTTTAGTCATAACTGACCTTATAAACCAAACTTGCTCAAACAGCCATGAACACTTCCCCCATTTCAGTTTATAGAACAAGCTCATAATTGCCCAACCTGATGTTCGACCTGGGTTACATGATACTGAATTCTATTGACAACATATATAGGAGCTTTGGTTACATATATATACATATATATATATATATATATGTATATATATATATATGTATTAAACTTGGAAAATAGCAAAGTAGAAACATCAAGAGAATCAATATTACATACAATTGTATAATACTCTGAGTCCAATGCCAGAAGAGGATGGGATGTTGAAACTATTTAATTATCTTATTGGTTGCTTTTTTCAGGAATCAAGTCTTGCTGGGAGGCTTCTTGGATGCATTTAACCAACTTATACAAATTATCAATACCAAAAGTTAGTTTCTAAAATGAGAGACAAACAACAAATAATCAATATCATAATTACAACAAAGCTGAAAGCAGAAATAATACCATGTAACCATGTACAGACAAAAAAATCATACAATTTCTTGCTCAAATCTAAATTGTTCATTGCAAAAGATTGTAATGTATTAACCAAATGATAAAGATTTTCATAAAGTCTTCTTCTGAGCCTATAATGCTCTAATAACACTTTCTGAAAATTCTTGAGTATATTTTGCTTCTGTCTTTTCCTAATTCATAACTGCTTTTCAAACACATGCTCAAATAATATGATTGTAACAGTTAGCATTATTTCCCCTCTTTTTCTCAGTAATGATCATAAATTCCTCTATATGGGGTGTGATACTATTTAATCCAGAAAAATTATACCTAACTTCTCAGCAGCTCTTCTTTGATATTTCCAATAATAATTTTGTTAAATCCCAAATAATTTTAAGCTTCCCCTATCAAAATAACTTCAGTCCTACTTTTCTCTCCATAGTATAGTTGTAAATATAAGTCCAATATTAAGTTCCTTTTGCAGTGCCCAAATTATTCATGGTTAATATAAGCATCACAAGTTATTCTATAATTCCATGTTATGCTTTCCTTTCTCCTCCCCTTATGCTTTTTTTTATTGATTTCTTAAGTGTAAGTTATTTATTTTCTGTATTACTTAATCATGTGGTCTGCATGGTCTGATGTTCCTTTCTGACATACAGATAGTTTCTCCATCTGTGTACAAAACAAAAGCATACCCTCAACGCCAGGTTAGTAATTGATCAAGTCCTTTCCAATGTCCATCTTTTGTATCCTTTCACATTACTCTATGAGTACTATTAAGGGTATTTATTAAGTTATCTATGATAATTTTGTAACCAAAGTGTTTTTCAGACACAGTTTTATTCTTATCACCCAAAATTAAATAATTAATGAATGCAAAGCTTTATTTAGATATCTACCCCCCTCAGGCCCCCTTTTCTGTTTATGTGGGAACATTATTAACACCCTGTTCTTCCTCTTGACTATAACTTGACCCATGGGATTATAAGGAATAACTGTAATATGTTTTATATTGTAATACAGACAGAATTGTTTAAATGCCATAGAAGTATATCTAGGGCCATTATCTGTTTTTTATAGATTTTGATATCCCAGAAAAACAATAGAATAAATGATCAATCACACCTTGAGTAGCCTCTGAACTTTATGCTGTTGCCATAGTATATGAACTAAATTTATCTACAGTAACATGAATAGATTTCATTTTTCTAAAGGTGCATAATGACACATCTATCTACTATAACTCATTAGGAGTTTGGCCTCTAGGACTCTTAAAATCATTTGGAGGGATAGATAAAGACCCCTTCTAGGACAGGATTTTACCATATTCCTAGCTTGCTCTCTGGTGATTTTAAATTCTTTCCTTACTAAAAAGGCATTCTGATTAT